>NC_140948.1:76500028-76815028 GCF_014529385.1 Adiantum capillus-veneris
CATCAAGGTTTTGCAGATTTTTTTAATCATGAGCACATCGAATCTGGAGAGCTTGTGAAGATCTTAATGGTGCCCTTCAAGGTTTTCACCATATAAGAGACACATATTCTCTCTCCTCCTTTGGGTGTAGGCATAGACGGGTAGTTTAGCCAGTTCGAATGAGCCTTCATGATTTTGAAATGATTTGCCCAAGTGAGAACACAAGGGACTGGTCAAATTAGAAGGTCATTTCTGATAATCTTTGGAGTCTCCACCAAGTATTTCAAAAAAACTAGGTACTTTAGGATTCAAGCATTTCTCCATCTTGGTTGTGAGTCAGTCCACCACTCTACCTGTATCCTCCGTCTTCTTGGCATCTCCTTGATAGACCGGCTCTGTGGCTTCTGTTTTGACTCTTTTCTTGATTGGTATTACCTCATACTTTAGGAGAGGATATGAGAGTGTGGGTTGCATCCATTACTACCTAAGTACATTTGCCGCTAGACCTTGGACTCCTATAGAATGGAGCATTCTTGATTCCCATTCCAAGGATACCTTGTGGTCTTCTGTTGTCATCTTCTCTACCAGAAGCTGGAAGCGTGTCTCCTCCTTTGCTTTTACTGGGTGTGTTTGGTCTTCTCCTATTTCCTCATGTTCTTCCTTGTGCTGGATAACTTTGGCTCCTTCAGGAATTTCCATGGGCTCATCTCTAGCATTTGTTTCTATTTTACTACGCCTTGATTCTGATTCCTATGTCCTTAAAGCCACTATTTCCTTTTGCAAGTCAGTGATCTGTCTTTACGCCAATTGTCTTGTTGAGTTGCTTTCTGAGCCATGTCAACCATTTCATCTTGCAATGTTTCCAGGTTCTGTTGAAAGTTCCTCATGTTCTTCTTGGAGAACATGGTGCTCTGCTCTCATTCTTTCTTCGGCAGCTAGAGATCCTTCTTCCATATGCATCCTTTGTCTTTGCTCTAGCTGCAGTTCCTTTTGTAGGGTGGTGATTTGTGCCTCCAGTGCTTGTATGACTTGGGTGTTTGCTCGTGCACTTGTTCTCTCAATCCTTGATGTTGCCCTTAGTCTTTTGATTGTCTTGTCCTGGAGCTCTAACTTTTCCTTCAGCTCTAGGACTTCATCCTTTGCTGCTTCTAAGTAATCCAAGGCCTGATCTTTTTGCTCTTGGAGAGTCTTGATTGCTCTCGTTGCTTCACTCATCTCTAGCAGGAGAGTGTCTCGTTTCCTTTCAGATTCCCTTAGTGTTAAAGTAAGAGTGTCGAGCTCTTTCTCTACTTGTTTGGCCTTCAAGTGGGTATCTTGTATCAGATTTGATAGGTTCTCATGTTCCATTTGCATGTTGTCATCCCTGGTACGCAGCATGCTGTTCTCTTCAGCAATGGCAAGAGACCGCGTCCTGACTCTATCCAGTATTTGATAAGCGGCTCTTACGTCATCTTCGGTTGCTGTGACAAGGTTCGAGCTGTGGGTCTATTGATTGGACTAGCCAGTGGAACCTGATAACCCATACTGATTAGCACTCCTGTCGGTGGTGCTTAGACTAGGCTAGCCAAGGGTCTCCATTGAGGCACCGTGGGGACTTGAACCATCCCTGGCACTCTGGGTTGTGGTGAGTATCTCTGTGGAGTTCTTTGTCGAGATCCATGGTCTACCTTCCTATTTTTTGCTTCATCATCTCTTTCTTTGTTTCTTGAGAGGTCTTGTATTTCTTCTTCTTTCCTTGCAACCCATGGTGGGTTCAGAGTACCATATACTACTGTGGAAGATTTTTCCATAGTATATCCATCTTGGATGAGATCTTCATAAGTATTTCTTTCATCGTGTTCTTTATCTCCATGTGTAGATGTGGCCTCTTCTGTTGTTTTTGATGAAGATTGAGGTTTGGGTGTAGATGGTTTTGAGCTTGAAGGAGGTGTGGGAGATCTTGGTGGAGAAGGCGGTGTTTCCTCTTTCTTTTGCTCTTTCTCTTGATCCTTCTTCTCCTGTTCTTTTGATGTTTCTTTCAGCTTTTGTTTGATGTTTTGCATTTCTTCCATCGTGAAAGGCTCTAAATTTTTCTGATCAAGTACCCTTTACGTCTCTTCAGATGCCCGGATGTAATGGTCAAACTGGTCCTCTAGTGGCTTAGAAGAGCTTCCTCCCACCTTGGCTCGGTCTCGCACCCATTATTCTTCAAAACCTCCTTTTGGTGCCCTTTCTTCTCTAAACTATTCTATCAATATTTCAATACGATCAGCTTTTTGACTGTATGTTTCCTTGGGTCTGGATTCCCTGGCTAATACTTTCCCTTTCTTCCTTAGTGGCTCTACAGGCTCGTCTTCCGGCACTATTTCCAATTTTCCTCTTAGCCTGGTGGTGATGGGTGGAGCTGTTGCTTTTACAGGATCATCTTCAATATCAGGTTTTACTTTGAACCACTCATTTGGCTCTGGCCAATGTCCTCTTGCTCTGATTGCCTCATATGATATCTTTGTCAAGGTTTCTCCTCCTCCAATGTACTTGGGATTTCCATGCCTATGCCAATCACCTGCAAATGAGATAATGAGCGTAGTTCACCTCTTTTGGTACACTGCTCTTCAAAGCTCAGGTTATAGTGGTTGCCACTGCATGAGGAGGAGTTGTGTATTTCTGTGGACGCTTGCTGCAAACATGGAAGTATTGGTTGTATAGTTTGCATATCTTTGCAGCTCGTGGGTCCACCAGATCTTTGAATGTCTGATTAAAATTCTTTTGTGCATAAAATTTCACCTCGTCTCTTCTTTCTCTAACTGAGCTTCCCCTGTTGTGGAGCCCAAGTGCATCTGCTATGGTTTGAGGTTTAATTAAAGTTTCTGTCTTCTGGCCATCCAAACCTGTTATCGCTGCCTTGCCGTCTTTTTGAATAGAGCTGACTAGCTCATATAATTTTTGAACATCCACACCTGTTGGTGGAGCCGTGTAGAAGTTATGAAGGTGTGGTCTTTCTAGCTGGGTAAGGGTATCTTCTTTGTTTGCCATTTCTAACATCTCTCATGGATTCATTGGGATATCCACTATGTCGCCTTGTGTGTCTCTCAAGGTGCCTTGATACACTGCAACTCCTTTCTTTTCTAATGTTGCCTCGTCTATCCAGGCCTTGACTGGCTTGAGTGTCTCCTCTGGCAATGTTTATGGTTCACTAGCCACAATTATGTCTTTTACAGAAATCCTCTTCTTCTTTGCTGGTGATTTATTGGACTCCATAGATCTTGCGGACACTTCAAGTGATTAACCAATCTTGAATTTTCTCAATTTCTATTTGTCTTAATGACTCTTAAATTGAAAAACAGGCTACCTACGTCCTAAGGGTGCAATGCATAGGATGATGATTGCTTTTGGGTGTTGATTGATGCTGTGAGACTTCATACGCGTATGAAGTCTAAGTACTCAAAACAGAGTGATAGTTTACATAAGCACAACACTTATCATATACTTCATAAATATATGTATTGATTTCAATTTGGATGTTGTTTGGACCAGCTATGACCATTTGACTCTTTGCCGGCTTGAAACTGGATTTGGGCTCACTTCTGAGTATTTGAGGCGTAAATGGGGTGAAATTGGGTAAGTGTACTCATAATCTTGTTGTTGAGGCTTAGATTGGTCAATGTTGATCTCCAGGTTCATCTCCACATCAGAGAGACTTTATGCATATATGAAGTCTACTGTGTTAGATATGACTCAGACCTTGGCTGTAAGTAGTCATTAGCATGTTATATACATCTATGACAGTGAAATTGGATTTTGGATTCTCCTTCTGAGTCTAGAGCCAGATTTCACATATGGAGCTTGGGTTTTCAATATTGGGGTTAAGATGGGTAAATGGCTACATAATTTGATGGGGTTTGAGCTTTGGGCTACTTTTGTTGGGATAAAAGTCTTGGAGTGCAGAGTTTTGCCCTCATCCATCATTAACCATTATGAAAACTCAATGAAGTCTTCATTGAGTTTTCTGGCCTTGGCTTCTTCTGGAGCTTCCTTTGGTGGTTGGGACACCCAAGATCAATTCTGATTCCCATTTGGATATGGACTAATTGGATGGGGTCTAGAATACTCCACAGGAGGAAATTTCTGCTTTTGTACTACCAGTGAACATTATCTAGCCCAAACTTGTCCAAATTGAAGGTATGCATTGTATGTAACATGGTGCACAAACCAGTGCTGAGAAATTGTTGGTTGGGCTCTCAAATAATAGTTTAGAATTTATACGCGTATAGACTATTGATGCAAAACAATTAGAAATTCCATAGGCTGGTGCTGTATGGCTTGTGTAAAGTGTCCATGAACTCTGTTATGACTTTGAGCTTGTGAATTGTGGTAGAAAGGCTTCAAAAGATGTCATGACACATGTTTAGCTTTTTTGATTGGATGAAGGTCATATCACCTCCAATTGTGATTGATGTGTGTTAGAGGGCTCATGATGATGTTTTCCAAGTGCTAAAAGCCTAAAATCCTAGCTAGCCTGCTATATCAAGCCTTGTAGACTTTATATGTGTATGAAGTCTACTTGAGAATCCTTGATTCAGATTTGTTGCAGACCTAGTCCATGATGTTTATAAGGCTGTGATAGGTGCACACATGAAATTGGGTAAGAGTTCTTGAGCTTAATGCCATAATTCAGGCTAAGACACTTTGTTTTTGAAACTGAAGTGAGTGATGACCAATACATTCCCAATTTGGTCCAAATTTTTGTGTAGAGGCTTGGCATGATATATTTTACAGGCTTGGGTCATCAGTTTGTGAGCAACACTCCCTTATTGCAGAGTTAGTCTTTATACGCGTATAAAGTCTCTTTTCATAGAATGCACTTTTGAGCATAGTCATAAGATATTTGGGCTAAGTTTATGTTGTGCACACAATTTCACATGATTTGGAGCATTTTTTATAAGTATAAAGCCAAATAATGAGATTAGGATGAGACTTTGCGTTTTTTTGGTTCTAGGGTGCCTATAAAAGCTCCAAATTCCATGAAATAATGTGCATTGTATCTAGAGGGTATGCAAAATATGATGTTGTGATTTCTTGTGAGTGTTTCTTGTGCAAAAACTGTTTGTGAGACTGCATACGTGTATCAAGTCTGCTGTGATAAAAATTGATTTTGATGCTTTGAGGTGGTTTGTGATTGTGCCTTATCCCTGCTAGCTATTTTTCACTTTAAAAACTCGTGATCAGTTTTGAAACTCCCTGCTTGGTATTTCAGTCTTCGGAAGGTATTTCTCCATTATGGCAGCATTGACTTAGAGATTCTTGTTGATCTCTATTTCCCTTGCATGTGGATGTCCTTAGGCACCCTTTTGTGGCTATAATGAATCCTTTGGACTTATTAATGCCACATTTGGTGATTTGTCGCTCAAATAGCATCTTTTGTTGAGGAGACTGTTGGCGACAATTTTTCTTGATGTTTGAGTTTACGTATTGGTTGTTTATGATATGTTGATGAAGCTTGTGAAGTTTGGTGGCAAACGGACATCTATCTCGGACGTGAGGGCCAAATGACACTTTGTGGCCCCAAAGCTTTGCTCAATGTATTGACCCACTTTTGATGGTGGATTCAGGTGGAGACTTACTTGACTTAAAGACATGCTTGAGATGTATCTTCTCCTGAAGTTTTGCATCGTTTCGGCCATTCTTTCCTGATCAGTTTTTGTCGTGCCCGAAGAAGCTAGGTTTTTTCCGATTGACCTAAACCCGCATTGGAGGTCGTTGATGTGTTCTTTTAGCTTAGGGTTAACCCCCATCAAGTCTCGTAGCAACCCGTTGGGTGGATGATGCGTTATGGGCTCTTTTCAATTTCTTTCCCGCGAAGCTACATTGCCGATTTTCAAAGTTTTTCGCGACAAAGAGAGTGTAGGACAAGAAAAACTCATGGTAATGAGCCTACATCTCATATCAGGCACCAATCGGTGTATCGTGTACATTGTACAAAATCACAGAAGAATTGATCGTTCTAGGTCTCTCAAGCTCACTCTCACTTGTGAAGAGTGAAAATGAGCTATTAAGTGGGTCCAAAAGAACTTATATCGGGGTTCTTGGACCAGTTTTTACCAAATTTGACATGTGCTCCTATCTTGTTGTGAAATGTACTTTAGGCTCAGAAATTTCTTTATTTGGACTCCGATTGCTCTGTTTTTGAAAAAATTGTCAATTGGCCAAAGATCTGCCAATTTGGCTTTCTGTAACTTTTTCACATGGTTGCACCCTGTCTTCACCATAAGTTGTCAATTGTTTATTGACCACTCCTATATTTTTATTTTTCCAAAGTATCATTTCACCTGCTTTTTCTATTTTTCTTTGTTTTTGGCTAAAAAAACAATTAAAAATAAAGGAAGATATCTAATTTGATCCAGAAAATATCAAAAAACTGAGATAATTAGTAATATAATAACAACCCACTATATACACCCATCCGTAGTATTTTTAGTCGGATTGCTCCATTTTCTCGCTTTTTCTTCGTGAAAACCTCTAAGTTTAGATAGATACACACACCTAGAGGCTCATCTTGGTGTTTTTCCTCTGTCATCTTGTCATTACTCAATATTTTAGGGTATATTTGTTTGATTTTTATCAAAATAATTGCATCAAACATAAAAATCCATAAATAGTACCCTTTTTACACTTGTAGCATGTTGGTTCCTCCCCCCTTTCTAGTCGAAGTCCTCCTAGACGACCATGTCGATGTTGAAGCTTTGCAATGATGTATGCTCTTGGGGAAGTCGTCTAAACAGTAAGCTCTCAAGTATTCTTGCTCTTTCTTTGATTGTCAATAGAGTTTGGGAAGCCAGGCTGCTCAATCTGTTGGCATCTGTGATTGTTTTTTTCTTAGGTCTCCACAACTAAACCTTTGATATTAGTTGATTAAAACTTGCCTTTTCTCGGTTGTAGAAGTTGTGTATTGGCAGTTCTTGAGTTTGTTGCTTTCGAATCCAGATTTTGATATGGTGGTTGTGAATGCTGAGTAGTTTCTTTGGTACCCATATCTGTCTTTGGCAAGAGTTTGGTTGCTTCCTTTTTGTACAATATGTGGTTGGAGGGTTAACATTAAATTCTGGTTTCTCCTCCTTGGTCAATTGATCTTTTCGGACCCAAATCTGCTTGATAGCTTTGTTGTACTGACCCTGTTGTTTGTGTTGGTATACATTTTGGTGACTTTTTTTCTTTGTATTATGAGTCTTTGCCTTTGGGACTTGATCTTACTGCCTTGACGTGATCTTTGGAATTCCTTTTTGGTCCATGGTTGTTGGTAAGGTCTGCTTACCTTTGTCTGGCAATTGCAGGACTGATTGTTCTTTTTCCGCCCTTTTAGCAAAGGAACTTGCTGTTTTGCCGAAACAGATTGTATATTGACAGTGTTGTGACCTAGTCAAGCTGTACCTTATAACTTTTCTGCCAAGGTTTTCCTAGCAAAATTGCATGTTGTGTCCTCGTATCTTTGACCGCATAAAATTTATGCGGATAGTCATGTTGATTGATCTACACTCTGATCACCGTACATCCCAAAACATTAATCAGATGCTCTGAATAACTTTGAAGCTCATTCCTTGTCCTCTGTAATGGTTGTCAAGTTGAAGTTGCTTGTAAAGGTTGTAGGAGATCAAGTTGCATTAAGCTCCCGAATCAAGTATCGCTATTGTGTTACCATATACATGTGGTAGTGATGTGTGTGAACACACTAGGACCGCTAGGGCATTTTTTCCCTCTTTAGTAGGTTTTTTCCCCCGTACATTGTATATACGCCCATCACTCTAGGGCTATCTATCTTTCCATTGCATACTAAGAAACACACTCTCTATTGTGTGCCTTGAGATTCCTTCGTCTTCTCCAAGCTGTGTGCGTTTCTCTGCAACCCTAATTCCAACAATTGGTATCAGATCAGGTCACGTCCTCTCGGGCTTAGTCGACAGTTGCTCCAGTACACGCCTGCTCACTTTCTCCGATTTTAGTGAGCTTTGGCGAGCGTTCGCAGGTCGACAAAAATTTTGGGCAAACTTAAAGAGCTCGGTCTGCTCAGAATTTTGATTAGGGATCATTTCGGCCTTCGTTTCCACTACAGGCAGTATTGCACAGGCTATTTCGTCATTTTGTGCAGAATTACTGTCAGTGCCGTTTTTTGCATAACAGGTGCCTTATAGTCTTCTACGGTTTGTGATACTTTACTTATTACAAAACATTTAGCACTCGATTCACATTGCAATGATCAAACAATAAATCCACTAATCTTTATTCTACAAAACATGACATACAGTATTCCAAGAAAACTCATGGTATATACAATGACTGATACAAGAGAACTAATATGTACAAGGACATCAACACTCCTATAACAAAAGCCTATGCACCATGGACAGGTCGGATACAGGATCACAAAATACAACATCTCTTGGTCCTCTAAAGATAAGACCTACACCCATGGGCCTAATTTTTCCTACGTAGACTATGGTAGTTATTTGATCAAATACCCATTGGTTTTGTGACACTAATACCACGATCTATTGCAATTGTTTCATTTGGATCTTTTGTTCTTGTGAACAAGTATGCTTCAATTACTCAAAGCTCCTCTACCCATTTGAGTCTTTTGAGATTTAAAGAAAATCTATAGCACAGGTTGTTCCCGCTCCGTTTCTCCTATTTTTGGGCAGTTTTCACATCAGGTGCACCATTTACCATGGCTGACAACAACAACACAGATTTGTTCAAGATGTTTGGTGTTGAGGACAGGTTGGATGGGGACAACTACCCTATGTGGGCTTATATGATGCAACATGTTCTTGTGTCAAAGGGTGTCTGGAACATTGTGCAGGGCATTGATGTACGTCTTGGTTCTGAGGATGTAGGCGATGTTGAGGATGTTTCAGGTCTTGCTACAAGGATTGCAGTTGTTAGAGTTGTTTTGCCTACGGCAGAACAAGCTCGTTGGGATGTTAAGGATGCGCAGGCTCATGCATTGATTGCGTTGTCTGTGAAGCGCACCATTGTTCCTCACATCCGTTCAACAAAATCTGCAAAACAGGCTTGGGATATTCTAGCAGGTCTTTATGCAAGCCGCAATGAGGCTAAAATTGCTTTGCTGCGAAAAGAGCTGGAGTCGAAGATTATGCATGAGGAAGATGATATGGACACTTTCCTTGCTAGTGTCAAGGATATCAATGAGCAACTTATTTCTACAGGTGAAGTTATTTCAGACAGTTCCCTTGAGCAGACTGTTCTTGATGCCTTACAAGACTTTTGCTAGCACTTGTTTTGCTAGCACTTGGAGACTTATGACCCAAGGAAATCCAGAAGTTGTCAAGTTTGATGCATTATGCACATTACTGTTTCAAGAGTCACTTTCCAGAAAAAACAGGACTAGATAGCGTGTAGTTGAACAGGCTTTTATTTCTTCTCAAAGAAAGGGTGGTAACAATAATGCAGCCACTTCTTATGGTTTTTCTACGAGTGGCAAAAATTATGTTCCTAATGCTTCTGCTGGCAGAAACTCATTTGGAAACTCTGGTGATAAGGGCAAAAAGAAGATGCATTGCCATTATTGCAAAGCCAATGATCACTTGATCAAGTCGTGTCCTAAGTTGAAGGCCAAAGAGGCTAAGAAGAAAGAGGGTGGTTCCACTGCAAATGCTGGTTTCACTACAAATGCAGCCATTGTTGAGTGTTCTGTGAAAGGAGACTGTGTTGTTGATGTTGATGCAGAATGGGCTTTTAGCGCAGAGTGCACTTACAATCCTGCTGTCCATGATGCATGCTTGTCAATTGCTGCAAATTCACATGTGTGGTATTTCGACACTGGTGCTACAAAGCACATTACCTCACATCGTGAATTGTTCACCTCTCTCGAGTCTGTCCCTCATGGGAATTCAGTCACTTGTGCCAACAACGCCTCTTATCCAGTTCAGGGAGTTGGAAAGATTGTGCTCACTGCTGCTAATGGCAGTTCCTTCACACTTGTTGATGCACTTTATGTACCTGGGATCAAGAAGAATCTCTTATCTGTATCCGCACTTGCTAGACTTGGACTTGTAGTCAAATTTGTGGATGACAGATGTATAGTTCATGATCTCAGTTTTGGTGATGAAATTGTTGCATCTGGGCTTTTGTGCCGTGGGCTGTATAAGCTCACTTTGTATGAAAAGTGTTGAAATTTTTTTGCAAATGCTATTGCAGATTCAAGGGCTATTTCAGATGCAAAACTTTGGCATGCACGTTTTGGTCATCTGAATTTTGTCAGTTTACTGCGTTTGCAAAAATCTGATATGGTTGCTTCTTTGCTGCCTCTTGAAGCACCTGTCAAACATGTTTGTGAAGGCTGTATTTTGGGTAAGATGCAACGTTCTAAATTTCCAAAGGATGGTTCAGTTAGGGCCACATGCAGGTTGCAGCTTGTGCATAGTGATGTTTGTGGGCCCATGCAAACTCCGTCCTTGGGCAATTACCTGTACTTCGTGACTTTCATTGATGATTACTCGAGGCATGCATGGGTATTTCCGCTTAAAGCGAAGTCCGAAGTTTTTATGTGCTTCAAAAAATTTCTGGCTATGGCTGAAAATGTGTCGAAATGTACTATGGGCACCCTCCATTTCGATCGAGGGGGGGAGTATATGTCTCATGAATTTAATGCATTTCTGGCTAGTCATGGGATAAAACACCAATGTACAGTGCCTTATACACCTCAGCAAAATGGTGTTGCTGAGAGGAAAAATAGGTCACTGACGGAAATGGCACAATGTATGGTCAAAATTCAAGCTTTGCTGCATTCTTTTTGGCTTGAGGCCATCATGTGTGCCACTTATGTACTTAACAGGTGTCCTACGAAATCTTTGCAGTCTATTACTCCATATGAAGCATGGCATGATAGAAATCCTTCTATTGAGCACATGCGTGTTTTTGGATGTTTGGCATATGCTTTGGTGCCACAAGTGTAGCGCAGAAAATTGGATGATAAGGCTGTCAAATGTATTTTTGTTGGTTATAGTGCTGAAAGCAAAGGTTATAGGTTGTATCATCCGCAAACAAAACGTATTCTGGTTTCACTGGATGTAGTGTTTGTGGAAGATTCTGTTCAGCCCTTGCTGTCATGTACCAGAGACAATAATGTAAGCTCATAGGACATTTATGACACTTTGTTGCCTCTTTTCAGTGGTGGAAATATGAATGTAAGTTCCAATGAGGCAAATGTACAGCCTATGGGGGTTTATGAAAATGTTTTAGATCATCCTATTACTGATGCACATGTACATGATGTACTTGATGAGGAAAGGGCTGAAAATGAGTAGGTTAGAGGTATGCCAAAATGGCTGGTGCACACTTTGCGTGATAGTAAATTGGATGCACCTTTGTCTAGTCGTACTCGTTCAGGCTCTCGCCATGCATCTTATGCATCAGATTGTTATGCTTTGGCTGTGTCTAGTTTACATGATGTTGAGGAGCCTCTATGTTAAGGCGGTTACGCCGCTAGCGGAAGCTAAATAGCGAGAACTCAACCAACAACAGAATTTGTCAGACGAGGACGGAGCTTGACCCGCAGGCGCATGGAAACAACTAGGTGGGTGTCAAATCACCTACTCGACCTTCTAATGACAATCACTACTAAGGAAATCAAATCTAAGTTCTAAAATACGCAAGTGACTGAAATCCGTACTACGAACGAATGCTATACGAAACAGGATCTAGAATCATCGAATCGATCTCAAACTCAAGGGGAAGTCTATGCACTAGGTAAGAACAACACCCTAAAGACTTGAACTGCAAAATCAACCTATAACCACTCCGTGCGGTAAACGCGTATGAAGACAGGCCGAAAAATACAGGTGACCGAAACTTGACCCCGATGGTACTAATGTGTAGCTCTACTCGTTGTGGTTCTATAGATATGCTGCACACTCTATTCCGACACACGAGTTGGAAGAAAACTCACACCGAAGCTCGTAGGAGCTTACCACACGTAGAAGCCGATAGCGCGCACTCTTGGTATCTGTGCGTAGCTCTCACCGTTGCTAACACAATGGCGGTGTCGCTTCTCCAATGGTAGCCCCGTAGCTCGCGTAGCAAGGAGATAAGACTCTCTCTCTCTCTCTCTCTCTCAGACACAGTCACGGCGCTCAAAAACTCACTTTGATTAATAATTGAATCTCCTTTAGGTTACAAAACTTTGGCTTATATACCTCAGCCCTGGAGGTGAAAACATCTCTAATTATTTACATCAGAAGGTGAAATTACGTCGGAATTACAAGCTGGAAACTCAATTGAGTCCCGTTACTTAATGAATGGCTCAAATCAAAATTAATGTCGGAAAGACATTTATTACAATCAATGGTTACAAAATGATGGGTGTGAGCAAAAATGCGGGTGTGATCCTCTGCTGGCTCAACACTCCCCCCCTCCGCGTTCATGTCGTCCTTGACATGACTTTGAGGCTTGATCAATAGAGTCCTGTCGTCTTGAGCATCTGCAATTGTGATTCGTAGCGTAGGTTGCCGATGGTCAAGGTTGGGCCGAATATTTTGCTTTCGTGAGTGAAAAAGCCGGTGTAGAAAGCTTCTTCGAATGTTTGCATGTGGAAGCTAGGCAAAAACATAATTCTTTGGTATAAGAGATGTAACACCTTTGGTGATGGCTGCAATGAAAGATCATACATCATATCCGTCACTGTGTCGGCCGTCGATAGTAGACTCGAGGTCGTGGCTTTATCTGGCGTGAACACTTCAATGCATGCTAAGAGAGTCCTGCAGATTTTCTTTAGCATCTGACACGAAAGGTCAGGAGAGCCAGTAAAGAGTTTGATGGTGCCTGTTAGGGTTTTCACCATGTAGGCTTTACCTATTCTCTCTCCTTCCTTTGGTCCTGGCATCCTGGGATAATTAAGCCAATTTGGCTTCTTTTCTGCAATCCTGCCATGCTCGTTCCAGTTTCTGACTCTTGGCACCGGGCAGAAGGTTGCATCCTCCCAAATCTCTTTTGGAGCCTCTACCAAGTAGATGAGGTAGGCTGGGTATTTGTTCAGCCAACCTTTCCTCCATCTAGGTTGAGAATCTACAATCTTCTTTGATTGTTCATCCTTTGTGATGTCGCCTTCATAAAGAGCGACATACTGCTCCTCCTCTATTCTCTTTTTCGTCTTTATCACTTCAAATTTCATCAGAGGGAAAGGCAGGCTTGGTTGCATCCACTCTTCGTGGAGCACTTTTGTGTCTAAACCTTGAAGTCTAATGGAGATGAGGAGTCTCCTTTCCCATTCCATTTCCGCCTTGGCACTTTCCTCTGTCGACTTTTCTATTTGGTCCTGGAGCCTTTGTTCTTCTCCTTCAGAGATTCCTGAAGTCGAGGCCACTTCTTGAACTGGGGCTGGATCTTCAATTGTGGTTGCCTCTCCAGTTTCTGGTAGCTCTATGGCTGCTCCCCCTGCTTCTTCTTGTGGTGTCTCTGTTTCTCTTCTTTGTTGCTCTTGGAGGTCTTGGAGCTGTTTGCGGAGGGCCTCATTTTCTGTCCTTAGTGTTTGGTTTTCTGATGTGAGCCTCTCCTCTTCAGCCAGTGATCCCTCCGCCATGTGCAATCTTTGTACTTGCTCTAACCTCAGCTCTCTTTGCAAACTTCTGACCTGCTCTTCCAAAGCTGGTATGAGGGATCCCTCTTGTTCTGTTCCTGCTCTGCTAGCTCTAGGGGTGGTCCTGAGTCTCATGATTGTCCTTTCTTGAAGTTCGACTCTTTCCCTTAGCTCAATGAGCTCATCCTTGGCTGCCTCCAGCTCATCTTCTATTCGCTCCTTTGCTTCTTGTGAGCTTGTTACCTCTCTTGAAGCTTCGGCTAGTTGGAGTATCAAGCCGTCCCTCTCGTTTTCTGCGTCGTAGAGTGATGCTTTATGACTTTCAGATTCAGTCATAGCATTCTCTAACTTCTTCTGCAACTCTGCTTCCTTTTGTTTTGCTGTCTCAAGTGCTACTTCCTTTGCTCTGGATCTTTCTTTAATCTTGCTGAGCAATTCATGCACCATGTGCATGTCTTTTTCATCTTCATCTGTCAACTTGACAGCTCTTCCTGCCACCACCTCCATTGGCTTCGGCTCGACCATTTTTTCTTCACTCTCCATTGTACCCTTTGTCTTTTCTTTCGTCCCTTTCCGATCATCTTGTTTCCGTAGGGATATCCCATAAACTGCCTCCAGGGCCTCTTCTTCACTGTATCCGATCGCAACCAGATCCTCATAATCATCTTTCTTTTGCTGAACTGGATCTATCCTCTTTTCCTTGGTCCCGGCCTCCGGTTTTTCCATAATTTTTGTTTCCATTTCTATTGTGGTTTCCTCCACAATAATTTCCATCTTCTTCGGGCTTGGCACAACAGTAAAAGAGGGCTGATTGTCCTCAGACATCTTGGCTTTCCCTTTGTTTGCTTGCCCGTCTTTCTCTTGAGGTTCAGTAGACTCATCTACTTTCTTCTTCCCCTTGTCGTCCTTTTGCAGCTCAGCTTTTAAAAGCTGTACTTCCTCTTCAGTATAAGGCTCGACAGGTTGTTGTTCCAGTATGGCCTCCGACTCCTCATAAGCTCTAATATATTGATCATATTGATCAACATGTGGCCTGGCTGAGCTGGTTCCGACTTTACTGGGGTCTGGCACCCACATTTCTTCGAAGTCCCCCTTTAGAGCTCTTTCCGCTCTAAACTGCTCTACCAGCCTTTCCATTCTTGCGTATTTTTGACTTTTGGTTTGCTTGGGATCGGCCTTCTTCTTCACTTTCTTCTTGAGCGGCTCGTCCACAGCCTCTTCAGGTTCTGAAACTATTTCTAGTTTTCGGCGTGCTCTTGTGGACGCCCTCTTGGATACTTCTTGCTGTTCTTCCTCCTCATCGGCTTCTCTAAGCCACTCATTCTGGGAGGGAATCTGGGGCCCTTGATCCCTAGCTCCAATAGCTTCATAAGCTATTCTTGTTAGGATTTCTCTTCCTCCTATGTACTTTGGTTTCTGGTTGTGCATGGCGATTACTTGCTCGTGGATGTATTGAGCATAATTCACCTCTTTTGGCACGTTGCTCTTCAGTGCCCATGTGATGGTTGTGGCAATGGCATGGGGTGGTGTAGTATACTTCTGCGGTCTTTTGCTGCACACATGGAAAAACTGGTTGTATAATCGGCAAAGGGTTGCCGCTCGTTGATCTGCCATATCTCCGTAGGTTGTATTTTGTTTCTTTGATCCATAGACCTCTATGGCCTCCCTTCTTTCTCTGACAGAACTCCCTTTGTTGTGCAGCTTCAATGCATCTGCAATGAGCTGTGGAGTGATCTATACTTCAACTGTTTCTCCATCCATGGCTGTCAACGTGGCTTTCCCATCCTTCTGAATGGATGTTGCCAACTCATACACTCTTCTTGTGTCTACACCTGATGGTCTCGAGGTGAAGAACCTGTGTAAGTGAGCCTTTTCCAGGTATCTGCTTATGTTCTCTGATCTGCTATAGTCCACTAATTCTCGTGGGATCATAGGTACATCGACCGATTGCCCTTGAGGATCTCTGAAAGTCCCCTGGTAGATCTTTATTCCCTCTTTTTCTAGTACTGCTTCCTCCACCCAAGTCTTGGTTGGCTTGAGGGTTTCTGTTGGAATATCAAAAGGTTCTGCTTCTGCAAGAGCATCCTTGATGGTTGGTCTTTTTCTCTTAGTTGCCGATGACTTAGCGGAATCCATGGATCTTGTAACTCCAATTTCAGAAGTTAGCGTCTTTTTAGTACTGAAAGCCGAAATGAAGCTTTTAACTATTCAAATGACTTGAAAATTGAAACATGAGCTATTCAGGGCCTAAGGATGCAATGTAGGTGAAAAAATATGCAAACTGGGCTCAAAAACATGCTTGAGACATCATACGCGTATGATGTCTTTTGTGTCAGAATGACTTCATATTGGTTGTGCTTGTAGGTGATAGTGTATACATGAGTGTCATATGCTTGGATTTGAGTTTGGATCCCATTTGGTCAAGTTTTGGCCAGTTTAGTCCAGTTCAGGCTCTTGGCAGAATTTTGAAAGGGAATTGGATTTTATGATCCAAATTGGGTAAAACTTGGTGGATTACTTTCAAATGGCCTGTGGAACACTTCTGTTTGGTGGTTGAAGCCCTGAGGTGCCAAAATCACATAGTGAGACATCATACGCGTATGATGTCTTTTAGTGCATTTTTGGACCAATTTTCTCTATAAGCTTGGATTTGGCTTTAGATAGGCTTATTCAGTGGATTTATGAAGTTTGGATAGATTTTGGGCTAAAAATGGCTCTGGAGACATCATACGCGTATGATGTCTTTTTCATCAATTTTTCATGGGATTGGTTCTGTGGACTCTCCATGTGCTAGTGAAGGACTGTTTATACTCAAATCTTGGTTTGGACTTGAATATGTTGGATTTGGGACAAAAATAGGCTTTGTATGAAGGATTTTCTCTTAATTGGGCTAATGGGGTGATCCACTTGACCAAATGGTTCCAAACTTCATATGTAGCATGTATTAGATATATATAATGGATGTATGATGACAAATGAGCATTTTTGGCTCTGTAAGTGCAAATAGACATTATACGCGTATGATGTCTTTTGTGTCAAAATGGTGCTTTTTTATTCCAGATAGCTTGTAGATGTGTTAATCAACAATCCTACAAAGTTTCGATGAGTTTGGAGTTATTTTGACAAAATTAGGACCAAAAATCAATTTTATGGCCTACTTTGCGTCTTTTGTGTTTTCCTTGGGTTTTCTAACTCCATTTCTCATGATACTTGGTTCATAGGATGTGATTAACATGTGGAATGAGGTTATGCACTCAAATGTTGAAATGGATGTGAAAATCATGCTGTGAGACATCATACGCGTATGATGTCTTTTCTTGAAATGTTGGTCTTTTTGTGCAAAGAATGCTTTGTGCTAGTGCCCTAAGCCCTGCTAGCTAGTTTTCAACTTAAAAAGTCATCAGTTTAGCTAAAAAGCCCCCTTATAGGCATTTCAGTCTCCGAAGTCGTCTTTTTGCCTTGGAGTTGAATTTCTTCAACTTTTCTTCTTGAGAGTTGCATTTCCAGCTCATTGGATATGTTGTGAAGCCACCTATTCGGTTGAACTTGACTTTGGCTCCCCGTTCTCCATCTTTCTCCATTTGGTTGCCCGAAAGCGTCTTTTTCACCATCGGTAAGTGAATCAGCTTTCTTTTGGGTTTTGCTTGCAAACATAAGTAATCCATGTATAGTTGAAACTGCTTGTGAAGTTTCATGTCATTTGGTCGTCAATTTTAGCCGTTATGCCAAAATGACGCTTTGTGTGTCCACAGCCGAATCGGTTGTTCCGACCTACTTTTGGTGATCCAAACCCGGAGATACTCCATGGTTGCATTGCCCTCGATGTTGTTAAGCTTCCTGAGAAATTTTGTGTCGTTCCGACAACTTTTTTCTGTTTGCCTCTTGCAGGCTCTGTTGACCTAGGGTTTTTCCAGTCGTTCTTTCTCGAGCTTTAAGTGCTAGAAACTCATCCTCTATGTTAGGGTAACCCACCTCTAAGTTCTTGCAAAGTTTGGTTAGGCGGTTGTGCCCCTACCTAGCGTTCTTCCCCATTCCCTGTCTGCTCTTGTTTCTTGGTTTTGGTGAGTTTTCGCGACAAAAGTTAACGATAAGCATCAAAAGCTTATGGCAACGAGTCTACCTCTCATGTCTGGTGTCCTCTGAGCTCTCGTAGCAGTCGTAGAAGGCGGTAGAAGGCCGGATGCTCCTGTGTGCTCTTTGCTCTCTCCAAGAAGGTAATAGTGGAAATGAGCTTGATAGTGAAGTGAAAAATACTTAACTTCGGGCTTCCCGGATCACTTGTTACCAAATTTGACATGTGCTCCTATCTCGTCGTGAAATGCACTTTAGGATTTGAAATTCCTCAATTTGGACTCCATTTGACCTGTTTCTGAGAAATCTGTCCACTTTGCCAAAATTCTGTCATTTCGGGCTTTCCGCAACTTTTTCAGAATTATACCCTATTTTTATCCTGGGTTGCCCTTGTCATTAGGATCATCACCGTCTATTCTTTTCTTTTTTCCGATCTCATTTCACCTGCTTTTTTATTTTTCTTTTATTTTTATTAAGAAAATCATAAAAAATAAAGGAAAATAGCAAATTGAAGCCAAAAAATTCCAAACATACATGATAAATAGCTGGTAACCCTGTGTATATGAATATACACTTCTTTGTGATTTTTGGACTTGGATTACCACTTTTTTCCACTTTTTAGCTCCAAAAACACTCTTATTTAGTGATATTTACACATCTAGAGACCCAAATTCATCATTTGATCTCTTCTTGTTGCAAAACAAGGTATATAAGGGCATAAATATTATCAATATCCGCAATCAAACATAAAAAATTGCAAAATCATGTAAGACACTGCCCTTGTAATATAATTTTTGTTTTTCTTTGTTTTTCCCGCTTGTAGCTGCTTTGTAGCTCCTGTATACCTCCCCCCCTCCTAGTCTGAGTCCTCCCGGACGACTATGAAGTGTCTGTGGGTGAAGCATTGTAGTTGTTTTGGTCATAAGTTCCCAATGCAATTGTAGAGCGACGATACAACATTCTTTCCAATAAAGCTGCTCTTTGTTTGATTGAAGGATTGGTGGTCGGGTTTTGGGTTGGTTTTGGCACTTCGGTAGTAGAATCAGTAGATGGATTCTTCGTTACCTTGTTGTCTTTTTTCACAATCCAAATCTGCTTCCGCTTTGCTTGTGCTTGCCACAAACTCTTTGCGACCCAAACCTGCTTTGTTCTGTGTGTTGATTTCCTCGCCTTGAAATACCTAGGAGTTTCCGTTGATTGTCTTGAAGGGAGTTCCTGTTTACAAATCTTTGGGATCCAAATTTGCTTGCTGTAGCTTTGTGCCGTCATGAACTTCTTTGGAATCCAGATCTGTTTCACTGTCCTTGATTGTCGGGGATCACTCTGTTGTCTGGTATTGAAGACTCTGTTTGTGTTTTCTGGCACCACCTTTTTTGGTCTCCATACCAACTTTGACTCCGTTTTTTTCCAAGGTTGAGCTGTTATATATTGCTTGTCTTCCTTATCCACTGTTGAGAATTCCTCGTCGAAGAGTAATCCGGTTGTATAGAAACTTTTGGTTGCCATTGCTTCTTCTTTTCTCTGTTTGTTGTTTGCCCTTGTCCGTGGATTCTTCCTTTGGAGTTGGCTCTGCTCCTTTGGTGAACTTAACTGATTGACTTTCACCTTCGTATTTGATAAGCACTGATTTAGAACTCCAGTCAATCATTGCATTGTATTGCTTCTGCCATGGTTGTCCTAGCAATAATGGATGTTGTGTAGCTTGGTCTTCAACCACGTAAAACATATGAGGATACACATATTGGTTAATCTGTATATGTAAAACTGTGCATCCGACAGTTTTGATTGCATTCTCAGAGTAACTCTTTAACTCTTGCTTGGCAGTTTGTAGTTTAGTGTCATTTGTCAATTGTCTATACAAACTGAGTGAAAGTAGGTTAGCTTGAGCTCCTGAATCCAATAGTGCTCTGGCTTTGATTTGGTTGGTTCCTACTTTGCATTCAATGATGGGTTCTTCTTTGTCATTATCCATTTCTGTTATACTAACTGCGTTTATTCGTATTGCTCCTTCATTGCGCTGTTTCTGACGCAGTAGTCTTCTTTTCTCCATTCTTTCCTTCGCCTCGGCTTGCGCTTCCTCCACAATCTTTTTCTTTTTCTGGACACGCAGCTTTTCTTGATGTATTTTGAGAAGCATGTCTTGTGTTAGCGGCAACAGATACTTTTTCACTCTGCATCCACTAATCCAATTGGGCATTTCTTCTCCGTCTAATGTAGCAAGCTTGACGGCTCCACTTGGTGATAGATCTTTAATCACCAGAGGTCCCATCCCTCGCTTTTTAAGCTTCTTAGCATGCTGTTTCAGAGTGTAAACTAGGACATAGTCCCCAACTTTAAACTCTTTAGTCCGCACATGCTTATCAAAAAATTCCTTTTGTCGCCTTTTTTGAGCGTAGATGGAAGCTACTGCTTTTAGGCGAAGCTCATCTAGCTTTTCCAGGTCATCTATTCTATCAGAGAGCTCGTGCCCTGTCCACTCTAGATCCTTAGCCACCCTTAAGGTTGAAATCAAGAATTCTATTGGTAAGATAGCATTTAGCCCAAAAACCATGTTATATGGGGTCGTTCCTATGGATGTTTTATATGCTACCCTATATGCCCATAATGTTGAATGCAACTTTTGGTCCCAGTCAGTTCTCGACTTAGATACAATCTTCGTAAGGACCGTGCATATGGTTTTGTTTGTTGCTTCAGCTTGTCCGTTTGCTTGTGGATGATACGGGGCTGATTTCCTATGGATTACCATGAATTCATCTAGAAGGATCTCTATCACTTCATTTATGAAATGTGTGCCTCGATCACTCACAATTTCTATTGGCAATCCATATCGTACAAAGACGTATTCATACAGAAATTGTGCCGTGGTCCTGGCATCTGCTTTTTGAGTTGCCTTTGCTTCGACCCACTTTGTTAGATAGTCTGTAGCCACAATGATGTATTGTGCATGAGTCTTATATGCAGGAGGTGAAATGGGTCCGACATAATCAATCCCCCATTTTGCAAAAGCTCTTGCCCCCATCATTGGTCTAAGCGGCATATCATCTCTTTTAAGTGGTACTTTGGTCCGCTGACAGTCATCACACCGTTTAACGTATTCCTCAGCGTCCATATGTAATGTTGGCCACCATATTCCTGCGGCTAAGACAAGTTTTGCTGTCTTATCACCTGAGAAATGGCCTCCACCTACTCCTCCATGAGCTTGCTCCAGGATTATCACATACTCAGACTCTGATGCGCAAATCCTAAGCTGGTTGTCTTTACCTCTCTTATAGAGTTGATCTCCTATTAAAGCGTAATCTCTAGCTTCTGTCTCTACAGATTTCTGACGAGCTTTTGACGTTCCTTCTGGGAAAGTTCTATTTGTGAGATATTCAACAATATACTGACTCCATTCTGGAGCGATCATTATCTGATATAATGTCGAATACTCAGCTGGCGGTTTTGATGAACATACAATACATACAGTGACATATTCATGTACGCTTTCTTTCATTCCTGGCCAATAGACTCCCAATTGTAACAAATTCCTATATGTGTTCCTTCTTGAACAATGAAATGCACATTCCTGAACATGTGCTTCGCACAGATATATACTATATTCCTCAGGATTGATGCATAGTCGTAAAACATGATCATTTCCCAATTGATACAACCTTCCTGCAATCAATTGAAGATTCTTGGATTGCTGAATAGCAATATGTTTCAGGTTGTATTTCTTCTATCGAACTCTCCTCCATAGGTTAATAGGTCAACGACATTTTGAGACCACTTAGGTATCATTTCTATGTTGAACAAGTACGCGTCTGGCATGTCGTCATCTACTCCTATAGGGTCTTCTCCATTCGTCAATCGCGAAAGATGATCAGCTCTAAGATGTGTTTTTCCTTTCTTTACTACTACCGTGAAGTCGAATTCCAGTAAGATAATGAACCATCTCACTATTCTCCCGGTATTGCATGGTTTATTCACTAGGTAGAGCAAGGCTTGGTGATCCGTAAAAAACACAAACTTGTTGGCTAGAAGATAATGCCGAAATTTCTTCACAGCATATATCATTCCTAATCCTTCTCGCTCTGTTGTGGTGTAATTCTTCTCTGCATTGTTGAGCTGTCGACTGGCGTAACAGATAGGAAAATCCATGTTTCCTTCTTCTGGCTGAGCCAGAATGCATCCTATTGCATATGCAGAAGCATCTATGTGCACATGGAATATCTTCTCCCAATCTGGTGATTTCAAGACTGGAGCAGTAATGAGTGCCTCTTTCAATTTCTTGAATGATTCCTCACACTCCTCTGTCCATTCAAAGTTCACTATTAGCCTGTAAAGTGGTTGGCCTATTATAGCGTACATGTAAATGAATCGTCTATAATATCCACAATGTCCCATAAAGCTCTGTACTTGTTTCGCATTGGTTGGTCTAGGCATATCCACTATAACTTTTATCTTCTCTAAATCCGTGGATATTCCGTTTTGTGAGACAATATGTCCCAGAATTCTGCCCTGTCGGACCATAAACACACATTTCTCAGGATTGAGACAAATGCGATATGTCCTACATTTCTCAAACACTTTTCTTAGGTGTTCTAGATGTTCATCTCTCAGTAGAGAATGTACACATAAGTCATCCATGTAGATTTCTAGAAACAGCCTTAAGTATTCTTTGAAAGCATGCGTCATCAGCCTCTGGAAGGTTGCGGGAGCATTGGTTAGACCAAAAGGCATAACTCGATAAGCATAAATTCCCCACTCCGTTGCAAAAGCTGTTTTATGTTGATCTTCCAATGCTATGGCTAGCTGGTTATATCCTGAAAAACCATCAAGAAAGGAGTATGCTGTTTTTCCTGATACACGCTCTAGAACATGATCAGTTATCGGCAGGGGATAATTGTCCCTGATTGTTGCAGCATTCACTTTCTTTAAGTTGACACACACTCGGAGTTTTCCGTTCTTCTTAGGTACTACCACAATCGGAGATACCCAATCAGTGTGTTCAATCTCGTATATGAATTCAGCTTCCATTAGCTTATCTATCTCTTCTTTGATTTGCTTAGCAAACGTATCATTATATGTGTATGGTCTCTATCTGCTAGGCTTTGCGTCTTGTTTCAGTGGGATTGTGTGTTGGCATATCGATGGGTCAACTCCCTTTAAGTCCTTATAAGACCATGCAAACACATCCCTATACTCTCTGAGAAGACTCAAAAGTCTCTCTTCCTCGCCTGGAGACAAATCTGTGGCTATGTATACCGGTCTAGGTGGCTCACCTGGAGCTGCTAAATCAACTTTTTTTGCATCCTCCGGTCCGTCATAAGATTCGTTCTCCTTCCTCTCTCGAATAGGTGGGGTTAGTATCACCTTCCTATCCTCTATCGTGAATTTCCTATAGTGAGAGGGAACATCCATGTTTTCCTTGATTTTGGCGTTTATGTCCTCTCCACTCTCAATTTCTGTAGTCCAAACTTCTTTCAGAGTTTTCTTGAGCTCTCTGTATTTGTTTCTACGTTCTAGCTTGGACTCCGTGTGTTCTCTGTTGCGCTTGTTCTTTTCTGATTTTTCTGTTTCAGTTTTCGTTCCATTATTTTGAACTTGATTTCTTGAGCCTCTTTTGTCTTTTCGTAAGCTCTTTTGATCACTGCCTCTCATTCTTCCAGAAATCTTATCCTTAACACAATCTTCAGCCTTTACTAGCATTAGGAATTGATTTTTTCCTCTTATTCTAGGCATCGGATTGGTTCTAACCCCTTTTGTTTTTTTCTTTGCTCTATAGTGTTTCTGGCGTTGTTTTGTTTGGTTCGGAAAATCATAAAATCGGACATCCGTTATAGTTTCTTCATTTCCGTTGGAATTGTCCGTTGACTCGTTGTCTGCTTCATTTCCCCACTCAGGATGATCGGGAATGTCGTGAAACACCTCTTCTTCATCTTCCTTTTCCAGTGTATCGTTCTTTTCAGTTTCTTTTTTGAGTACAGTTCTCAACATGAAATATGGAACCACGTCGTACCCGTCCTTGTCGCAAAATTTCGTTGTGGGACCATCCGGAATTGCACAAACATCTAGGGTTGCTAGAATGTGTGTCCACTCTAATGGTTCAAACGTATCCTCTGGAAAGGGTTCTCCTACATAAGTTTCGTCTTCGATAGCCCTTTCTAGAACACATTCTTCTCGTTTCAGACTTCCACATTTCGAAGCTCCACACATCCATAACTCCTTGGGTTTACCTAACCAAGCTGGAAATTCGGATCCCGCCAAAGTAGCTGAATCAAACTCCTCTACCGGTGTTCGGTTCACATCTTTGTAGCTATGGTCTTTCAGGTTCACACGTGTAGTGGTTTCCATATTTCTCAAGTATATGTGATCGTAGCCCCAATCTTGGACCATTTTCAACTGTCTCATGAATGGTCTTCCCAGTATGATATCATAGTTATTCTCCTTGCCAAAATCGACAATAGCGAAAGTATGTTCGTATTCAATGCCGCAAGAAGTCACTACAACTTTCTCTAATAACCCCATAGGTTTCTCCATGTGTCCATCTGCTAATTGGAGTTTCAACCTAGTCTTCCTTATTGCTGGTTTCCCCCATTTTTTCCAGATTTCTTTTGTAGCTATGGCTACCCCAGCTCCGCTGTCTAGTATTGCCATTGTGTTCACTCCTTGGAATTCAACTGGTAAGGTTGTATTCCCCTCTTCACCTTCGCAATACTCTCCGACCTTGTTTAAGGGTACAGGCTTAGCGTTCTTTTGTGGCTTGCTCAGCTCCTCAATGCTCTCTTGCAGTCTCGATGTTGGGTCTTTTATCCCGAATTTCTCCAAGCATTTTCCTACAGTGGTCCACATATGTGGTCTTAGCCTCAAAAGCTCAGCTAGAGTGATAGTGCATGTCACTGGTGTTGACAAAATCTCTATCAATCCTTGCGAGTCCATGACTTTTTCTGATGAGATTTTTCGTGAGGGAAGTGCTCTAATCTCAGATTTTGCTTCATACTCTCCTAAGTATGAAGGTAAGGTTTTCAGTGAATGAGGTTTGCTCTCCATTGTTCTAACAGAGCCCCCATCTCCCCAGTAAGATTGCAGATCCAAGTCTACTTGAGATCCTGCCTCAAATTCCACTATGGGAGGATTCCTGATGTCCTTTTCCCAATTTGTCTGATTAGCTTGGCAACTTAGCTCGTTTGCAAAGTTTGCCTCTCTCACTTGTTTCCAAAATTCATTGTAATCCTCATCTTTTCCGTAAATCCTCTGTATGACTGGATGAAAACTCTCTATCTCCTGATCGGTTGTGTTCAATACTATGCGGTCATCCTTTTGTGTATTTTCAGGCTTTTGTGCACTGGGAGTCTTTTCAGCTACCCGTGAAACGATAGTCTCTTGCTGAATTGGGTTTTCCTTTCCACAATTCATTGTTTCTTTTGGTGGTTCTAATAAGGCTTGTGCAGTCTCGATCATTCTTGGCACATTTCAAGTCTCTGCTTTTCCAATTCCGCGTTTGGGTATGTCATCCACCTCTGTTCTTGTGTTTGGTTGTTCCTTAACCTAGCTTCGTAAGCTCTCATCAGTGCGTCCAATGGTTCGTGTACCTTGTCGACTAGCACTGATCCCCCGGAGCTTAAGCTCGTTGTTTCTTTGATACTCTTTTGTTTCGTTCTTTCCGGGCTCATCTCTCGTTTCCCGTTTTGACTCTCAAGTTTTTCTAATCTAGCTTTAGTTTGCTTTAGTTCCTCAGCTAGAATAGCGTCTTCACGTTCTTTTCTCAACTTCATGCGTGCTTTTCTAGCTTTCCATGTGTTTTTCTGACTCCGCGGTCCTTAACTAACTACGTCAGTCGCTAACTTTCCATTCTCAGGTTCTCTAGTGGTTTTCTTAGCTTGAGCTCTAGTAACAACTTGCGTTGGTATCAGAGTTTCATTTTCAGACCCACTGCTGGTAGGAATAGTTTCTAGCATATTCAATGTCGTCTTTTGCACTTTGTTTGGATTCTTTGAACAATCCTCAATGAAGTGAGTAACCCCACACTCAGTGCAGTAAGCGTTAATTCTAATGATTTCCGTATGTGGGCAAACATTCATCAGATGGTCACCTCCACACTTGTAACAGGGTCCTAGTGCTGGTCTTGGTCCCGCTTGATTCGTCCTTTGTGGATAGGATGGTCTTTGTCCTGTTAACCCTCCATGAGCTATGAACATTAAGGTTCTTGCATCCATATTGTATCTCTCTTCATCAGAAGCACTTGTAACTGTTGGTGTTCCAACATTCCCCATCATGCCCCATGGCTCTGGTTGTTTTGGTTCTTCCGGTGGGTAATAAACTGTTGGAGACATGTGTGCACCCGATTCTTCATAATAGGCTTGAACAGGCACTAAGGCTTGTTCTTCCTGATTCTCTAAGGTTGGTGCATATCTAATGCCTAGTGGTCTTGCTCCTGGTAAAGGTGGTTGTTGTCCCAATACCGGTTGCGGTCTTTCTATCCCCATAGGTCCTGGTACATTTCCCGTTGGGTATCGAGGTATTGGATGTACTTGAGGTGGTGCTAATTGAGCAGGAGGTGCATACTGGCACTCCCTTACATACCCTTTGTTGTAATAGCACTCCTCTGTTGGATGATTTGTCCATTTTTGTTCAATAGCACACCATTTCAGTGGTTTTGGCAATGGTTTTTGGTATGGTGCCATCCTTTTTAGAGCATCTTCTATCATTTGCTCTACATTTGGCATGGTTGTTGTTTGAACATTCTTTTTAGTGGTAGTCTCGTTCGCTATGGATGAGGAGCTACTGGATGAAAAATCTGTATCCGCTGACACCTCTCCTTATCCACTAAGTACAATGACTCCCTCGTTACTTGCTCGAAACTTGTACAAGCTTTCAAGTGCAAGTCCTTCTTGAGAGTGTCGTTCCTCAGTCCCTCAATAAGATAGTCTGTCATCTTGTGGTCGTTCACGTACTGGACATCTCTCAATGTATTGTTTGAAGCGAAGTGAAGCTTCCTTCACCTTTTCGTGTTCTCTCTGTTTAAAAGCATATATTTGTGAGACCGTATTGTGCTTAATCCCTCGTTTTGAGAATTCCTCAGCAAACTCTCTTAGCAAATGGTCAATGTCATGGAATCCCCCTATGTTCATTGGTTGAAACCATGTCAATGCAGTACCTTCTAGAGTAAGACCAAATCCCTCGTATTGTGTATGGAAATCTGTTATCTGCTCAGCTCTTAAGACTTGCTTAAAGAGTGACATATGTGCATACGGATCTCCTGAACCACCATACTTCTTGGGCATACACTTGGCTACTTGAGATGGTCTCATACGTCTATGATCTGCTACCAATCTCATTGCTCCTGTGTCTCGGCTAAAGATTTCTCTAGCACCATGGACTTCATGGGTTACCCTTGTCGGTTCCTCTGCCCTGAGTCTACTACTGGGAGGTAAATGTGATGGTTCCGCTTCAAACCTTGGACCTGGAGTGGTATAGGTGGGGATTGGAACTGCACTACCTCGATTCGTCTCCATTGACTCTCTGGAATGTAATGATCCCATTGGTCCGAGCTTCGAGTCCCAAGGTTGACTGAAAGAGTCAGCAACCTGAGTTCTTTGTCCTCCTGTTGTCATTGAGTTTTGCACTCCATTTGTTGGTGCTGGTCTATGTGAGCTAGAAGTAACATAATACTGATGTAGTGGTCCCCCAAAGTATGTATATCCTTCTAATTCTTTCTTGCCCATTGTTGAGTATTGCCTGCAATACTTATCGTAAGCGGCAATTTTCACTTCCGATCCCTCTGTGTAGGTAAAGACATAGAGTCTTTTTTTGTCTGTCAACTCTCCGGTGTAGGGTTCTTCACATCTATAATAGAGATCTTGCTCCCCATTATTATATTTGTACAGCCCCACATAGATGTTATCAGTGTTGATCCTTGTAGTTTCATTCTCTCTTCTTAACCTCGCATTAGGGAAGTTCATTATTGGTGCTTTCTCCTCGAGTTCTTCATCTATTTTGGCTTTGGTGCCCATCAATCCCCACTTGTCCACAATGTTAGGGTTTAGGACTACCAAGTACATGGTACCCTCGTCATCTAGATATCTATCTCCGCTATAGCTCACAGGCACTAAGTCCTTGAACTCACTAGGTCTATCTTCTATCTTTACACAATAGCGGTCCATTCCATCTTTGTAGATCTTGGCACCTTGCTCATTGTCGTACTGGTATTTTATGAACAATAGCTTCATGGTGGCGGAAGGGTTTGATGATCCTGCTGCCATATTTTCTCTGTTGTTCAGGTTCAAGTGTTCCAAGTTTTCGGTGAAAATCTCGTAAGATCTCTCCGAAGAAGTATCAGAGACACTTTCTTCAAAGATCGGCTCTAATGGTTGCACCCAACTTTGGTTTACACTTCCCTCGGTTGATATGACACTTGCTGGTTCCCCTTTTTTTTGTTGATTATTCCGGAGATTCCTGCCCGATCTCAAATTCATCAATTCCCCTAAAGGACTGTAACTTTTCCGTCTCGGCAATTTGTTTTCCCCAAGTTTTTGTGGTCAGAATTGATCCAAACTGACTGATAATTGGTCAATTGTTTAATCTTGTCAGTTGGACATCTTCTGTTTCATCAAGTGAGAATTTTGTTACTGTTATGCTGAAAAAGACATAATACGCGTATGATGTCTTTTTCCACTGATTTTGACTATTTTGGTTATGCTCACTCTCAGTGACCCCTTTATGCTCTGTTCACTCACAAAATTCAGTTTGAACTCTGTTTGAGCAAGTTATGGCTAATTTAGGCTTTTCTTGGCAATTTTCCGCTTTTGACTTGTTTTTTGGGTCAATTGTGATCCAAATGGGATGAAACTTGAAATATAACCTCTAGACAGCTATTACAATGGATCTGTGTTAGCAAAGTATCAAAATATGTCCAAAATTAGGTCAAAGACATCATACGCGTATGATGTCTTTTTCATCAATTTGGGTCCAAACTTGATATTTATGCTTCCCACAGTGTTTGTAACAATCTTGTCAGGTCAGATTTCAAAAATAAGCAGTGGATGTGCCAAAAGACATTATACGCGTATGATGTCTTTTGTCCCAGATTTTGACTATTTTTTGGTTTTAAGCCTTCTCCAATGTTTATAATTGAGTTTCAAGTGTTTTTGTCAGGTTTGAATGTAAAAACAAGATCTGAATCCAAAATTTCCTATTCTTTGCGTTTCTTGGACTCCGACTTGTCTTTTCGGGTTTCTTTGAGTGTAAATGCTCTTGTTTTAAGTTGATCTTAGGGTAAAACCCCCCTTCTAGGCAATGTCAAATTTTCAATTTTAGTCTCTGTTTAGGTCCTAAGACATCATACGCGTATGATGTCTAAAGTTGCAGATTTCCAGTTTTTTAGCACAGAACTCTTCCAATAGCTCTTTTAAGTGCTCAGCAACAATCAATTACACAGAAATTTTGTCTGAACTTTGTGTATTGCATATTTCACTACCAAAGCAACTTTTTCAGTGATCTAACATGCAATCAAACACATCAAGCAAATAGAACACCAATTGATAGCTCTAGATCAGGATCAAATCAGGCCCTACCTAAGCTACTTCTAATCTTAAAATGGATTTTTTGCAATTGAAAATATAAAGAGATTTACTACCACACAAGGAGTAGCAAATGCTTTTTATGTCAACAACCACTTAAACACCATCAAAAACAATCTAATCTAAGCTAAACTAAAAATACTGTCAACACGGAAGACCCAGGAATACCCCACTTCCTAGTATCTCTCGAGACCTTCGGAGTCCACCACTCCTAGATCTTTTCTAACTAAAGTATACAAAGTAGTTTATACGACTCACCTCGTAGGATTAGTCTAAGGTCACCTACTTAGGGCTCTCGTCCCCGGCAGCGACGCCAAATGTTAAGGCGGTTACGCCGCTAGCGGAAGCTA
The DNA here is from genome assembly GCF_014529385.1 of Adiantum capillus-veneris. Taxonomy (NCBI): domain Eukaryota; kingdom Viridiplantae; phylum Streptophyta; class Polypodiopsida; order Polypodiales; family Pteridaceae; genus Adiantum; species Adiantum capillus-veneris. Next base: position 76,529,554 of record NC_140948.1, read on the forward strand.
AATAGCGAGAACTCAACCAACAACAGAATTTGTCAGACGAGGACGGAGCTTGACCCGCAGGCGCATGGAAACAACTAGGTGGGTGTCAAATCACCTACTCGACCTTCTAATGACAATCACTACTAAGGAAATCAAATCTAAGTTCTAAAATACGCAAGTGACTGAAATCCGTACTACGAACGAATGCTATACGAAACAGGATCTAGAATCATCGAATCGATCTCAAACTCAAGGGGAAGTCTATGCACTAGGTAAGAACAACACCCTAAAGACTTGAACTGCAAAATCAACCTATAACCACTCCGTGCGGTAAACGCGTATGAAGACAGGCCGAAAAATACAGGTGACCGAAACTTGACCCCGATGGTACTAATGTGTAGCTCTACTCGTTGTGGTTCTATAGATATGCTGCACACTCTATTCCGACACACGAGTTGGAAGAAAACTCACACCGAAGCTCGTAGGAACTTACCACACGTAGAAGCCGATAGCGCGCACTCTTGGTATCTGTGCGTAGCTCTCACCGTTGCTAACACAATGGCGGTGTCGCTTCTCCAATGGCAGCCCCGTAGCTCGCGTAGCAAGGAGATAAGACTCTCTCTCTCTCTCTCTCTCTCTCTCTCTCTCTCAGACACAGTCACGGCGCTCAAAAACTCACTTTGATTAATAATTGAATCTCCTTTAGGTTACAAAACTTTGGCTTATATACCTCAGCCCTGGAGGTGAGAACATCTCTAATTATTTACATCAGAGGGTGAAATTACATCGGAATTACAAGGTGGAAACTCAATTGAGTCCCGTTACTTAATGAATGGCTCAAATCAAAATTAATGTCGGAAAGACATTTATTACAATCAATGGTTACAAAATGATGGGTGTGAGCAAAAATGCGGGTGTGATCCTCTGCTGGCTCAACACTCTATCTTTTGATGAAGCACAGAATTCAGAAAATTGGATGGCTGCCATGCAATCAGAATATGATGCACTTATAGAGAATGACACATGGACTTTATGTGATTTGCCTCCTGGCAAAAAAGCCATTGGTACGAAGTGGGTTTACAAGTTGAAACGCAAGCCGGATGGTGAGTTCGATCACCATAAGGCTCGAATTGTTGCAAAGGGTTATGCACAGCAAAAAGGCATAGATTATGAAGGGACTTTTTCTCCCACTTGTCGTATGACTACTGTGCGTTTTCTATGTGCATTGGCAGCTCATTTTGGTTGGGATGTACATCAATCAGACATTGTTACTGCTTTCTTGAATGGTGACATATTTGAGGAAGTTTATGTAGCGCAGCCTCGCGATTTTGTCATAAAAGGACAAGAGGACAAAGTGTGCAAATGTAACAAGGCTTTGTATGGGTTGAAGCAATCTCCTCGTGCTTGGTATGAGAAAGCTAACACTCATTTGTTCAAACAAGGCTTTCGTAACAGTCCAACAAAAAGCACATTGTATGTAAAGCGTGAGGGTGATGTACTTCTCATTGTGGTTCTTTATGTTGATGATTTGCTGATCACTGGACCAAATGAGAGAGATATTGCTGAATTTAAGTCTAATTTGAATGCTACTTTCAAAATGAAAGATTTGGGGCTGTTGCATCATTATTTGGGTATACAATTTAAGTAGTGTAATGGTAGTATTGCCTTGTGTCAGAAAAGTTTCTTAGAGACATTGCTATGTAAGTTTGGACTTGAGGATTGCAAACCTATTGCCACTCCCATGGAAACAGGTTTGAAGTTGAGTCTACATGATGCTGGTGATCCTGCTGATGTCACTCTTTACCAAACTGCTGTTGGATGCCTCATTTATGTATGCAACACGAGGCCGGATATTCAGTTTGCAGTCTCACAGGTCAGTAGATTTATGCATAGCCCAAGGTCTAAGCATTGGCAGGCTGTCAAGAGGATTTTCCGCTACCTTAGTGGAAATTTACATCTTGGCTTGTTTCATCCTAAGGGGGGATCATTTCCGCCAGACTTACATGCTTTTTCGGACTCAAATTGGGCTGGTTGTTTTGACACGCGAGTGTCCACAAGTGGTTTTTGTTTCATGCTTGGCAGTTCATGTATATCATGGTTGAGCAAGAAGTAACCTACTATGGCCACTTTGAGTTGTGAGGATGAGTACAGCGCGGTCTTTACAGCTACGGTTGAGTGTGTATGGCTCAGACGCCTTATGGATGATTTGGGTGTTGGACAGGACACTGCCAACACTATCTACACTGATAGTCAGAGCACATTGGCAGAGTTGTGAGGAACCTAGTTTTTCATGCTCGCATAAAGCACATTGAGGTGAATTACCACTATGTCAGGGAGAGGCTCTCAGCAGGAGAGATCAGCTTGGCTTATGTGCCAACACAGGACAGCCTTGCAGATCTTTTCACAAAGGCATTGTCTCGTGAGAAGCTTGAAGCTTTCCGCAAAGCTTTGGGCTTACTCCCCTTTGTGGACTGATCATGTCCTTAGGGCATGGCACTTCCCTTTACTCATGTGCCAGCTCTCCTTCACCGCATCACTCCAGGGGGGATTTGTTACCATATACATGTGGTAGTGATGTGTGTGAACACACTAGGACCGCCAGGGCATTTTTTCCCTCTTTAGGAGGTTTTTTCCCCTGTGCATTGTATATACGCCCATCACTCTAGGGCTATCTATCTTTCCATTGCATACTAAGAAACACACTCTCTATTGTGTGCCTTGAGCTTCGTTCGTCTTCTCCAAGCTGTGTGCGTTTCTCTGCAACCCTAATTCCAACATGTTGCCTTTACTTGATTGTTTCCGATTTTGATACCAATTTCAGGCTTCTGTATGGTCTCGTTGTCGAATTCTGTGACCCGAATTGCATTTATCTTTAGAGGCGGTCCATGTTGTTGTCGTTGAAGAAGCTTCTTTTTCGCTACCCTTTCTTTAGCCTCTGCTTGAGCTTCTGCAAAAATGTTATGTTTTTCTTGTGTCTTTTTCTTTACTTGATGGATTTACGGGAGCATGTTTGGGGTTACTGGTAGATGGAATCTTTTTAGTCGGCAACCACTTATCCAGTTAAGCATTTCCTCCTCATCCAATGTAGCAAGCTTGACGGCACCACTTGGTGATAAATCTTTAAATCACAAAGGGTCCCATCCCTCGCTTTTTAAGTTTCTTTGCATGTTGTTTCAACGTATAAACCAAGACATAATGGCCTGTTTTGAACTTTTTGAAAAGTACATGCTTATCAAAAAATTCTTTTTGCCTTCGTTTTTGTGCATAGATAGAAGCTACTGTCTTCAAGCGAAGCTCATCTAGCTGTTCAAGGTTATCTATACGTTGTTAGGAGTTTTTGGAAGAAGTGATTGCGCATATGTACATACCCATGCATGGTGCATCAAATAAAGAATTGCCCATTTTTCAAAGCCAAGTGGTTACGTGGGGTCAACATGTGTACAAGCAGGACAACAAGTACATAGTGCATCGATTTTCACTATCACCAATACTAGTGTGTTTTTTTCTATAATAATGAGGAGTTGGTAGCACGTAAAACTCTCGAGGAATCTATCATCGGGCGCATGCCATGAGGTAAGCAGGTGCGTCAGATGACATCCAGTGGCGTCAGGAGGTCGAATGTGATCAAGACTTGCATGCGGATAAGTACGGACACAACCCGGGTGTTTTCTTGTGATAATTATGAAAAAAGGTTATCATGAGAACTATATTTGGGGGCCACTTCATGTGGTTGCGGGATGAACTATTGGAATGCTAGGTGTGCGGATGGATATATAAAGGTGACAAACATGCACTATGTGGCTAGTTTTTGGCCTGTTCGGGGTCTGTTTGAGGTCAATCAAAAGTCCAAAGGTGCCCAAGGGATAAATTGAAGTGCGGACACTGAAAAACCTGAGATAAGACCAGATAAAACATGGAGAGAAGAGGAGAAACAACCGCAACTGAGTTTTTGCTGTTTTTGGAGCCTGTTTTGGCCATAAACTGCTCATTCGAGGTCGATATTGTAGACTAGGGTTTTTGGCTGATCCAGACGCAATGGTGCTGTCCATTTTGCCAAATTCCTCACTCTTTCTTGCTGTTTTGGCTATGTAAGTTTCTCCTGTGCGAAGTCTCTACTCCAATTTGTGATTGTATCTGGCATATTTCATCCATATTGTGTGAGCTATTTGCCCCATTGGTGTTGGCCCAAGATCAACAATTATATCTAATAATAAAAAATCTTCCTCTTTTGAGTTGATTTTTTTGGGTGTGTGTGTGTGTGTGTACCTCTGTGTTGAGTGGACAAATGGATAGTCTCTCTCCTCTCACTCCATCGATGTGTTCCCTGTCTCGGCAAGGCGGGTTGTGTAAGCCAAGTGGTGCCCCATAGTGTGTGTGTGTGTGTGTGTGTGTGTGTATCATCCCAAGAGTGTGTGTCGGGTGATTATAGAGGCATCGTGTGTGTTTCCATCTCGTTCATATTCTTTTGGGCCTCCCATAGAGGATCTTCTTTGAGTACCTTCAACTTCGGGATTACAGGTTACAAGTTGCAGATTGCAGATTACAGGTACAGTTACATGTGATTCATACAGGTATATATAGCTGGAGTAGAGTGATATATGGGCAGTGGAGTCACTTGCAGTTGTAGTGGGTACGTATCAATTGGCGCGTGCTTGAGCGCATTGTCTTGTATTGTACATTACTTGTGGATAATTCCATTGTATGCCTTTGTGGATCCATACTTGATTTTATATGGCAGTCCCAATCATTTCTGAGACTTGGTCTGAAAGATAGTCATTCCTGAGACTTAACTACACGAGATTTGCATAAGATTTCAGGAGAGGGTCGATAGCGTGAGATTTATTGAGATGGGGGATTCTCAAATGTGAGATCCTTTCAATGATACAGGTGGCTGGAGCACCCTTTTTGTGACCTCTCCATAGGCTATGTACTAGTGATTCCTACTTGATGCTCGGGTCCTATTGTTGGCAGGTTATGCATACATATACAATCTATATTTTGGTTTCTTACTGCTCTACTTCTGGGGAAACTCTGCCAAAATTTTTCCAAGTTGTGATGGCTGGTTTTTTGGTCTTTTGACCATTTATGCTGATATGCTGTTAAAATTATAGCAAAATCAGAAGATAAATCAAGTGTGTCTTCTTGGGAGCTGCATGGTTCGTTTTAATGGATGATCAAAATGACCTCAATTCACTCCTTTTCATTTCACACAAAGAATCCAGATAAATGTTAATGTGTCCAAGAAGATTTTTTTCCAGTAGTGCATAATCTTTATGTTTGGGCGAAGAAGATTAAGAGAGATATTGGAGTCCCCTTTGCCTGTTGTAATTTCAATGATTAACTATGAAAACTCATTTGATGTGCATGTGTTTGTCCTTATCTAAAGATGAGCTCCATTGAAGTTTCTGGGGTTGAGTCAATAAAAATTTTGGGTTCTTGCACCTGTGTTAGAAGGGGTTCTCAATGCATTAAAACTTGGGTAGCCATGGCTTTCTCTTATTCGGAATTTCATGGAAGAAGTGATGAAGATGTTGAAGAATTTTTTAGAAAGATGGAGGTTGCCTACATTAGCAATTAGATTCATGATCTGGCACAGATGTTACGTCTTCTCCAAATTTGTTTGAAGAGTAATGCACGAGTTTGGTCCAAAGCATTTGAAGAGGAGTTACGTACGACTGATCCACCTGTGAGATTAAGCTGGGACAATCTATGGCATGGATTGGGAGTGGAGTTTGTGAAGGCACAAGATCCTGACAAAGTGTGGCAAGAAGTACAGGGTTTGGTGCAAAGGGAAGGTGAGCTAGTAGATGCGTACATACGTAAGTTTTCAATGGCATGGGAGCGGATGTGCAAGGCCTGCACCACAGGTACCTCCACCTGACATGATGAAGAAGGACAAGTTCTTGGCTGGTCTTTGGGAGATTATACATTGGAGAGTAGAGCTAAAGAAGCCTAGCACATATGAAGATACGCTAGATGTAGCGAGGAACAAAGAGTGGAAGTTGAGAAGAATAAGCCAGCTAGGAGTAGAGTCTTTGCACAGGAGGTATGAGTTTTAGCCTATGGATTCTTTGCAAGGTCGCCTGCCGGAGGTTCATCATGAACCAGTGGTTTCTGTTACTCCTCAGGTTATGCCAACAATGGTCACTACAACAATACAAGATGATGGGCTAAGGAAAGACATGAGGAAAGTGGTAGATTTAATGAATAATCTCAATCTAAACATGCTAGGTAATATGGGAAATAATCGAGGTCGGGTGAGGTTTGCAAATCAGCCAAGAGGTGAAGAAAGACCCAGGAATGGTGTTGGATAAAGCAATGGTAGAGTCTGGAGGCAGGCACCCACGTGTTGTAATTGCGGAGAGTTGGGCCACATCAGGTCGCAATGTGATAAGCCACCAAGGATGGGGGAGACATGTATCCATTGCCAAGACAGGTGCTAACTAGGTCAAATGATTATGGCATTGGGATTAAGGGAGAAGAAGGAACTAGTGGATTAACCCAAGAGGAAAAGGGAAAGACAAAAGTGATAAGTGTGGTCACCTTGGAGAAGGTGACCACACTTATCACTTTGGAGAAGGCATCAAAGTTGGAGGAAAAGGAAAAGACAAAAGTGATAAGTGTGGTCCCTTGGAGAAGGCATCAAAGTTGGAGGATACATTGGTGATGCCTATTGGGAAGAGGACCACATAGAATAAGTAAGGAAGAAGTGCCCTAGGTCCTAGCAAGAAGAAGGGAAAGAGCCATGAAGGCGAAGATGTCAAGGACAAGAGGAAAAGAAGGGCTCGTTGCAAGTTTCATGTTTTTGATTTTCCACTAGGGTATGGGCAATTAAGCTATGACTTGAAGGAGGATCTGACAATCAGGAAAGCAGATGTTACTTTTGGGAAGCTTATAGAGATGGTGCCTAAGCTAAAAACGACAGTGGAAGAGGATGGTTAACCCAATGGAGAAAGAACCAGAGAGAGGTTCAGTGAAGGTGTTGGCAATGGATGAGCTACTAGACATTTTCCCAATAGTAGATGTGTGGGACAAAATAAAAAATCTGGGACAAGGTTATGTTGATGGTGGAGCCCAAATATGTATCATAACACACTCATACATTGAGAAGATGGGTCTTACAATGACTGGGGTGTCAGGCTTTCGGATCAAATTGGCAAACCATCAAAATGTGAAATGTTTCGATGTTGTAAAGAGCTTAGAAGTGGAGGCATATGATGCAAAGGTGGTGGTTGATTTTCATGTGATGCCAGCGGAGTTAGGAGCATATCCTATTATACTAGGTAGACCATGGTTACGTGTAGTGGGAGCTATTCAAGATTGGCGACATGGTACGATTAGCCTCTATGGATAGACAGGTCCAAGAAGCTATATAGTATTGGAAGAGCTTTATGAAGATGAAGATGAGTCTAGTGATGAAGACTATTCCACATTGACTAATGAGGACAGTGATAGTACTACTAGCAGTGATGAGGCTGTTGATGTTGCATATCTTTTGATGGACAAAGAAATCTAGGAGTCTTGTTTAGTTGCATTTGCAAATGAGATTGGAGATGAAAGTGAAGGGCCTTATGAAGTGATTGAAGGGCTGATGCAAACCAAGGTTGAATTGTCAAAGAAGCAAGAATTGATGACACAAATGATCACTGGAGACCTCTCAGCTATAAAGAAGGAGATATATTTGCACATGCTGGCTAATTTTTTTGATTTGTTCATTACTTCTTATGAAGGGATTAGAGGGTTCAAACGAGAACAGATGCATATAGAGCTGAAAGAAGGTGCTGACGGCAGCAAAGCGAACCCCGAACCCCGACGGCCTCTAAAACACCGGGGACCGAATGGAGCACCTCGAGCCTGTCATGGTAAAGCAAACAGAGGGCACCACCTAGCTTCAGCGGCTAGGACGCAAACAACACACCACCATGACAAAGTTTTCATCCAAGAGAGATGGATGCTTGGGAGTAATGATGAAAAGGAAAGGGAATGAGATCAAGTGAGAGAGAGAGAGAGAAAGAGAGAGAGAGAGAGAGGGAGGGGGTATAGCGGCTTAGTACTTAGGCATCACAAAAGCATGGCGAATCCGCACACCCTTCACACATACACAAGCTCACTCCAAAACACAAGACTAGGTGGCGATTCCGCACACCTCACATGGGCAAAACATTGCAAGAAAACATACTCACAAAACCTCAAGCTTTATTTAGAGAATTAGGCGATGAAATGGGGAGCATAGGGTAGGGGAATGAGAAGGGAGAGAGTGGTAGAGCACATGGCGGATAGGTGGGAGTTGATGGCGAAGACTCGCATGAGGATTATGGCCATCATCCTTCATTTAGTTGCCCTTCATCTTCCATAGCCAAGGATGTAGAGGTCATGCTCAAGACAAGCATGGTGATTGCGGTGATGGTGATGGTGTGGGTGTGTGTGTGTGTGCACTAGGCACACACAGTGCATAGTGTGTTCTTTGGTGATGTTGTGTGTTTTTGTGTGATGGTGACCCCTCTTTATATAGGGGAGGAGGGGGGGGGAGAAATTCTAGAATTTAGAAACGAAGAAATCATTATCTACATAGGCCATGTGACTGTGGGCCCCACTTGTCTGGCTGTGTGTATATGTGCCAGAACAGCAGTCTCATGAGAGAGACTAAGAGAGAGAGATGGGTTGATGAAAAAAAAGTGAGAGGTGACATGGAGAATAAAGTAATTACAAGAGGGGAGAGAGGGGAAGTGCTCAGAGGTGAATCTGTGTGTAGATGTGGGTGAACACAAGAAAAATCAGGTAACCACCGGGTGGGGATGGGTCTGTGGGCACTTTTTTCAGTGAAACTGAGTGTGTGTGAGTGTGGGGGAGGTTATTTAGCTACAAGACAAGAGACATGGCGCCCTTTAGAGAGAGAGGGGGGTATTTGGGTCATGGGATATGATAGGAGAGAGAAAGAGGGGGTGGGGTATACTATTTTGGAAGATAGGGTAAGTTGCATGTGAGTTAGGGTGCATTATTGGTGAGTTATAATGCATTATTGGTGAGAGGTGGGGTAGCTTGAGGGGAGAGAGAAAGGAGAAAGGACAAAGGGAAGAGAGAGGGGTTTGACCTTTTGAGTGGAGGAGAGGAAAAGGGACACCCGGCGGGGCAACACTGAAGAAAAAGGAGGCAAGGTGGGGATGGGCTACCCCGTAGGCATGAGGTGGCCTATTTTACCTTTCTTATATATTTACATAGTCATACTTTATTTTTTCTTACTTTTTCCAATGCCTTTTATCACTCCCTCCATAAGAGGGGGTTTTCATGGGGTGGGGACGAGAGAAGAGGGGTATGGGAGCTTGGCTTGTGAAAAGCCCCCATCATTAGCCCTCCCCTTTTGGCTAGAGGCATTCATGTCTCTAGCTCATCTGTTTGATCATTATCGTAAGGGGTGGCGGCTGATGGTGTGTCCTCATCTGGAATGTCAATTGGTGGAGTCTGGTCAAATCGAAGAAAATAAGGTTTAAGTCGCCAACCATTTACCCTGGTTTTATGAAGTTTTCCATCAGCCTCCATAAGCTGGTAGCTTCCATTGGCATACTTTTTCCTAATGATGAAAGGACCTTCCCATCAGAGTAGGAGTTTCTTATCCTTGCACGTGTCGAAGAGATTGTCGTAGCGGAGCACCAAAATTCCTTTCTTCAATTCTTTTTTTCGGAGATGCTCATTAAAACTAAGCCGTCTATGCTCTGCTTGTGCTGCATAATAATTTATTGCTTCTTCTCTGTCCAGCTGCAGTATTTCCAAGTTGATGATGTGATCTCTCAAATGCATGTTGGGCTGTTGAAGCTGGCTTGCCATTACTCTGAGACTTTGTAGTTGCACTTCAATGGGCAAGATTGCTTCCTTACCAAATACTAGATGATACGGTGTGAATTCCAAGGATGTACGAAATGAAGTTCCGTAGGCCCATAAAGCTAGTAGTAGATACTTATCCCAATCTCCAGGATGATTGTTTACCTGCTTGGTAATAATTTAGAAACCATTCCATTTACCTTTTCAACTAGGCCATTACATTGAGGGTAATATGGTGAAGAGTGCCTCCTTGTAATGCCCAATTTCTGCATTAATTCTCCTACCAAGTCTGCTCTGAAACCTGGCCCTCTATCAGAGATGATCTCTAAAGGTGTGCCAAACCTACAACATATGTGCTCGTAGATAAATTTAGCTACCTCTACCGCTGTGATTCTAGTGGTGGCTGTAGCCTCTGCCCATCTAGTCATGTAGTCGACCCCCATGATAATGTAGAATTTTCCTGAGTTGGCCCTAGGTAATGGCCCAATGGCATCGATACCCCATTTTTCAAATGGGCCATATGAGAGAATAGGTGTCTGTGGTTCAGGCATAAGTGACCTAGTGCCGGCCTTTTGACACAACTTACACGTTTTTCACCAATGGTGTACATCACGGTTGAGGCTAGGCCATATGAAGCCTGCCTGCAAGATTTTCCTACTTGTTATGTCTAGGGCAAAGTGACCACCACAATCCCCATTGTGACAGCTGGCAATTACTCCCGTGATTTCGTGAGAGAGAGGGATCTTCCTGAATATTTGGTCCTTACCCTTACAGTACAAACCATCATTGATGAGTCGATACCTTGTGGCCTTCCGCGTCAGCCATTGCTTCTGTCCCTTTGTTAAATCTGATGGGTATTACCCTGTTTCCAGAAAATGCATGATGTCAGGCAAGGCATCACTTCCTTGAAATAGAGGGAGCTTTAGTTTTATTGCTCCAACCACCACTTCCTGTAGTCTTTCACTTGCTAGGGCATCTGCTTCTTGGTATTGAGCCCTTGGGATATGGTGTATTTGAACTTCTTCAAACTTACCCAACAAGGTTTTTACACCACTTAAGTGAGTCCTTAAACTAGGATTCTTGCATGTCCATGCTCCATTTACTTGCCTTACAAGAAGTAGAGTATCCCCAAATACATTAAGGCGTTGTACACCTTGTGAGACGCACCATTGTAGACCCTTGGTTAGTGTTGCATACTCAGCTTCATTGTTAGAATGTGAATCTAACAATTGGCCCAACAAAAATACCTTTGTCCCTTTGTCATCAAAGACCACTATGCCTGCAGCTGCTTTGTCGGACGCTCGCTTGTAGGCTCTATCAAAGTAGAGAGAGTATGCTCCTTCTACCATCGGTGGTACTGGAGGTAATCGGACTTCTCCTTCCTTAGATTGCTTCTCCTTCCCTTCAAAGACTTGGTAGGTCATGAGTCCCCCCAAACTTGCCCTTGTCGTGCTTTCTACCTGTACTGTGTAGTCAAACTCTTGCAGACGAACTAGCCATTTAGTAATTCTAGCAGACACATCCATGTGTTGTACAACATAGGGAAATATTTCATCCGTGGTTAGAATCACAAATTGCTTAGGCAGCAAATATGACCTAAACTTTGTAGTTGCAAATCTAAGAGCTAGGACTAAGTGTTCCACATGGGTGAAACCTTTCTCTCCTGCTGTCATCATTCGACTAGAGAAGTAGATTGGTCTCATGAAAGATGTCATCGTATCCTTTTGGAGTAGCACAGCCCCCAATGAGTCATCACCAACACTTGAGGTGACATAGAATTTTTCATCCCACTTAGGTGGTGAGATAGTTGGCAGAGTGGCTAAGACCTCCTTTACCTTGTTGTAGTGATGTTCGCTTTCCTCGTCCCAAGTGAAAGTTGATCTTTGAGTGAGTTGTTGCAGTGGTAGAACAAGTTGTGATAGTAGATGTATCAATCTACTTAAGTACCTCACCTTCTGTAGAAAAGAGACCAGTTGACGTGCGGTCGTTGGTGAAGGTAGGGCTATGAGTGCGGACACCTTACTTGGGTCGGCGTTGATACGTTTTGCTGAAATTTCATGGCCTAGTAGAATGACTTTAATCTCCCCAATGTGGCATTTATCTACATTTAATTGCCCACCTAGGCTCTGCAACCTGGCCAAACCTTCAGTTACCTTTTCTAAATGTGAAATACGGGAGCTATATATACAAAAATCATCAATGAACACTCTTATGGATGTTCCAAAGAACGGTTGAAAAACATATGTGACATATCTTTGGAATGTGGCAGGTGCATTTGTGAGACCAAATGGCATAACCCTGTATGCAAAACAACCCCATGGCATGATAAAAGTGGTTTTTAGCTGATCTTCCAAGGCTATGCGTATTGGAAAGTATCCAGAATAGCCATCACGGACGGTATAGCATTCAAAACCCGCTACTTCATTCAGAATTTCATCCAAGAAAGGGAGAGGAAAATGGTCTCTCTTTGTAGCTGCATTTAGTGGTTTGTAGTCAACACAGACCCTCCACTTACCATTCTTTTTAGGCGTCACCACTACGGGTGACACCCATTCTGAGTTTTCTACAGGATAGATGAATCCCGCCTCCAGCAGTTTCCTTACCTCGGCCAAGAGTGCCTTTTCTTGTATGACCCCCAATCGTCGTAGCTTTTGCACAACTGGTTTTACCCCTTCCTTAAGCTTAATATGATGTTCCACCACTGTAATGCCTGTGATTCTTTCATAGTTGTCCATGAACAGGTTAGGAAATCCCATCAACATTTGCAGAAAACTATCTTTCTCCTCAAGTGTTAATTCCGTAGACAACATACCCTTCAACCTACTTCCTCCTATGCCAGGTGATTTGCTCTCCTCTTCATTGGGTTGCCCTTTTGGTGATGGATCACCAGTTGTGCTTACCCTTTGTGGATCCTTCATAATGATACCCATCACATCAATGGAACTGTCCTTTCATCGGTGGATGTGGTCTCCTCCTCAGAACTGGAAGATTCGCTAGTGGTTTCATCTGCCGATGTTTCTAGATTCATTTGCTTCTGCTTGCCAATCCTCATGTTGTAGTAGATTGTCTCCCCTTTCTTACCGGTCATGCGTAGAAGGCCAGTACCCTAGTCCTGTTTTGCCTTCATGGCCATCAACCATGGCCTTTCCAAAATTAGTGGATAGCCCTCCCCCTTAGTAGGCATTACAAAAACATCTACCTCTACCTCAGTGTTGAAAGCTTTGATTTTCACGGCACTTACCACACCCACACACTTTACTTTTGCGTTGTTTGCCATCTTTGCCTTGCATGGAGAAGGCCTGTCAACCTCGAGCCCTAATCGAAGCATCATAGCTTTGCTCATTACACAGATTTGTGCACCTCCATCAATGTAGGTGTTTCCAACCCTCTTTCCTTTTATGTTTACGTCGACAATTGGAAGGATGTCATCCATGTTGAATCCCGAAATTGCTCCGGCTACCTTTGTTTTGGAGCGTCTTGTACTTACCATTTTAGACGATTGTCGCCTTACTTTAGGTACAAAATGTAGCAGCTGTGGCCATGTAATCTTCGGTCCTTGCTCTCCCACATCCAATGTTAGATCATAGGGCTTAGAACTTTCCCCTAGCTGGAAGTCGGTGATGCCCAATTTCCGTCGTGGCTTGGATGGCCTCTTGCTAGTTTCTCCTCTCATGCTTCTCTCATCATCTGATTGTGTAGCCTTCTCCCTCCTAGCTCTTTTCACAGTCATGGCCTCAAGTGGTTCTAAAAAGGTTACCTTCTCCTTACCCTTGTCCCCCTCCTTTGCTCTGGGTGGATCCACTACTACGGCTTTTCCTTTCTCTTCTAGCCTTATGATGTTTACAGGGCGATCAGGTGGTGGGGCTGGTGGAAGAGGTGGAATGGATGCTTGTAGTGGTGTCTGGGGTGGACGTAGAATTTGTGTTGGTGGGGTTGGTGCTCGGGGTGGGGGTGTTCTTTCTCTAGGGGGTGACAATTGGTTCCTCCTACCTCCTCTATTATAGTTTTGTCGTGGTTTGGGACAGTAGTACATACCGTGACCGTCTTCTCCGCAGTTGTAGCATTGATACTCCCTGTTTTGTCGTCGTGCTCTTCCAGGGTCTTGATCTCTTTCTTGACTCCTCCCTTGTTGTATTAAGTGGACAGACAAATTCTGCAGTTGGTCAGTAATATGGGCCAACATATCTTGTTGGTCATCTCTTACCCCAAGAGCCGGTGGTGGTGGTGGAATGGTGTGGTTGTCGTAGTTGCTGGTCGACGCGATGTTCCTGATTCTGTTGACTCGGTTTCTTTGGCTTTCATTCGCAGCTTCTTGTCTTTAAGGCGAGCAATCTTAACGGCTAACTCGTACGTAGCCGGGATTCTACCTTTCACCTTCTCCTTGAGAAGCGGCCATAAGCCATGCGTGAACCGATCTTTTTTTAGAAAATCGGGTGCAGCTTCCCCCCTAGCCAGTGACTCAACCCACCGTTCCCACAAATCCACAAATTTGGACTCATAGGTGGCATATTCTAAAAGACCCTCCTGCTTCAAGTCTCTCAACTTGTCCCACAACTTTTCAAAAGTGGTACCTCCCCCAAAGCGCCTCTTAAAAGCGGTTTTTAAGGGTTCCCAGTCATCCTTGGTTGCTTGTGGAAGTGCATTGTACCATGATCTAGCTTCTAGCTTCATGAGATGCTTAAAGATTCTAACACGGGATTCATCCGTATCTTTGTTGCTCACTACACATGCTACTTCAAAGTCATCTAGGAAGTCTGTTACCAAATCCTCCCCCTTCTTTCCTTTAAATGTTGGAAATGCTACACTTGCCATGATTACTGAGAGAGAGCTAGAAAGACACACTGCTTAACTTGCAAAAAAAATTTCTTCTTTACAAGGAGGCGTGTATACCCTCTTATACTAGGACATAGATTAAAACTTCAAACGGTACATTGCCTTGTACCAAAGGTAAGAAAAATGGTTGATCTGATGCCAGAACCTCCAAAAACCGCTCCCCACCCAGCATGGTGTCAATGACGTGCTGGTAGTGAGCCTTCAAATCCAGTATTACCTTGATTGAGCGTACACGTGTTGGTATGTGTGATCTGTCTTGAGGTAGGTTTTACTGATTCATGTGAAGTTTAGAAGTGCTTAGTCACTATCCAAGCTTGTGGGAGAGGGTGGTGTTCTTTCCTGAAACAAACTCAGTAGATCCCTAGTTTCTCTAGTGAGAGTGTGAGCCAATGATTCCGTTATCTGTGCTGCAGCATCAGGTGCGACTTGAAAACTGACTGTGATAATTACCTCGGTGACTTGAGTTACCCGATTCTCAAAGTAGAATAGTGTTGATTCTCTATTGTGTAGAGCTCCTTCCATTTTGTTGTTGTGGGTCGGTTGTAGGTTGCGGACATGGTTTCGACCTTCTCTTTCTTCTTCTTGGCACTTGGCTTATGTATATCCACTGGGTTTGGCGTGTTGGTTGACTCTCCCACTGCAAATCGATTACCGTTACGCCTGGCACTCGAGCTTCGATGGAGATGCGGAGTTCGTCTAGTTGTGCTTGGAGCTCTTCTTCTTCTGTCGTCCAATTAGCAAATCCTGCTAGCCATTCATCCATTCACAATAGTTTAGGGGTTTAAGTCTTGTAAACTGAAGGGTTTCATGAAAAGATCCTCCGTGGGGGCACCAAATGACGGGAGCAAAGCGAACCCCGAACCCCGACGGCCTCTAAAACACCGGGGACCGAATGGCGCGCCTCGAGCCTGTCATGGTAAAGCAAACAGGGGCACCACCTAGCTTCAGCGGCTAGGACGCAAACAACACACCACCATAACAAAGTTTTCATCCAAGAGAGATGGATGCTTGGGAGTAATGATGAAAAGGAAAGGGAATGAGATCAAGTGAGAGAGAGAGAGAGAGAGAGAGAGAGAGAGAGAGTGAGGGAGAGGGTATAGCGGCTTAGTACTTACGCATCACAAAAGGATGGCGAATCCGCACACCCTTCACACATACACAAGCTCACTCCAAAACACAAGACTAGGTGGCGATTCCGCACACCTCACATGAGCAAAACATTGCAAGAAAACATACTCACAAAACCTCAAGCTTTATTTAGAGAATTAGGCGATGAAATGGGGAGCATAGGGTAGGGGAATGAGAAGGGAGAGAGTGGTAGAGCACATGGCGGATAGGTGGGAGTTGATGGCGAAGACTCGCACGAGGATTATGGCCATCATCCTTCATTTAGTTGCCCTTCATCTTCCATAGCCAAGGGTGTAGAGGTCATGCTCAAGACAAGCATGGTGATTGCGGTGATGGTGATGGTGTGGGTGTGTGTGTGTGCACTAGGCACACACAGTGCATAGTGTGTTCTTTGGTGATGTTGTGTGTTTTTGTGTGATGGTGACCCCTCTTTATATAGGGGAGGAGGGGGGGGGGAGAAATTCTAGAATTTAGAAATGAAGAAATCATTATCTACATAGGCCATGTGACTGTGGGCCCCACTTGTCTGGCTATGTGTATATGTGCTAGAACAGCAGTCTCATGAGAGAGACTAAGAGAGAGAGATGGGTTGATGAAAAAAAAGTGAGAGGTGACATGGAGAATAAAGTAATTACAAGAGGGGAGAGAGGGGAGTGTGCTCAGAGGTGAATCTGTGTGCAGATGTGTGTGAACACAAGAAAAATCAAGTAACCACCGGGTGGGGATGGGTCTATGGGCACTTTTTTCAGTGAAACTGAGTGTGTGTGAGTGTGGGGGAGGTTATTTAGCTACAAGACAAGAGACATGGCGCCCTTTAGAGAGAGAGGGGGGTATTTGGGTCATGGGATATGATAGGAGAGAGAAAGAGGGGGTGGGGTATACTATTTTGGAAGATAGGGTAAGTTGCATGTGAGTTAGGGTGCATTATTGGTGAGTTATAATGCATTATTGGTGAGAGGTGGGGTAGCTTGAGGGGAGAGAGAAAGGAGAAAGGACAAAGGGAAGAGAGAGGGGTTTGACCTTTTGAGTGGAGGAGAGGAAAAGGGACACCCGGCGGGGCAACAGTGAACAAAAAGGAGGCAAGGTGGGGATGGGCTACCCCGCAGGCATGAGGTGGCCTATTTTACCTTTCTTATATATTTACATAGTCATACTTTATTTTTTCTTACTTTTTCCAATGCCTTTTATCACTCCCTCCATAAGAAGGGGTTTTCATGGGGTGGGGACGAGAGAAGAGGGGTATGGGAGCTTGGCTTGTGAAAAGCCCCCATCAGTGCTAAGCTAGTGCGAAAAAGGTCAAGAAGGATGGGACAAGAGCAAATGGAAGCCTTGCGTGAAGAGGTGGACAAGTTATTGAAGGCAGGGTTTATAGTCCTAGTGGAAACCACACAATGAGTGAGTAGTATTCAACCCAAAGAAGGATGGAAAGTGGAGGATTTGTGTAGATTTTAAAACCTTAAATGAAGCCACTAAGAAGAACCCATATCCGCTTCCATTCATCGATAAGATCTTGGATTCAGTGGCAGGTTATGAGAGGTACAGTGTGTGTGATGGTTTTTCAGGCTATTTTCAATTGAAGATTGCTCTTAAAGACCGAACAAAGACAACTTCCATTACGCCATGGGTTTGTTATTGCTACACGCTATTGCCATTTGGGTTGTCAAATGGACCATATTTCTATGAAGAGAGAGCAAATTGGGTATTAGAACCATTCATTGATAGTTGTGTTAAAGCTTTTATGGACAACTCCTATGTCTACAGTAGTAGGGATGAACACCATGAGAAGTTGCAGATGGTATTGGCTCGTTATGATGAATGTGGAGGACAACTAAATGTCATCTAGCACAACCAAGGGTGAAGTTATTAGGCCATATGGTGTCAGAAAATGGCATTGAGACTGATCAAGACAATGTTAAGACTATTCTTCTTCTTTCATCACCTACGAGTACAAAGCAATTGGCAACCTTTATACACAAATTGAAGTACATGGCGTGGTTTATTCCATTGTCTTTGCAACTCCTTTATCCATTACAACAAGTGGCAAAGCATGATCCATTGCAATGGGATGACAAGTGTGAAGAAGTGTTTCAAGAGATGAAAGAGGTGTTAGGGGGGTTGTCAGCCATGCAGGCTCATGATTGGGGGCAAGTGTTTTATGTAAATCCATCAGTAGGGGATGATGCCATTGGATCCAGGCTATTGCAAAAGGGGAAGGGCAGCCATTATATGAGGCCAGTGTATTGTGCAAGCCGAGTGAAGTTGGTAGCAAAAAGAAAATTGTTGCAAGTAGAACTAGTGATGGCCAGTGTAATATTTGCTTGTCGACGATTTCGTCATTACTTGCTACCATGACCTTTTGTTTTCTTGATGAGTTATGCCTTTTTGCCATAGTTAATTAATGGCACTAGCATGTCAAATGTGGTCAACAAATGGGCAATTGATCTGCAAGAGTTTGAGTTCTCTTTTTTAGAGCAAGATAGTACAAGAGCTACCCTAGCCGATTTGTTGACTTACAAGGAGAATCCCCTTCTTTTTAAGGAAGAGGTGGTTCAAAGGGTAGTTGAAGAAGTTCCACAGATCAAAAATGCACATGTGTTGTTCTTTGATGGCTCATACAGAAAGAGCCATGATGCATCTTCGAGGGGTATAGCACTTTATGATCCAGAGGGGAAGCTAGTATGCAAGAGAGGGTTCAAATTGGATGCGCATAGTAACAATGAGGCTGAATATGCTAATTGGGAAGATGGATTACACATTTTTTTGAAGCATGGGATTGGAAGGTTGAGCCTAAAAGGTGATGCCTTGTTAGTTGTGAAGCAAGTGTTGGGTGTGTGGAAGAGCAAGAACACCTCATTGAAAGAAATGTGTTTCAAAATTAAAGGCTTGTTAAAAAAGCTCGAAGCATGGAGCATCAGACACATTGAACATGCTCTAAATGGAGAGGCACATGAAGCAGCTCAAAGCATGATTGGGGAGCTATTTGTGTTGAGGACCAATTTACCTCTTTATCATGCCCGGGAAATTTTGGCTCAAGAAGAGGAGTTTTTGCTAACAGGAATCATTTTGAAGGACATTCAGAAGTCTAAGAAGTGTGGTTTTGTGCATAGAGCGTACATGTACAAATTGATTGGTGATGTCTTATACATGAAAGAGGCTGATCTCGTGTAGAGACGTGTACCTTGGCGGGAGGAGCTTTATAGAGTGTTGGAAAAGAATCATGAAGGCGCATGTGGCAGACATTTTGCTCTAAAGACCACCTTGCATAAGATCTTGCAAGAGGGTATGTATAGCCTAGTTTGCACAAGGATGTTCACCATTGGTGTAGGTCTTGCAATAGGTGTCAAGCATTTGGGAAAAGAGTGTTGAAGCAAGAGTTACGAATAACCATTATGGAGTTTGATGTGTTTGAAAATTTGGGGATTGATGCAATAGGCCCATTACCTATCACAAGCAGGGGCAAAAGCTATATTTTGACTGCAGTGGACTATCTCTCTAGATGGGCAAAGGCTATAGCAGTAAAACAAATCACTACAAAGGATGTGGAAAAATTTGTGTACGATGAAATATGTTGCAAGTTTGGGGTGCCATTGGAGCTACTTTCGGATAAGGGTCCAAGATTTAGAGCTAAACTGCTAGACTTTTATGTGCGAAGATGAAAATTAGGCATCAGCAAACCACTCCTTATTATCCACAATGTAATGGCTTAAATGAAAGATTCAATGGTGAGACGGTACAAATTATTTTAAAAGTGACAGAGCACCAAGGCAAGAATTGGGATTTTAAATTTCCTAGTGTATTATGGGCTTACCGTACTTCGGTGAAGACAGGTACAGGGTTTACTCCATTTCATTTAGTACATGGAAAAGAAGCACTATTGCCTGTGGAAGTAGAGTTGCCTGTGGTCAAGATGTTGGAAAAGTTTCTTGGGTCACCTAGTGTGGCATTCAAAGAGAGGCTCTTACAATTACAAGAGGTTCAGTTGGATACGATGAGCGCATTGGAACATTATGGGCAGATGCAAGATAAGGCTTTAGAAACGATAAATGAAAAGGTCAAAAGTAAGGGTATCAAGAAACATGACTTGGTTTTGCGCTACTACAACAATAAGCTGGACAAGGAACTCCAAAATAAGTTTCAAATTAAGTGGGAAGGCCCTTTCAAGGTAGTGGAGTGTTTTCCGAATGGTACATATTAGTTGGCTAACCTCGATTGGATTCTATAGAATTCAAGGATAAATGGATTGCGTATTAAATTGTATCATGGTAGATTGATAATGTTGGAGCAAGATGAGATGTCTACAGAACAAGTAATGTCTGTGAGGGATGAGGAGACCTGTGACATGGCAAGTCTCATATCTCTTTTTGTTGTTGCTGATCATGAATGATCTAGCAGGCTAGGGGATGGGAAAATTATGTTAGGAGTTTTTGGAAGAAGTGATTGCACATATGTACATACCCATGCATGGTGCATCAAATAAAGAATTGCCCATTTTCCAAAGCCGGGTGGTTACGTGGGGCCACATGTGTATAGGTAGGACAACATGTACATAATGCATTTATTTTCACTATCACCAGTACCAATGTGTTTTTTCTATAATAATGAGGAGTTGGTAGCGCATAAAAATTGTCAAGGAAGCTATCAGCGGGCGCACGCCATGAGGTCAGCATATGTGTCAGATGACATCCAATGGCATCGGGAGGTCGAATGGGGTTAAGACTTGCATGTGGATAAGTACGGACACAACGTGGGTGTTTTCTTGTGATAATTATGCAAAGGTCATCATGAGAACTATATTTGGGGGCCACTTCACGTGGTTGTGGGATACATTATTGGGAAAATTTGAGTGCCAGGTGCGCGGATGGATGTAGAAGGGTGGCAAAAATGAATTGCGTGGCCAATTTGTGGCTAGTTCGGGGTCCGTTTGAGGTCAATCAAAAGGCCAAAGGTTCCAAAGGGATAAAGTGAAGTGTGGACACTGAAAAACTTGAGAGAAAACCAGAAAAAATGTGGAGAGAAGAGGAGGAACAACCTCAACTGAGTTTTTATTGTTTTTGGAGCTTGTTTTCGCCATAAACTGCTCATATGAGATCGGATTTGAGCACTTTGATATTGTAGAATGGGGTTTTTGGCCGCTCTAGACACAATGGTGCTGTCCATTTTACCAAATTCCTCAATATTTCTTGCTTTTTGGCTGTGTAAGTTTCTCCTGTGAGCAAAGTCTCTGCTCCAATTTGTGATTGTATCTGGCATATTTCATCCATATCGTGTGAGCTATTTGCCCCATCGGTGTTGGACCAAGATCAATTGTATCTAGTCATAAAAAATCTTCCTCTTTTAAGCTGAGTTTTTTGGGTGTGGGTGTGCCTCTGTGTTGAGTGGGCAAATGGATAGTCTCTCTCCTCTCACTCCATCGATGTGTTCCCTGTCTAGCCAGGTGGGTTGTGTAAGCCGAGTGGTGCCCCATAGTGTGTGTGTGTGTGTGTGTGTGTGTGTGTGTGTGTGTATCATCTTAAGAGTGTGTGCTGGGTGATTATAGAGGCGTTGTGTGTGTTTCCATCCCGTTCACAACGTGAGGACATTTCATGAAAAGTCCACTCTAGACATTTTGTTGTTCTTAGGGTTGGGATTAGAAATTCCATAGGCAGTATAGCATTAAGGCCAAACATCATGTTGTACGGTGTTGTGCCTATCAAGGTTTTGTAAGCTATTCTATACGCCCATAAAGTTGAATGTAGTTTCTGATCCCAATCCGTTTTAGACTCTGATACTATCTTGGTTAGGATTGTGCATAGAGTCTTATTTGTGGCCTCGGCTTGACCATTAGCATGTGGGTGGTAGGGAGCTGACTTCTTATGAACTATCATGAAGTGTTCAAGAATATTTTCAATTATCTCAGTTATAAAATGTGTGCCTCGATCACTAAAAATTTCTATAGGTAGACCATATCTCACAAAGATATTTTTGTACAAAAATTGTGCAGTAGTCTTGGCATCAGTCTTTGGTGTAGCTTTAGCTTCTACCCATTTCGTTAGATAGTATGTGGCCACAATGATATACTAGGCATGTGTTTTGTATGCAGGGGGTGATATTGGCCCTACGAAGTGTATGCCCCACTTGGAAAAGGCTCTAGCCGCTGTAATGGCATCTCATCCCGTTTTATTGGTATGTTGGTTCTTTGACAAGACTCACATCATTTTGTATACTCGTTTGCATCCATATAATATTGGCTACCATATTTCTGATGTTAGTACAATTTTTGTTGTCTTCTCCCCTGAGAAATGGCCTCCACTAATCCCTCCATGTGCTTGTTCTAGGATTTGAACGTACATGTTCTTCATTGCACACAGCCTAAGCTGGTTATCCTTTCCCCTTTTATACAACTGATTTTCAATAAGAGTGAAATCACTAGCTTCTGTTTCTATCGTTTTTTGTCGTGCTTTGGTGATATTTTCAGGAAATGTTTTCCTTTCCAAATAGTCAACAATGTATTGACTCCACAATGGCGTAAGTGTTACTTGAAACAATGTGGCATTTTAAATGGGTGGGCTTGATCTGCATTTGACACAACTAGTGACATAATCATGAACATCAATACGCATAGTCGGCCAATACACTCCCAATTTCCATAGTCTTTGAAAAGTTCTTGTTGCTAAACAATGAAACTTTACTGCCTGGATATGCGCTTCCAACAAATATGTTCCATATTCTTCAGGGTTTATGCACACTCTTAGAATTCCATCGAAACCTAGATTATATAAACGTCCCCAGCCAACTGAAAGTTCTTAGCTTGGACAATCGTTCGTCGTTTAAGGTCTAGGTTAGTCTTATTGAATTATCCACCTTGTGATAGTAGCTTGACAATCTCTTGGGACCACTTAGGTACCATTTCTATATCGAAAAGGTATGCATCAGGTAGGTCATTATCCACGTCCTTTGGATCGTCTCCATTAGGTAATCGAGAGAGGTGATCTGCACAAAGGTGTGTCTTCCCCTTCTTTACCACTACAGTAAAGTCAAACTCTAACAATATTATGAACCATCTTATGATTTGTCCAGTATTGCATGGTTTGTTAACAAGGTATAAAAGGGCTTGATGGTCTCTGAAAAACACAAACTTATTTGCGAGTAGGTAATGCCAAAATTTCTTAATGGCATAAATCATTCCAAGTCCTTCTCTCTTAGTGGTGGTATAATTCCTTTTGGAAGTATTTAGTTGTCGACTAGAATAGCTAACTGGGAAATCCATAGTTCCCTCTCTCGGTTGTGAGCCAGAATACATCCAATAGCAGATGCAAAAGCATCTATATGGACGTGAAAGAGTTTTTCCCAATCAGGTGCTCGTAGCACTGGAGCGGATACAAGCGCATCTTTTGATTTCTTAAAAGATTCCTTAGATTTATCTGTCCATTCGAGGATCACGAGAAGTCTATACAGTAGTTGTGCAATAATTGCATACATGTGTATGAACCTCCTGTAATAACAACAATGTCATTTGAAGCACTGTACTTGCTTTGCATTGATCATCTTAGGCATTTCAATAATCACCTTAATCTTATCCAAATCTGTGGAAATGCCATTTTTGGAGACAATATGCCCTAAGATTCATCTTTGTCTTACCATGAAAGCGTATTTTCCTGGATTAA
The DNA here is from genome assembly GCF_014529385.1 of Adiantum capillus-veneris. Taxonomy (NCBI): domain Eukaryota; kingdom Viridiplantae; phylum Streptophyta; class Polypodiopsida; order Polypodiales; family Pteridaceae; genus Adiantum; species Adiantum capillus-veneris. The sequence goes on from NC_140948.1 coordinate 76,552,953, forward strand.
GACAAATCCTATATGTCCTGCATTTCTCGAATACCTTTTTGAGGTGTTCCACATGTTCTTCTCTTTGCAGAGAGTAATAGATTTCCAAAAAAATTCCTCAAATACTCCTTGAAGGTATGTGCCATCAATCTTTGAAAGGTGGCAGGTGCATTTGTCAACCCAAATGGCATGACCCGTTATGCAAATATGCCCCATTCTGTGGTAAACACTGTTTTATATTGGTCCTCGAGTGCAATTTCCAGTTGATTATAGCCAGAGAACCCATCCAAGAAGGAATATGCGCGCTTTTCTACCACTCGTTCAAGGACATGGTCTGTAATTGGAAAGGGATATTTATCCCTTATTGTGGCTGCATTGACTTTTTTGAGGTTGATGCATACTCAGAGTTTACTATTCTTTTTAGGTGCAACAATGATTGGGGATACCCAGTCAGTGTGTTCTATCTCATATAGATAAACTCCGCTTCCTAAGTTTATCAATATCTTGCTTGATATGCTTTGCAAAGGTAGAATTGTATGAATAAGGCCGTTGTCTGCTTAGCTTTGCATCAGGTTTTAATGGGATAGTATGCTGACATATTGTCGGATCCACTCCCTTTAAGTCCTTGTAAGACCATGCAAACACATTCTTATATTCCTGAAGAATGCTGAGAAGTTTTTCCTCCTTGTCTCGGCTTAGGTCTATTGCTATGTATAAAGGGTGAGGTGTTTCTCCAGGCTATGCTAAGTCTACGTTTTTTGCATCTTCTAGCCCATCATAAGACTCTTTTTCCCGTTGCTCTCTTATGGGCTGTGTCAGCACTATTTTTTTATCTTTAATTGTGAACTTTCTCTAATGGGATGGCACACTCCTATTGTTTTTGCTATTGTTTTTTTCATCCTCTCTATTGTCTGTTTCAATTGTCTAGACTTCCCTTAGAGTTTTCTTGTGCTCTTAATACCTTTTCTTACGTTCAAGTTTAGTCAATTTTGGTTCTTCCATTTTTGATTTTGTTTCCCTTTTCTTTGATTTAGTTTCTGCTTTTAGCCTTTCCTTTTTTTCATTCACATCCCTAGGACTATCGTTTGTCCTTGGGTCTCGATCTTGAGAGAACTGAGTTGACATTTCGTGTTTGATGTAGTCTTTTGCCTTTACCAGAGATAAGAATCTTATTCTATTTTTAATGATTGGCATTGCGTTATCTCTGGCCTTGTGAGTTTCTCTCCATTTTTTGTAATGTGCTTGATGTCTCGGTTTTTTAATTGAAAAATTGTAAAACCTTACATCAGTTAGACTTTACTCTAGCTTAGTAGGGTTGTCAAAACATTTGTTATCTGCATCATCATCCCATTCAAGACGGTCTGTAGAATCATGGAACAACCTCTCCATTCATTTCTTACCTATTTTTAATTTTTATTGATTGATCCGAGATTTTGTAATCATCCTCTTTTATTAGCGTAACCATGTAATATGGAACTACATCATACCCATCTTGGTCACAAAACTTTGTTGTCGGTCCCTCCACTATAGCAGGTACATCTAGGGTTGCCATAATATGTGTCCATTCTAATGTTTCTAAGGACTCTTCTCGAAAAGGTTCTGGAATGTATTCTGTATCTTTGATCACTCTGTCTAGAATACATTCTTCTCGTTTTAGGCTTCCACGATTGGATGCTCCACACATCCATAACTCCTTCGGCTTTCCTAACCACTCAAAATTGTAGCCCCAATCTTGAACCATCTTTAATTTTCTCATGAAGGGTTGTCCAAGTATTATGTCGTAGTTATTTTTATTGCCAAGATCCACTATAGTAAAGGTATGCTCGTACTCGATTCCGCAAGACTTAACAACTATTTTCTCCAAAAGTCCTGTGGGTCTCTCCATATTACTATCAGCCAGTTATAGTTTCATTCTGGTGGTTTCCAAAGCCGGTTGTCCCCATTTCTTCCATACATCCTTTGTCATGATGGCTACATTCAATCCATTGTCAAGAATATCCATGGTGGTAACACCTTCTAATTCCACTGGGAGCGTGGTATTTCCATCCTCCCCTTCGTAGTATTCTCCTACCTTGTTTAAAGGAACCGGTTGCATGTTTACCCTGGGTTTTCTAGTTCTTTGATTCCTTCCTACATTCGTGAATCCGAGTCCCTTACTCCAAATTTTTTGAGAAATTTTCCTACCGTATTCCACATGGTAGGTCAATCTGAGAAGCTCTGCAAGAGTAATGGTACAAGTTACTGGAGTTGATAAGAGTGTTATCAACCCCTGGGAGTGCATGCTCTTCCTTGTAGCAAGTTGCTGGGATGGTAAAACTTTCATGTCTGACTTTGCATCATACTCTCCCACAAAGGATGGTAACGTTTTCAAAGATCCAGGTTGGCTATCCCAAGATTTCACTGATCCCTTGTCTCCCCTATAAGAGTGCATCTCTAAATCAACTTGAGGTCTTGCCTCAAATTCTTCAATAGGAGGAAGGAATTCATCTTCTCCCATACTGTTTTTGTTAACCCCTTGGATTTGTTCATTAGCTTCCCTTATCTATCTCAAAAGATAATTTAAACCCTCATCGTTTTTATACAATTCAGGTGGGGTAGGTTGAAATCCTTCTGACGTTGAGTCTGTTTGTTCAACACTATGCCAGGTCTTTCGATTGAATGTTTAGGTTTTAATTCAATTTTTGGACTAACAATTAGTCGGTCCGATCCGTGTGTTGGAGGGTTCCTCGTTATTGGCCCTAGAAGTTCTATCTTCTCCACCAGTTTCCTTGGAGTTGGTTCCAGTAAATTTTGCGCAGTTTTGATCATCTTTTGGCACATTTCCAATCTCTTTTTTTCCAACTCAGCATAGGGATATGTCATCCATTTTTGCTCCTGAATTTGGTCGATTTTAAGCCTTGAGTTGTGTGCATTCAAGAGTGTGTCTAAATGTTCATTTACTTTTTCCACTAGTAATGATCCGCCCAATTTTGCACTTTTGGATTTTGATTTCTTCTCAAGCTCAATCTCTGTTTGTGTTTTTGAATTTTGAAGTGCTCATTTTTCAAGTTTTCTAGCCTATCTTTGGTCCGCTGTAACTCTTCTGTTATGACATTTTGTTCTCATTCTTTCCTAACTTCTACCCGTGCTTTTCTAGCTTTCCACGTGTTTCGTTGACTTTTTTGTTCAATGCTAGGTGTTTAGACTCCTAGTTCTTCATTTCCAAGTCCATCTTTTTCTTTTTGAGCCTGAGATTGTGTGATGACCTATATCGGTATAATTGTTTCATTCTTGGAACCGCTACTTGAAGGGATAGCCACCAAAAGGTTTATGGTTTCTTTCACTATTTTGTTTGGTTTTTTGGACAATCAGCAATCAAATGAGTGATGCCTTAATTTGGACAATACGCATCTTTCATAAGATGGTCACCCCCACATTTATAGCAAGGTCCCAATGGTTGTCGTGGAGCTCCTTGGGCACCCCTCTATTGGTAAGCTGGTCTAGGTCCATTGAAACCTCCATTGGCTATGAACAACAATGTTTTTTCATCCAAACTATATCTACTCTCTCCTGCAGCCTGTGCCGTGGTTGGTGGTCCAACATTGCCAATCATACTTCATGGCTTCGGTGTTCTTGGCTCTTCTGGTGGGTAGTATGCTGGGCCGGAAATTATTTCAATCAGTGCTTCATGATAAACAGGGACAGTCGCTAAGGCTTGTTCCTCTGCTTCTTCCACAATGGGCGTGTATCTCACACCTATCGGTCTTGTTCTTGGGAGTGGTGGTTGTTGCCCTAAAACTGGCTGTGGTCTTTCAACCCCAGTTGGTCCTGACAAATTTTCCACAGTATATCTAGGTACATGTGGCACTTGAGGTGGTGCTACTTGCGGTTGGGAAACATACTATCGTTATTTCATGTACCGTTTGTTGTAGTAGCATTCCTCAATAACATGATTTTTCCATTTTTGTTCGATGGAGCACCACTTTAAAGGTTTAGCCTGTGGCTTGGCAAATGGGCCAATCCTCTTTAGCACCTCCTCTATCAATCTCTCTTGGTTTACTTCTGGTTCATTTTGTTGTACAATTCTCCCAATTTGTGATCCACTTTGTTGAGATGATGAATCATCATCTCTGTCCCTTAATTCTTCGACTCTGTAGATCTCACAGTTATCTACAAGGAGCAAAGCCTCTTTGGTTAACTCATTTAGAGTAGGGCTTTTCTTCATATTCAAATCTTTTGGAAGATCTGCATTTCTCAATCCTTGGATAAATATCAACATCAGTCTAGATTGAGAAGGCATTTTTTTGTATTGGCCAGAACTTTACCTATTGTTTTGGTCGTAGGGCTGCTTTCCTAACAGATTCTCCATCTTTCTGTTTAAACTTGTAGATTTGAGAGACAGTATTGTGAGTTATCCCTGTTTGAAATAATTATTCCACAAACTCATCAAAAACTTCTTGGATGGTCCCAAAATCTCGTCTTTCTACAGAGTCAAACCATGTGGCAGCGTCTTCCTCTAAGGTGAGTCCAAATCTTGCAAATTGTCTCTAACCTCTTCTGCTCGGATCACTCGCAAAAATGTTGCCACATGATCTTTAGGATCTCCTTCTCCTGAATACCTCTTGTGTATCCATTTCTGGACTTGAGATTTCTAACATGTCTTTGTTCTACCAGTTGAACCATAGAATCTCCATGTCCCTCTCTCCTCACAGGGTCTGGTTCATGTCTCAATCTTCTGTCAAGTACGCCTCCCATCCCAATTCCTCTGTATGAACTTTCAACAGGTGGTTCCCTTACAAACCCTCTTTTTGTCTTGATTCTCTCCTGATAGGGAAATCTTGCTGTGATTGGGATCATGGTTGGTCCCTTGCTTTCCTTTAGATAAGAATAATAGTACGTGGTCATAGGTGAGACTATAGGAGTCACATATGAACTATTTGTAATAGGGGCTTTGCCTCTATAGAACTCTTGTTGTCTTGTCACCGTAGGTCGCAACCATGATTGTAGCATTTTAGGATTTGTGTTGAGATATGAAGGAAAGGCTGGTATTTCTATCGTTGCAGCTTGCCTGGATGAGATTTTGATCTCATCCTCCCTTTCCTCAAAGGAATTAGTAGATTTACTAGGGGTAGGGTTTAGTCCTTGAGTGGTAGCTAGTTCTGTTGGGATCACCCTAGTGGCTATCAATATCGCTACCTCTACTTTTTCTACTGGCTTATACTCACGTCTATATTTGTCAACATATATCATGAGGCTTCCCTCACCTGATTCATATGAGAACAAGTACAAAGTCTTTTTTTTGCATAGCTCAAAGGAAAATCGTGCTAGGCATTGAAAATATGTCTTGACTCTCCCATTCAGGTATTCATAGATTCCTAGCTCCATGGCTAGTCACAACTTTAGTCACCTTCTTGTCAAACACTAAGATGGCATTAGGAAGGTCTATTCGGTGATTTCAGAAATCATCTTCCCCTTATCCACATTATCCCCATACTTGTTGTAGTTCTGTGGATCCTTAACTATAAGGTAACGTGTTCCCTCCTCATCACGGAATCTATCCCCATCATCATACGCTAGAAGGGCATCCACTCCTCCTGCTGGTTTTTTGTCAATACATATGCTTTTTCGTCCCCTTTCATCAGCATAGACCAAAGCCCCATGGGTATTTGGTCCTTGTAAGTAAAGGGTTGTAAACCTTAATGTCTGAGGAGGGTTTCTAGAGGTGCTCCCTCCCTCTCCTTGAATTGTCTAGTTCATCATGGTGTTTCGGTCCGCCATGAGATCAAAGGATTTCTCAGAGGAGGTGACGGTCCCACTTCCGTCTTCTATGATTGGTGCTAGTGGATCTACCCTTGCTTGGGTCACACTCTCTTCCGTGGACACTATGGTGACCTGATCTCTTGGTGGTTTTTGGTCTTTTTTAAGGTTTCTTCCTAATCTCAAATATATCAATTCATTAATACACCAATACAAATCCAAACCTTTTACATTTTGAGTTAACTCTGTCGTGTCTTACTCTTTTACCTTTTGAGTTAACTCTGTCGTGTCTTACTCTGACTATTTCAGCTCTTCAATTGGTTGATTGCTTGCACTTTAGATTCGTCTACTATTTCAGCTCTTCAATTGGTTGATTGCTTGCACTTTAGATTCGTCTGGACTTGCTGGAATTTGTTGCTGGCTATCTGTACAAAACTTTAGACTCTACAATTCCTTGTCAATGATGGTTCTCTTTTAGTAACATTCAGTATTGATTAGGAAGAACATGCAAGTATTTCCTCTCCAAATTTTCCTTTGGAAGGTTGATCCCCTGCATATGTTATTATCACAGAATGGACTAGAAAAAGGTGTTGTCAGAGCAAAGTGGATTACTTGGCAGGCTCCAACTATACTGCTTGCTCTAAAATCTGGCTGTCAGTCTTTATATGCATATAAAGACTATTAATAAGAAATGGAAATCTTTCTTCACTAGAGGTTCTCTACCATTCATGCAACTCACAAAAATTTTCAAAATAACAATTGGATCACTTTAGTGTGAGTTACAATGTGATGCAGATTGACTTGGGATCTTGTTTTTGTTTCTTGGCACTTGCACACTCAGATTCTTTCCAACTTGAGTGTAATCTTGGCTAGTGGCATCAAAGGTATCTTAAAATGCACTGATATTTCCCAGTTCAACTTTGGAAGTCATTAGGGTCAAAAAGTCTTTATACGCGTATAAAATCTTTCTGACCACACTGACTAGATTTTTGCAGATCGATGCTTCTAGTTCAGTGTTGACACCCCTTGTGTGGTCTCAAGTTCAATTATTGGTCAATAGCATCAAAAACACTTTATACGTTGGGATGGGGGAAATGGAACAACACCTGACACACAATCTAGCTGCCTCTCTATAGCCCAAGGTAATAGATCGCACCTCTACCCACACAGAATCATACACATGCACACTTTCTGCCAATCTTCAATGCACTGACTCACTTACGAGCGCCACCAGCTATACACAATCACATTCATCAACTTTGCAAACCTCTCTCTTCCTCTCTCTCTGCACACACACACACACGCAATCCCGGAGCCACTGCTACCACGGGCGGGATGCACAAGACAAGATAGACGAGAAGAATGATGGCAAATCCAACACAAACACTAACCCAACCAGATCATAAAGTCACTTATGCATAGCAAAAAACAATAATTCATGCACAATGATGGCGGCACTTTTGACACTTCTATCCACGTTCTTCTCAATCCACTTCAACCCATGTCGGCCTTCACTATTGGTAGGTTGCACCCAAGCATTTCCTTCCATGGAGCCTTGATGTGTAGCGCCACCCCTTGATTTGGAACCAAGGAATTAACGGCTCCAAGCAAACATAACTGACCCGCAAGAGTAAAATCTCGGATGCTTTGATACTTGCCGATAATGGCGACCGCAACAAGCATTGGCCGCTCCGAATCCTAATGCAACCATAATAGATGGCCACATTCAAGCTCTGGTTTAGAATGGATCTCCAAAAGAGCTCCGAATAGAAGCCAAAAAAAACACGCCATAGAGTAGATGGTGACTATATCTCATGTAGCTGCAAACATCTCGATCATTAGAGGCCCAAAATCATCGCTTGACCTGTAAAGTGCCACATCTAGCATACACATCCTCGTAGTAGAGTCTCCTACCGGCACCTCGATCCAGATCCCATATCATAAACTTGATGGTACCTGCATCCAACACTCCTCATCCCATTTCCAAGCTTGTGATATCAACCTTTGCTCCTGCCACCTATGATGATTGGACGAAACACTTACAACTATCCACTAGCAAGTGCCCCATGTCTGTGCACCTATCCCCTAACTGCATCAAAGACCTTCCCAATGCTCCCATCATTTGCCTGCGAACTGCCATGCCTGGACCTCTTGCACTTCCATAGGTCGACCATTTTCAGCTATACCATCATTGCCCAACCCCTCGTTGAGCATTCATGCTCAACCATAGTATTATTTAGATAATATATCAGTGCATAAGAAGAAAATTGATAGATACTATGTACAAGAGCTAGATAAACAACAGTAGATAGATAAAGAGAGATTCACTGGCTGTAGCACCTGTCTGAATCAAATGGAAAGCCATAGGCTCTCGTAATTGTGATGCAAACTCTACCGGGATCAAATACATGGCATTGAGCACAGCCATGCGTCCATAGTACATGCATAATCAACCTTTTTTTGCACCTGTAAACCCAAAAACAAGCCCCTCGTGCAGCCTGGCATAGCATCGATCTTGAATTCCCTGTATCCATACACCGGCTTTATACACTGAATGAACCTGTACACCACATGTGAAGCATCTACACCATACACCATCAGTCTCTCACCTGCTAGAGAGCTCTCCATAGCAGACCCCTCATCAAGTGACCTTTGCAAACCATGCAAAACTACCTGTGTTCCAAGCATACCCTTTGTCATAAGTCCTTCAAATGGCACACACTCCATACCTGACTCACCATGCAAATCTTTGTCTGCCATAGCCTTTGATACTTCATCTTCAACCACTCCATGCGTGAGAAAATCAGATTGCTCAATTACCTTTGCTTGAACACTACCCTGGTCTTCAAGGACTTTGTCTACGACCACATCATCTGCTAAGTGAGAAAGAAAGCCATGATCTATTACCTCATTTTTTGATAGGTCGACATCATCAACACTTTGTGGAATGCACTGCCACTCTTCAATACAACTGGTAGGGCAAGGTTGCCCAACCCCCTGGCTAGCTTGTTCCTGCATAGATTCGACCATTGCTTTGCCAACACCTTCAAACTTTTCCTACGAGCTCTGACCCATAGCTTCCTTTGATTCTTCATGCATACACGCTTTGACCAAGACCGCATACTTGCTATCCAGGCTAACAGACTCTTGTACAACATCAACCACATTGGAGGCACAAATTGAAATGAAGAACCAAAACGGCTCACCAATGGCAAAGTAGCTACCTCTTTAACACTTGAACTCCCCTTTGGCTTCATGGCATGATGCAACTCCATTGCCGAGATATATCCAGAGTCTGTTGGCTTCAACAAACCCATCTCCAGCTTCTCCTTTGCTTTCCTACTCTTTGCCTTTGCCAAGCAAACCATTTGCGCATAGTCCTCTGCACCACCACACTCGACCTTCTCTTTGATTCGCGGATGCAAGCATGCTAGAAACTGCTCTTGCTTGAAATGGTTTCCATTTTGCACGCATGTAGTAGCAGCTACTCTCTCCCAAATAGATTCAAATTTACCCAAAAACAAAGCAAAATCTTCACTTACATCCTGCTTTAGCTTGCTTAATTGTTCACCCAAGTCTGATGGAGAAACCCGTTTCTGAAAAGCTTCGACAAACTGCTGCGAATCTCGCTCATCGACTGATGATCTGCAACCTTCAACCCTTCAAACCAGGCTTTGGCTCGCCCTTGTAGAACCAATAGTAGGGCCTTGAATTTGGCTTCATGTCCACAAATTCTCAAGTGCAACAGGTATAGCTCCAGATCGTAAAACCAATCCGCAGCCTCTTCTTCTCCAGCAAGCACCAAGTCAATATCATGCATCATCTTCATGCTTTAAAACTTCACCGAGGAGCAATCCGTAGATCCTCCATGGGGGCACCACTGATGGGATGGGAGAAATGGAACAACACCCGACAAACAATCTAGCTACCTCTCTATAGCCCAAGGTAATAGTTTGCACCCCTACCCACACAGAATCCCACACACATGCACACTTTCTGCCAATTTTCAATGCACCGACTCGCTTACGAGCACCAGCAACTATACACAATCACATTCATCAACTTTGCAAACTCATTAATCTCGTCCAACCTCTCTCTTCCTCTCTCTCTGCACACACACACGCAATCACGGAGCCACTACTACCACGGGCGGGATGCACAAGACGAGATAGACGAGAAGAATGATGGCAAATCCAACACAAACACTAACCCAACCAGACCATAAAGTCACTTATGCATATCAAAAAACAAGAATTCGGGTACAATGATGGAGGCACTTTTGACACTTCCATCCATGTTCTTCTCAATCCACTTCAACCCATGTCGGCCTTCGCTATTGGTAGGGTGCACCCAAGCATTTCCTTCCATGGAGCCTTGATTTGTAGCGCCATCCCTGCTTGGCCTTGGCCCAATTCCCTTTTGTTTTGATTAGCCTCTTCAACCCCTTCTCATGGTAGCTAGCAGAGTGCAACTTTCGACACCCTTCTGGAGACCCGACTCCTCTTCTACAGACCTTGGCTCCTGCACACCTGACCATGTACACCAACTCCTCTGCAGCCCACCCTCTTCTTCCTGCAAATTGAGTCACCTCTATCCACCACTGGCCCGCCCCTCAGGCCCGACTCCACAAGTTCTCCTCTATCCTCTCATGCACGCCCTTGTTGCTCCCTTGCATAGCCAGCCCCCTGGTGACCTCTTTCCTTACTTGCTGGCCTAGGAGCTCCCACCTCTTCAATGGTTGCCAATCACTCCCCCTTGCTCATGGCCTTTGGGATGGCTGCAGTAGCACCCTCCAATGGGCTGCTGTCCCTCCTGTTTTACGAGCCCATGGTGGCCTCCTCTCTCTGTAAATCTCTTCAAGGTCGACTCTGAACAACGGGCTACCTCACCTCCTGTTCAAGGCATGTCAGCCCCCACCTTTCGAACTCCCTCCTGCACCCAGTTGGCCGTTCTTGCTTCAACTTCACGGCCCTTTTGTCAACCCCGCTCCCTGCATAGCGGGCTGCCACTCCCCTGATATCCAACTCCAGCGCGTGAAATTTTTTATCGGGCTGCCTTCCTCTGCATCATGGTGAGTGTGGACGGCTGGCGCGTCACCATGTGGGAATGTGTTCTTAGAAGATGGGCAGTGAATCACTTAGTAATTACTAAAGTAATTACTACGATAAACCCGAAGCATATAAATAGGGCCCATTACTTTGATATCGGGTTGGCAATTGTTATCACTTGTATTAGCGCTTTGAGCTATAATTGCACTTGAGCATCAGTGGAAGTATTATCGGCTACACTTTCTCTCTCTCTCTCTCTCTCTCTCTCTCTCTCTCTCTCTCTCTCTCTCTGTAATCATATTCACTGTAATCTCAATCATGATATATATATATTCCAGTGATACTGACTTCTCAACAGTCTTCTGAATCTGAATCTGAACTTTATTCCAGTCTTTAAGTCTGATTCTCATTTCAGTATTCATATTTCAGTCTAGTCTGCTGTCTGAACTCTTCCTACTCTAAGTAGCTGAAATCCTTCAACACTGGAATTAGCTGTCTCAAGAGATCAGCTCAAATTCCATTTTGGTGATCACGATGGCTAGAGCTGAAGCTCATTGACTGAAAGACTCTTCTCCCAGTTGAAGTTTTCAGCAATGGCACCAAAATCCAATCGTGGCCGGAAATCTACCAATCATGTGGACCCCATTCCTGAGGAGTCAAGAAGAGAGTCTGATCCCAAGCAAGAGAAAATGACTGACACTGAGGCTTAGGAGGCGCATAGTCAGGCTGATGAGGTGCAGGACTCATAGCATTCGAGTCATTCTCGACGCAGATGGACAGAAGGGGAAGCACGAAAAGCAAAGAGTTCCAAGAGTTCTCAGTCTCGCCAGAACCATGAGCATATCAAAGGTAGAAAGGGAAGTCATCGAACTTCTAGCAGACAAAACAGAGAGGATACTGAGACTGAGATAGAGATAGAGATTGATTGGGATGCTGACACAGACAACTGCAAGAAGGCTCCCAAGCGTTAGTTTGAAGCCAAGAAGCGAACTGGTGGAATTAGCAGTAATCGACATGATTATTCCGCTTCCCTGAATATTTCCTTTCCCATGTTCAAAGGAGGGAAAAAGGATGATCCTGATGTTCACATACAAGCTTTTGAGCAGTATGCTGAACTAAAAAACATTGATGAAGGAAGCAGCAAGGAAATGGTATTACCATTACCCTGTATGCCAACTGAGATCATATAATAAATTACTTAAGGCCTTCTAGTTGGAATATTCCGACAATCGAGGAGATGAGGATATTCTCTGTGAATTGGATCAGATCAAATAGCAGAATTTGTCAGTCCGTAGCTATGTAGAAAAGATCAAAGAACTGACTAGAAAACTGCAAGAACCACCGTCTGAGAAGAGATTAAGGGCATGGTTTCTGAATGGGTTCAGAAGCAAGAAGCTGAGAGAACAAGAAGTACTAGCCCCTACAAAGAAATTCAATGACCTGGTCCAACGAGGATTAAAACTGGAACAATAGGCTAAGAAAGAAAAAAGCCATAAGAAGCGAAGGACCAGTAGCAGTAGTTCGGCTACTGAAGCTTCTGATTCCAGTGCAACGTCCAGCAGTTCCGAGAGCAGTTCCAATGAATGGACAAAGGACAAATCAAAGAAAGGATCATGGACCAAGAAAATTGAAGAAATGGCTAGGCAGATTGCAGAGATTAGCCACACAAGAGAGCCGGTCCGGAAGATGGAGACTTGGTGTTCAAGATGTAAATCCAAGGACCATCTCTCCATGGAATGCCCACAATGTACCTACTGCAAGGCCTTCGATCACCTATGGAATAATTGTGGCATCCGAATTCACCATTTTAAGAAAGGAAAGGATCTATCAGTGGTTGCCTACACTGAACTAGTGAAGACAGAGCCAATCAAAGTAGCCCAAGAAGAAGGACCAGGTACCAGTGGTACTGGTCAAGGACGAGGCAGATACCGGCTAGGAATGGGCTGAGGAAGAGGAAGAGGCAACTTCCAGACTAGAAGCATGAATTGCTATACCTGTGGGAAGTATGGTCATTTTGCAGCCCAATGTCCAGATGCACCGGTAACAACTGCTACTGAGGCTAAGGCACCAGAGCCAGTCCCAGTCAGAGTAGTTACCAGGAGCAAAGGAGTGATCATTGAAGAGATTCCAGACATTTCAGAAGTACTAGCCAACTCCAACAGCAGCAAGTGGGCCCAACAAAGGGAAGTTTGGAAGACCAAGGGTAAGGAAAAGGTGGGAGATGAGTGGCAAGAGCAGCGGGAACTAGAAGCTAAAATCACAGAGGATTTAGCTAAGAAGCTGCCAGAGCAGCCAAAAAGTTCCGAGGCTAGAATCATTCAGAAGATACCAGCCCAATCGACTGATAAAGATCAGTCAGTACCGGCCATGACAGAGACCATGCTGGCTGTGGTACATAGACTAGCTTGTGAGATGGAAGAGGAAGGAAAGAGTAGAAGTATTGCTAAAGAAGAATGGCAGTATGAGAACACTAGCTCTTCAAGCTTTGAAAATCAGTCTGACCAGGAGCAACTGACCAGGAGCAAGAGGAAATTTAGGTGAAAATTTGTGATAGAAGCCAGAAGCTGACTGTAGAGCTGGAGGATATAAGAAAGACCTTACCTGAGGTGGCCAACTTTATCAGGCAGCGTAGGAAGACTCAGGCAGACGCCAGAACAGTAGACCTGGCGGCTGTCCGGGATGATGAAGTTCCACTTATTCAGGTAGATTACAAGGTCAGGAAGTAGTGGGAACCTCTCTCAAGTGTCATATGGATGGAGGAGCAGGAGTCAATATAATGGGAACCCATCTTCAGCAAAGAATGGATATCACCAACATGAAACCAACACCATTCAAAGTAAGAATGGCAGATCATCGAGTCGTACAAGCAACGGGCATGATTGAAAACATGCAGATAAGAGTGGGGAGGGGAAAAATTCAAAACTAGTTTCCTAGTTTTGGATGTGCAGGGCGCATATGGAATGCTATTAGGCCGCCCATGGTTAAGAACAACACATGCTATTCATGACTACGCAAACCAGACTTTAACCATAGAAGAGGCTAGTGGCAGAATCAAAATCTAGACCAACAACACCAGGAGCTAGAAAAAGGAACTGAGGCCGAAGGAGCTGTGTCAGAAATACCGAGCTAAGAAAATTGAGCGAATGCTGGAAGCAATGAATATCTTTCCTTTGGCAGAAATTGATTTGAATGCAGTCCTACTAAACAAAGAGCAAGCTGACAAGCAGAAGAAACAATTCCCTGACCAATTCACTGAAGTCACTACAGGGGAAAGAACCGTTCAGCTAACTGGAAGAATGGAGGAACCAACTGATACTGATATAATGGAAGAATCAGCATGTCTAGAAGAAGATACACCTGATTAGAATAATGATTCAGAAATGAATGGGCCTTCTTGGGACTACGCTGAAGAGTCGACCAAACGAAAAGGAGGGGGACCCAACTGGTTGCTTCCAGATGATCAGGAAGTAGAGGAATGGAACCTAGGATCAGAGGAAAATCCCAGAATGATCAAAGTCAACAAGAACCTAAAACCGGCAATGAAGGAAAAGGCACAGATAATGTTCCAGAGATGTATTTGCCTGGGAACATACAGATTTGAAGGGAGTAGATCTTGAATTCTGTCAGCACCGAATACCACTAAAACCGGACGCTAGGCAAGTCAGACTACAAAGATACCGGATGAACCCTAACTATGCAAAGAAGGTCAAGGAGGAGATTGATAATCTTCTCAAGGCTAGGTTCATTACGGAAGTAGAAAGCAGTGATTGGTTATTTCCAATAGTTGTCGTTTTTAAGAAGAATTGGAAATTAAGGGTTTGTGTCGACTATAGGAAACTAAATGCCCAGACCATTAAGGATCCATTTCTCTTACCTTTTATTGATATGTTGCTTGATGAGATCGCAGGATATGAGATGTATAGCTTCATGGATGGTTATAGTGGCTATAACCAGTTACAGATTGCTCCGGAAGATAGGGCCAAAACCAGTTTCATCATTGAGTGGGGAGCATTCATGTATCTGGTGATGCCTTTTGGCCTGTGCAATGCACTAGCTACTTTTCAGCGGTGTATGATGGAGATGTTTAATGAATTTTTTCATCGGTTCCTCGCCATTTTCATGGATGACTTCACTGTCTATTCAACTGAGGAACAACACCTTCTATTCCTAGAGATGGTTTTTAAACGCTGTCAGGAGAAAAGGATTTGCTTGAATCCATTTAAATCAGTATTTCTGGTTTGGAAGGGACAACTACTGGGACATGTGGTTTCCCGCAATGGAATAGAAATGGCCAATGACAAAATACAGTGTGTCCAGCAAGCTAAAGCACCCGGAACTGCTTCTGAGTTGAGTTCTTTTTTGGGGTATGTGAATTTTTATAGAAGATTTGTACACAAATTTGCTTCTCAAGCAGTACCACTATATGAGCTTACAAAAAAGACCAGTAAGTTCAATTGGACTGCTGAGTGTGAGGAGAGTTTCCAGAATTTGAAAAAAGCCATTACCAGTAAACCAGTCCTCAGGCAGCCAAACTGGGATATCATTTTTCATGTACACGTTGATGCTTCAGGATTGGCAATGGAGGCAATATTATCTCAGCCAGATGGCAGAACAGACTATCTGGTCTATTTGCTAGTCGGAGATTCAGTCAGGCTGAACAAGGCTATACGACTACTGAAAGAGAAGCCCTCGGAATGGTTTTTAGCGCTACAAAGTTCAGGCATTACCTATTGGGGAAGTTATTCCATTTTTATGTGGATCATCAAGCTCTTCTGTTTCTGATTAACAAAGTCATTATTCAAGGCAGGCTGATAAGATGGATGATGTTCCTTATGGAATTTGAGTTCATAATTTTCCATAAGCCTGGCCGAAACCACTGTGGAGCTGACTTTCTTTCCAGAAGTACATAAGGATTTTCAGAATCACCTCTGAGAGATGAACCAGTGGATGCCGATTTATTTCATCTAGAAGCAGAAGAATCAGTGGATCCTGAATGGTATGATATTTATGGATTCCTTTCCCAAGGTGCCTTTCCAGAAGATTGGAAACAGAATCAAAAGAAGGCTCTGATCATAAAAAGCCTGAAATTTACCATCATTGGGGGAGTACTTTATCGATTGGGTGTGGATGGTATACTTCGGAGATGTGTTCCAATGGAGGGAAGAATGCAAGTTATCTCAGAGTCACATAATGGAGAGTCTGGTGGACACTTTTCCAGCAAAGTAACCTACAAGAAGATTTTGCAAGCAGGTCTGTGGTGGCAAACAATGATTGCTGATGTCAGAATCTTTTGTAACATTTGTGATATATGCCAGAGAATGGTCCGACCAACAGCTGTAGAAGAAGAAGGGAGCTCTGAAATGTACGCGGAAGCTACGAGCTGCTCCAAACTTGTAATCATTGCAGCTAATGATTTGGTAACACTACAAGAGGTTGTGTGCTCTTGTGACGCTATTAGCGACGGAAATACACTAGGTTTTTATAACCCCCGGCATCGCTAAAACCGTCGCTAATAGCGTCGCTACGAGAGCGTCGCTATATGCGTCGCTATATAGAGACGCTCATAGTGACGGTTATAGCAACGTTTACACAGAAGTCTATAGCGACGCTACAGAGCCATAAATAGCGACGGTTATAGCGACGCACGAGATAATTTTTTTTTGGTGACACGGCATTGAATGCCCTGCCACCCATCAACCATATTGTACTTGATTCACTTTTTAGAAAAAGTGCAAGGGTAGATAATAGACCCAAAATAGTCACCCACAAGACGCATTATTTGGAAAATTGAGAAGCGTAAAATTGACAATTGTACACATCATAGGCAAAATGAATTGATTGGCAAATGTAATAATGACAATTGTACAACATCATAGGCATAAAGAATTGATTGGCAAAATGAACTTCGGTGACAAATGTAATAATATACATGGTTCAAAAAGACGTATAAAATCCGTCTCATGATACATAAGCTGTGAGAAACCCTAAACTAATGCTATCTAGCTACGGCTAAACTAACGTCGTCTAGTCAGACGTCTCATCGCGTCCAAGCGGCGTATCTGTCGGATTCTACAAAAAAAGACAATAAGACAGCTTTCAGTAAGTATAAACATATAACGACATTTATAAAACAATACAAAAAATAGAAAAGAGTAAACCCTAATACTAACCATGCCGCCGCATATGTAAACTAATGTTCCCGTATAAACTTGACTATGTGATTGGCGTCAATAGGAACCTGTATAATGAATGATAATATTTTTAGGAGTAAATTTAGGGTGTGTGTTGCACATCCAAGCCATGTAATTTCTGAGTACATTTCCATAATGGCTAAACCCGCTCCTTTGTAAGTGGAAGCATTATCTGTAACAATAGCTGTCACATTCTTTGGTCCATCCAGTCAAGCGATAGCTTGCTCATATACCTACTCTCAAGTAGAGAGATTTCTTCTCTTTCAATGAGGTATCAATGGCCTCCAAAAACATTGCACCTTTGGGACAAATCACCATGACATTAATCAATGGTTTTTTCTGACAGTTATGCCATTCGTCGAGCGCTATGGTACAGCAAAGCACTGGAACAAATTCAAGCACCGTCTTCTTGGAATTACTTCTCTACTGCTCTTGACTTTGTCCACATACTCTGTCTAAATGGATAGTGGCTGGCTCACACGGACCTATACAAATATCAATACATCATTACAACTCAGGGGATTGATCCACTACTCTAGAATCAGGATTTACACACAGTATTACTACACTAGCTCAGAGAAAATAGAGTACAATTGTGGTGTCCGGCTATGTGTCCAACCAATTGGGAGCCCCTTTGATCTGCCCTCAAACAAAATTCTATGTACCTCTATGTGCAAAAATGGTGTGAACAACTACGCGTAGGAAGCTAGTCGAGGGCAAAAAACTGCATCCAAAATCATCAAGAAGACACAACAAGTTAAGACCTGCATTTTTTTGATATTTCACTGAACATTTTTAAGTTTGTACATGAGTTTTAGTTATATACAAGTCTGCCTTCAAAAAACTCACACACAGGCATTTACAACAGCCCGACAGTTGTCACTAGACTAGCGACTTGCAGTGCATGTACATGTGCTTGCTAAAGCAAGCTAAAAGCCCCACAAAAAGAAAGCCCACACACACTTTTGACATTAAGCGTCATTTCCGTATGTACAAATTTACAAAAAACGAGCTGTCAAAAATGCGCCCAACAGCGGCAAATTGTCTGCCATGCCAATAGCATGGGATGCTATTCTTGTCAATACCTCAGGTTCACCCAGATACGTGATCTTACCCTCTTTCTTGGTACCCTTCAGTGTTGATAGAACATGCTGCGCGTGATCAATGGGTTGCCTGATTGTCGAATTCAACACTTGGGTGAATGTAGTCGCAACTGCATGATTAGGTGTTGTGTACCTTAGTGGTCTCTTTGCTACAAAGTGGAATTGTTGGTGATACAACCGTGTTGGTTCTTCCACTTTCTTCTGAATGAGATCAGCAAAGGTTGCCGCAGCAGTCTCCTTGGTGAAGGTACCTACTGTCTTTCTATCTCGAGCCCTCATCGTCATCCCTTCTGTTGGTAACTTGAGAGCTTTGGCCACTATTTCTTTCGTAATTACCACTTCTACCTTTTTCCCTTGTTGGTCAGTAATCTGGGCTAATCCGTCTTCTTTGATTGTAGACAAGAGCTCATAGGCTTTCTAGAAGTCTATACACCGCATGGTTCTTGGTCATAGAATTCCCTAAGGCTGAGCCTTCCGTTAGATTCTTTTGTGTCGATCTTTGCCGCGACATCATAGATCTCTTTCAGTAGCAGTTGCAGCTCTACCTGGTGTCCTTCTTCACTTTTAAACATGCCTGTGAAAATTGTGGTGTTGTTCTCTGCAAGATGTTCTTTGGATATGTATGTTGCTTTGGCTGTCTTTACTGAACTGGGGTCCAGTTGGTAGGGTAGCAGCTCTTGCAGCTTCTCTTTTTGAGATACCCTCTTCTTGGCCTTCTCCGCAGCTTGCATTGCTCTTGTTAAGTGAATAGAGTGCCAAAGTTAGAAAATTTTTGTCATTTCCGCTCTGAAATGTCCTTCAGTCTGAATTGCTGACAAATTGAGTCCAATTTGCTTCAAATCAATCTTTGAACATGCATAGATGCATAAAAACATGTAAAGATCAAAATCATGAAGTCCAAAAAAAAAATTGCAACAAGAGTAAATAATTGTGATTATTTACAACTGATGAATTTTTCCATCTTTTTGCAATTTTGGCATCATAGGCTTGAAATATATATCAGTTAGATACTCTGAGTGAAGTGTTTACTCATTTGAGTGCACAGGGTGAAAATGGTGCCAGATTTAGGCTTTCAGTCTCTAAAACAGTAGATATAAAGGGATTTTGAGATTTTGAGCTCCAAATTTTTTCACACTTGGTGAGTGGGCTTGGGACACCATGTGCTTTGGTCCCATGAAGCAAAAGTTGCAATTTCTTCCCATCTTGGCAAAAAAGTAAATAATCGTGATTATTAACTTTTTTTATCAAAATGAACATTTTTTGAAGCAACTTGGTTCTAGGCATGATGTAGACCCTGTGTATGAGATATGAGGTGACTTGGATAAAAAATGTGAATGATAACTCAAAATTTGGTTTGGAAGGACTTATTTGCGTTTATCAAAATGAACATTTTTTGAAGCAAATTGGTTCTAGGCATGATGTAGACCCTGTGTATGAGATATGAGGTGATTTGGATAAAAAAATGTGATTGATAACTCAAAATTTGGTTTGGAAGGACTTCTTTGCGTTTTTTGGCAATTTTCCAAGTTATCATTGATCAATTTGGCTCATACTTAAAATGTGGCATGTAATAGGTGTGTACAACTGATAGGTGAAGTGATGGTATCATTTTCAAACCAAAAATTTATAAAAGTAAATAATCGGGATTATTTACAGCAGTCAACTTTTTTGGCTAAACTTGATAAATTTTGACCTAAACATATTCTATACACCTAAAACAAGTTCTAAATTGAATTTGATAATGTTTTGTCCTTTCGACATCACTTCGTGCTTTGTTGACTCTGAAATCACCGATTTTTGTGACTACATGGTCTGTGGAGCTAGTTAGTCACTTTTGAGGCTACATAGTTTAAGTTTTGTCTGAATTGGTTGAGCTGACATGTCACTATGGTCAATTTTTGGTCGTAGGACTTCGTGCACTGCTCGGATTCTAGGGTTTTTTCCTAGGTTTTAGACTAGTTACCGGCCATGTAGAATGGATCATTGATAAGTATAGAACTTACCCCTCATGTCTCGTGTGAGACAACGCTGTAAACGGGCGACCGTGGACTCCAAAAAATGCGCGCGAAGAAGGTCGAAAGCTCTCTCTTCAAAGGCGACAAGTGGAAATGAGGTGGTTTTAGACTACCCTGGATGTCTATACTCACACTTCCCGAATCATTTTTTTCCAAATTTCCCTATTAGTCCTACTAGGCCGTGAAATCTATGTTAGACTCAAAACATTTCTCAATCAAATTCCTGTAGCTCATTTTGCAAGAATACTGCAAAAGTAGGTCTTGGCCGCCTAATTTAGGCTTCCCGCTTTCAACTGCCAATTTGATTGAATTTTTCTGTGCCTGTCCGTCTTGTCCTTTTGATTATCAACGTATCTTTAGATTCCATCTGAGCTCATTTGCTATTTATTATTAATTTTTGACGTGTTTATTTTAAAAATCGAAGAAAATAACAAATTGTACTAAAAAAGCAAAGTGAAAATCCAATAATTAAGAAAATCTATTGAAAAACATAGCTTTATTGTTTTTTGTTGAATTTTTTTATTTTTATATTTCAATATCAAGAAAAATGATGAAAAATAATCAAAAAGACTATTTTTTGATGATTTTCAGATAGTATATACACTATTTACACTCATCGGGGAGATGTTATCAGTAAAATTTTCCCTGTTGATGATTTGTAAGGGCATTGTTAGGTAATTTTGCAAAAAATCACACGTTAACAATAAACTTTTTCCTCCCTCTTCAAACATTGCCCTTAATTACTTAGTTTCTTTCCATCCCTCCTAGATGGCGTACTCCGGGACGATTGTGTGCATGGGTTGAACAATCGTGTCTATGCATAGCCTTGGTTGGCTCTACCATGCTTTGAAGATCAATGCAATTCAAACCATTATACTGTGCAAGAGTTGGGTCTTGAGTAATTAACTCAAGGGTTTCTGATGTCGAGGTTTCTTTTTGATGTCTTGCAAAGAGCAATTGTTGTAGCTCGTGTGCTCTTTGCTTGATTGTCCCATCAGGATGCTTTGGTATAATAATTTCCTTCAATAATGATTGCTTTTGTTGAGATTTTACCCGCCATTGGTATCTTGGTTTGCCTTGGTCAGAATGTTGTGGTTGAGTCTTTTGAGTTTTAACTCTCCATTGCTTGATTGGTTTTACAGTTTGCGGAGAAGATAAGTGCTCCTTTTTCTTCCAAATCCATTTTGTTTTAAATTCCCTATTTGAAGATGTTCTTCTTTGTATTTTGAACCTTGGAACCGTCTTTGGTATTGTAGATGGTGTTTTGAGCACCCAGACCTGAATCGGCTTGTCCTTAAGCTGTGCTTTTGGTACCCAAATTTTCATGACTCCTTGCATGCTACTTGTAGCATTTGCTTGTTGATAGGATGGAGAAGATTGATTGATTCGTGATTTGCTCTATTGGTAACCTCCTTTCCATTCCTCCTTGCTTGGTGTAATTGGAACAATGAGTTGCTCGCCTTTAGGTGATAGTTTGAGTTGATTGGTATCCCAATGTGGTACTGCCTTGTACGTCCGCATCCATGAGATTCCAAGAATCATTTTCTCATTTATGTGTTCATCTAGTAAGCATAGAAATTGATGAGGTCATGAACATCCATGTACTATCACATTTAAGTTGACTACCCCCAATGTTGGTGTTGGGTTCTTGTTGCATAATTTAATAGTCGTTATTCATGCTTTCAAAGGATGACCTGTTTCTTTCTTGTATGTGGAATAATTGACTGCATTCACTTGAGCTCATGTATTGACCAGTGCATTCGTGCTATAATTGTTCATTTTTACTTTGATGCGAAGGTCCATTCCATCTAACCATTCATCACCTATTGACACAGCATCTTTTTGTAATTCCCATTGCCGATGATTTGGTTTCAGAGTGTTGATGGGAATAGGTATTTGTTGATTCTTGAGAGAAGCTTTCCTTTTGAGTACCCAAATCCGAGCTTCCTCTTGGGCTTTATCAATAACCTACTGTCGTTTTATCTTTCTTTACTTAGTTGCATGCATCCTTTCTATCAATTCATTGGTTAATGGAAAATTGTACTTCTTTAAACAATATCCACTAATCCAATTAGCCATTGGTTCACCATCTAGGGTGGACAACTTAACTGCTCCACTTGGAGATACATCTTTAATGATAAACGGTCCGTTCCACTTTTTCTTAAACTTGGGAATGTGGTGCTGAAGGGAATAGACTAAAACTAAGTCCAATTTTTTGTAATTAGATGGGAATCAAAAAATTATTTTTGTTTTTGCTTTTGTGCATAGATGTGAGCTACAACAGTTAGCCTTTGCTCATCAAGCTTTTGTAAATCTTCAAGTCTCTCTGACAATTCATGTCCAGTCCACTCAAGATCCTTTGCTACCCTTAGTGTCGGCAATAAAAATTCTATCGGGAGTATGGCATCAAGACCATAAATAAGGTTAAAGGGTATAGCATTTAAAGTTGTTTTGATTGAAACTTTAAAAGCGCATAGAACAGCATGGAGATTCATTTCCCAATCTGTCCTTCCTGAACTAGCCACTTTAGTCAATACCGAGCTAAGAATTTTATTTGTATGCTTAGCTTGTCCATTTGCTTGTGGGTGATAGAGAGCTGATTTTTTATGGATGACCATAAACTCATTAAGCAGATACTCAATTACCTCATTAAGGAAGTGAGTTCCCCTATCACTGACAATTTCTATTGGCAGTTCATATCTTATGAGCACATACTCATACAAGAATGCGGTTGTGGATCTGGCATCATTCTTTTGAGATGCTTTAGCCTCGGCCCACTTGGTCAAATAGTCCGTAGCTACAATGATGTATTGAGCTTGGGTTCTATAGCAGGCCGCTGTATTGGCCCAACAAAATCTATACCCCATTTTTCAAAAGCTCTTGCCCCCATCATTGGTCGTAAGGGCATGCTATCTACACGGGTTGGGATTTTTTCTCGTTGACATGCATCACACCTTCGAAGTAGCATCCGCAAAAAGTGTTGGCCACCATATGCCTACCATTAAGATTGCTCTTGCGGTGGTCTCACTAGAAAAGTGACCTCCAGCTAATCCATCATATGCTTGTTCTATAATGGAAATATATTCTTCTTCATTTACACAAAGACACAAGTGTTGATCCTTACCTCTCCGATATAATTGGTTTCCAATAAGAGCATAGTCTCTTGCTTCCGTTTCAATTGCTCTTTGACAACATTTACTCATATCCTCAAGAAATGTTCGGCTTGATAAGTACGTAACTAGATAGTTACTCCACTTAAGAACAAGTGATATTTGGAACAAAGTTACATGAGGTATGAATGCTTGTTTTTGACATTGAGGACAACTTTTTACAAAAGAATGAACATCACTCCTCATAGTTGGCCAAAATACTTCAAGTCTCAAGATTCGTCGCATAGTTTGGTCTTTCGCAAAGTGAAGTCCTACTATGATAATATGTGCTTGAGTCAGGTATTGGTTTTTCTCCTCTGGATTGATGCATAAAAGCAATATTCCATCTCAACTTCTTTTGTACAACCTTCCAGATAGTAATTGATACATAGCCGATTGCTCAATTAATCCGATTGTAATAGGATGTGGTATTTGTGAATCCACTTGAGCTATGGTCATTAAGGATACCATGTTTTCCGACCATCGAGGTATCATTTCCACGGAGAACAGATATGCATCTGGTAGATCATCATCTACTCCTTTAGGTGTTTCTCGTGAAACAATCCTTGACAAATGATCTCCTTTTTGATGAGTGGTTCCCTTTTTCACAATTACAGTGAAATCAAATTCCAAAAGAATGATGAACCATCTCACTATTTTTCCTGTGTTGCATGGCTTGTTGACCAAGTACGATAAGGCTTGGTGGTCCACAAAGAACACAGATTTGTTAGCTAGTAGGTAATGTCTATACTTTTTGATGGCATAGATCATTCTTAATCCTTCCCTTTTGGTGGTTGTGTAATTTTTCTCTTCCATATTCAATTGTCAGCTAGCATAAGAAATCCATCTCCTAGTTGAGCTAGTATGCACCCGATGACAAAATTGGAAGCATTTACATGTATGTGGAATATCTTATTCCAATATGGTGCTTTCAATATTGGAGCTGAGGTGAGAGCTTGCTTAAGCTTCATGAAGGATACATCACACTCTTCAGTCCATTCAAAGTGTGTGATCAAATTGTACATGGGTTTTGCAATTATAGCCTACATGTAAATGAACCGTTATAATATCCACAATGTTCCATGAAGATTTGAACCCCTTTGACTATTGTTGGTCTAGGCAAATTAGCAATAACATGAATTTTATCCATATCAGTATCTATGCCTATTTAAGACACTATATGTCCAATAATTTTTTCTTGTTTACTCATAAATGTGCACTTTTGAAGATTTAAGAAAATCCTATAAAGTCTACATTTTTCAAATACCTTTTTGAGGTGTTCAAAATGATCAGCCTGGATGGATGAATGTACGCACATATCATCCATATATACTTCCAAGAAATTCCAAAGATATTCTTTAAAAGCATGGCTCATCAGCCTTTGAAAGGTGGAAGAAGCATTAGTTAACCCAAAAGGCATAAGCCGATAGGCAAAAATATCCCATTCAGTTGCAAAAGCAGTTTTATGTTGTTCTTAGGGATCAACCAAAAGGTGATTGTATCCCAAAAAGCCATTTAAAGAGTTGTAAGATTCTTTTCCTGCAACTCGCTCTAAAACATGCTCAGTGATTGGAAGAGGAAAGTTGTCTCTAATGGTAGCTACATTCACTTTCTTGAGATTGACACACACTCTTAATTTTCTATTTTTCTTGGGTACTATCACAATTGGAGACACACAATCTGTGTGTTCAATTTTATAAATGAATTCGGCTTCCTTTATCTTTTCTATCTCTTATTAAATTTTTCTGAAAAATGTTTCATTATATGTGTATGACCTTTGCCTGCTTGGTTTTCCATCATCTCTCATGGGTATGGTATGTTGACAGATTTTTGGATCAACACCCTTGAGATCCTTATAAGACCAAGCAAATATACCTTGGTATTCTTTTAGTACGCCTAACAAAGCTCTTCTTCTTCTTCCGTTAGGTCATTTACAATGTAAGCAGGTCTAGGCTCTTCCCCTGTTTCAGGTCCTTCGTCGGACTCTCCCTGTTTTTGTAGTTCCTTGACATGTTGTTTGACTATGATTTTTTGATCTTGGAGATTATATTTCTTGTAATGGGATGGAACGCTCATTACATCTTTACCATCCTCCTCAGTGGTTTCCATTTCAGTTGTATAAATCTCTTTTAGAGCTTTTTTTAACTCTTGATATTTATTTTCCGTTCAACTTGTGTCATTGCTTGAGTTTCCTTTCTCGTTTTTTTTTATATTTTAGATTCTTTTTTTTAAAAGGATATCTACAAGTGATTTTATCCTTGACACAATCATGTGCATCTATCTGCATTAGAAATTGTGTTCTACTGGAGACTGATGGCATAGGTCTAGATTTTAAGTTTTTGGTGTTTCTTTTTCTTCTATACCATTTCTGTCTTCTCGGTCTCTGATTTGGAAAGTCAAAAAACTTTTCCTCCCCTCCTTTCATGAGTAGCCTAGCTCTCACATGTTCTTTTTCTGACCCCGAATCATCTGAGGTAGCTCAGTGTTCTTCTAACTCATTTGTTGCATCATAGTAGAGGTTTAAAAAGACTTGTTGAGCTTTCATCAAGTCCTTGAATTCGTGAATTTTGTCTTCAATTTGAAATGTTGAGATTGGGAAATATGTCATAGCCTTCCTCGTTGCAAAATTGGTTAGGCATAGACGTATTTATACATACATCCATTGTTGCTAAAATTTGAGTCCACTGAAATGGCTCAAACAGATGCTCCAAAAAGGGTTCAGGTACATAGGTTTCATCGATGGAATCCCTTTCTAAGATACATTCTTCTCATTTTAAACTCCCGTTTTCTAAGGCTCCGCACATCCAAATAAGTGTGTCCTTGTTCAACCAAGATGGAAGCTTAGTTTCAGCCGAAGAGACAGAGTCAAATTCTTGTATGGGTGTTTTCATGACATCTCTATAAGTGTGATCTTTTAGATTGACCCTTGTTATTGATCCCACTTGCTTCAAGTACAGATAATTGTTTCTCTAATCCTGGATGAGTTGTACTTGTCGCATGAAAGGTCTCCCAAGACGATTTCATAATTGAGTTTCTTTCCAAAGTCTACTATGGCAAAAGTGTGTTGATATTCAATCCCACATGAATTGATTATCACTTTTTCAAGTAGTTCTAAGGGTCTTTCGATGTGTCCATCAGCCAATTGCAATTTCAATCGAGTTTGTCTTGGCTGGTTGTCCCCAGGATTCCCATACTGCTTTCATGGCTATGGCTATGCCTGCCCCACTATCCAGTATTGCCATGGTTTCTATATCATTATATCTTACTGGAAGGCTTGTGTTTCCTTATTTGCCTTCGTAGTATTCTCCAACTTTGTTCATTGGAATAGATCTAATCTCTTTGTTATCCATTTTGTGTTTCAATTTTCCCAATTTTTTTACGATTAGCCTTGTTATTCCCACCTTCTCTAGAGTTTTTTGTAGATCATTCCATAAATATGGTTTGATAACAGTTCTCCTAAAGTAAGAGTACATTGGATGGGTGTAGACATGATTGAATGGATGTTGTCTACTTCTAGGGTCTGTTCCGCTCTCTTTATCTGAGTGCTTTTACACACTATGGATTCATCTTCGTTATCTCCCAAGTAAGAGGGTAATGCTTTCAAGATCAATGGTTTAGAAATTCTTGAAGCTTCAGATGCACAATCCCATACAAGGATTGTACATCCATGTCCATATCAGGAGGTAGGTTGTCTAACCAAACTTCCTCTATAGAAGCTGACTTCAGAGTTAATCTCCCATCATTAATCTCTCTAACTTTTTCCATAAGTCCTAGCCAGTCTTCTTCTACGAATGGAATTCCGTCTCAAGCATCCCGTGGGAAGATAGTGGCCTTTACTATTTCTCCGTCTGCTGCGGCTTGAAACCTTTCGATGAAGATGTTGGCCGGTATTGCTTCGAGTACCCGTTTTGTGATATGAGATTTTTCATTCAAGGAGATATCTATTATCTCATAAGGTACAGCATTCCACTCCCTTTGTGCTTTCCTTCGAGGCATCCTGTCAAATCTGGTGTAGTAAGATCTACCAAGGTGGTTGCAGTGGGCAGAAACAAATCCAAAAATTCTATGCTTCTGTGGCTCTCTCTCTCTCTCTCTCTCTCTCTCTCTCTCTCTCTCTCTCTCTCTCTCTCTCTCTCTCTCTCTCTCTCTCTCTATCTATCTATCTGTGAATGCAAATGAGCTTATGTTGTCCCATTTGACTATATGTTCCTAGTCTACCCAGAATTTGACTACCAAGGTGGTTGCAGCGGGCAGAAAAAAATCCAAAACTTTATGCTTCTGTGGCTCTGTGTGTGTGTGTGTGTGTGTGTGTGTGTGTGTGTGTGTGAATGCAAATGAGCTTATGTTGTCCCATTTGACTATATGTTCCTAGTCTACCCAGAATGCCCCATTCATACTTACCTCCATTGATTATATCTTGCTGTTTATATCACCTGCAGTTCAAACCATTCTTCATTTTGATGCTCAGTTGACAAATGGCGTTGTATCTGTAGTTTTGATCCTTTAGAAGTTGTCTCAAAATCCATCTTGTGATGAATCTTTCCATATTTTCCATGTTCGAAGTCCTTGCTTTGAAGTTTGCTTTCAAAAGTCGATTTCGACTTTCCTGGCTCGACTTATCAATTTTTGTTGATTATCTGTCATTTTTTGCTTTTTTGTAAAAGAAAATTATTTACAATTATTATGAGTTGGCCAAAAACTAGACAAAATTAGTGTAACCTCCCCTACATACATATTCTTATCCTAGTATTAGATGGTGTCGGTATGGCTCATGATTATGCCGGCTAAGAGTTTACAAGGCTCTAAGAAACTTGTTTTAAAGAAAAAGAAAGGAAAAGAAAAGAAATAATATGATAATAATAGTATATACAAACAATAATCCTGCCGCATTTTCCCCCCGTCCTAGAGTTAGTCGTCCCAGACGAACGTGTGTTAGAGTGCATGGGAACAAAGCACGTGCCTATGCATAGCCGTATAGTGTGGCTCTATGATGCCGATGGAGGATATTCATGGGGAAACAAAATGTTGTGCAAGAGAGGGGTGCTAAACAATATGTTCATTGGCTGTTGGTGGCGAGGTCACATTGATGCTGCGTGGTCCAAATAGTAGTAATTGTAGAAGACGCGCCCTGTGTTTGTGTCAGGACACCGGCAAGGCCGGACTAGACAAGGGCAGGGTCGGGCTAGGCAGTGTGGAAAGGGAGTCCAACTAGGCAAAGGGACAGGGGCTATGCTATATAGTGGGTGGTTGGGTGGTGGACTCCTAGGTTCTAGTACCCTTGTTTTACATTGGTATCAAGAGCAAGGTTCCTTTTTTGGGAAAGGCGCAACCGTGGAGGAGGGGAGCCACACAATTGTGCATGCTTTTGTGCATGTCCGGATCAAGGGGGCATGGAGCATCCCTCCTGGGAGGAGAACGACAAGGCAAGCACGCCGTGGGCAACCCCCCTTGCACAGAGGAGCCACCGAGGTGGACTTGCACCAAACGCACCGTTTGCGGGCTCTATGGCTGCTCACCGGGCAGGGTGGGACTTCACATCACTGGGCCGGAGCCCCTACCTCAAAATAGTGAGCTCCATGGCAGGGGCTACCTTCTGCGTGCTGCTTTGAAGTGGCCATAGCCGACTGTGGCATTCTTTTTCCCACTTGAGGGCGCCCAACCCCCTTAGGGGTTAGTGGCCATACACAAAATTTAAAACATAAGGGGCGTTACACACAGTGGGGTACCCCACCCCACTACTCTACATGTGGATTCGGCAAGGCCGGAAGGTGAGGCGTAGCATCAACGAGGCCCTCACAAATTTCAAGCCAAATTTTTTGCGTATTACGTAAAAACTCAGAGATTTCAAGAACACCACTTCGATAGAGTTGAAGTACAATTTTTTTTTGGTAAAATCAATTAACACTTTCAAGTCTAATTGATTCGGCTATCAAAAACTTGTGGAATTACATATACGATGGACAATTCGAATCACTCTGCACCGGGATACTATCGAATTTGATGGAATTAGCAAGGCTAATTACACTTTGCGAGTGCTCTCAATATCAGGTATTTTTTCTGACTACTCCTTGCAACGCACTGTGTCGTCATGAATTCAGATATCAATATGATATTCGATTTTGAGCAAAGTACGCCTGATCCTACCAATAATGGCCCGCGGTCGAATCCTCTCAAGGAGAGTGCCCGCGACGCTACGGCAGGTGATGATACTTACGAATTGCTCGATATTCAAAAATTTTGTGCACTTCAGACACTCATGACAATCATGGATGAAAATTTTAAAGCTTTAAATGAAAATGTTACTAAACTATCCACATTAGTAATTCAATTAATGCAACAGCAATCCAAGAGTCCTGCTGACACGCACATGCATGAGCATGTTTCTACACAAGGACAAGGCACTTCTAATCTAGGGCAAGGCCCAAATGCTGATACGTTGCATACTCTCACTGCAAAAGAGATGGATGAATTGTTGAAAAACACCAAACCACCGATTTTTAAGGGAGAAGACTGAGACCGCAATAAGGATGCAGTGAATATCTTTCTCAGCAAGTGGGATGGAATTCACTCCTTACGGCGTACTTCGAATGCAGTGAGAGCCCTGCAGACGAGCTTAACTCTGGAAGGCAAGGCCTACAAATGGTGGATGTCTCTCAAGGAGAAGAACATCATACCATAGAGTTGGACAGATTTTGAAGCAATGTTTGTCAAAAAAAATTTGCCTACAAACGAGGCCGATCAGAATTGGACGGCTTGGGACACATGTTCCATGCGCCAATACCCATCACTACTTGAATATGTCTCTCACTATCGGGATGTTATCCTCAAGTTGGAAGGCTTAGATACCTTTCAACAAGTACGGGGGTTCATACGAGGTCTGACACCCGAGCTTAAGAAGTATGTCAAGACCCAAGACCCTAAAACACTTGAGGAAGCCATAGTGAAGCACATATTCATGATGATCTAGATGAAAAGAAAACACGTGCCTACTTATACACATTGTAATACACACACTCAGTATGGGCACAATAAAAGAAAATTTATAGTTGCCAATTCGGATGCATCTAAAAAACCCAAGGGGTCCGGGGGTCCTCTCTCTCTTGAGGACTTTGATAAAGCCAAGAAATTAAAATTATGTTTTCAATGTTTAGGAAGAGGCCATGGCAAAAAGGATTGTCCCAAGGGGAAATCTGCTGCTCAGGGCGGCAAGGAGAAAGCAGTGCATACGGTGAAATTGTTGCTTCTTGAATCTTCCTCACAATTCTCTACAATGGAAGTAACACACACGGAGGTGGTGCATGAATGATATCTCACAGCTTCCATGTGGCAACCAACCTTTGGACCACATGAGTAAGTACGCATGCAGAGATATCTGCAAGGGCACAAGGTGTGCATCTTGGTAGATGACGGTGCTACTCACAATTTGATTAATTACGGATTGGTGAAAAAACTCAAATTGCCTCAAACTTCGAGTATCCACCACTACAAGGTAGCAATGATGAATGGACATGATACTAAAATCTGGGATAGTCAATGCCGAGTTGTTCCATTGGAAGAACAAGGGTACTCCACATGCTTGGATTTTCAGGTTATGAACATGGAACCGGATGATGTGCTTCTTGGTAGGGAGTGGTTGCATAGCCTAGGACCATCACTGAAGCGTAGCTATGAGCACAACAGCTTGATGTTTGAATCCCATGGCGCACATGTGTTGTTGTTAGAAGAAAAAGATATACCTTCATCACCACTGATTTGTACCGCTGAGCTAATGCAACTCGTTTCTGATAATGAAATAGATCAGGTTTTCTTGTGTTACTCACTGTCTCATTTTCTTTCTAACATTGAGTCTATTGAACATTCCTCAACGCCGCATGCTTCTCTCTCCTCTGTTCCACCAATTGCTAATTCTAAACAAGCAAACATTTCTAGTGAATTACAAAAATTATTAAAGGAATTTCAAGATGTATTTCCTAATGATTTTCCATCAGGATTACCCCCAACACGATTTGTGCGACATAGCATTGACATGGCTATAGGTTGTAAACCTATTAGTAAACCACCTTACGGTATGAGTTATTTAAAAGCTACTGAGGTGGAACGTCAGTTTGCTGACTAGTTTAGCAGAGGGTTTATACAACCCAGTTCTTCACCATGGGCTTCGCCTATCCTATTAGTGAAGAAAAAAGATGGCAGTATGCGCATGTGCATAGATTACCGTGGCTTAAATGCGCTTACAGTTAAGAACAAATACCCATTGCCCAGAGTAGATGAGTTGTTTGACAAGCTCACTCATGCTCCCATTTTTATGAAAATAGACTTGCGGTCAGGATATCACCAAGTCCATATTCCACGTGTTGATATACTCAAAACTGCATTCCGAACACGGTTTGGACACAAAGAGTTCTTGGTGATGCCCTTTGGGTTAACCAATGCGCCCGCAACATTCATGAAACTTATGGATAGTGTCTTGAAGCCATATTTGGGCAAATTTGTCATTGTTTTCCTCGATGACATCCTAGTCTATAGTGCTTCTGAAGAAGAACACTTACAACATCTCAGACAGGTGTTTGAGTTGTTACGCACAAACAAAATGCCAAGGAATCTAAATGTGATTTTCTAAAAGACGAAATTCACTATTTAGGGCATGTTATTTCAGCTAACGGGCTATATATGGATCAATCCAAAGTGCATACCATCCGGAAATGGCCTTCTCCTAAAATCTAGAAGAATTACAGATTTTTTTGAGATTTGTAGGTTTTTACCGAAGGTTTGTTAAAAACTATGCACAAATTGTTGTTCCCATGACGGATCAACTAAAAGGCAAAGGTAAAGCTTTTCAGTGGGGATCTGCCCAACAACAAAGTTTTGATATGCTCAAGGATGCATTAGCCACAACTCCTATATTGGCTATTGTAGATTCTTTTAAACCATTTGTTTTGAGAACGGATGCCAGTGACCATGCTATTGGCGCAATCCTGTTACAATACGGACGGTCGATTGCATTTGAAAGCAAGAAGCTTGATGCAGCTCAGCATAACTATTCTGCTTACGAACGCAAACTCTATGCAATAGTGTCTGCCTTAAAAACATGGCAGCATTATCTGTATGGTGCTCAGTTTGAGATTGTGTTTGACCATGAAAGCATCAAATGGTTTACACAACAAACGGATTTGAAGGGTCAAAAAGCTAGGCGGACCAACATTCTTCAAGAATATGATGCCAAGCTAAGGTATCACAAAGGCCGATACAATGTAGTGGTGGACGCTCTAAGTCGAATGCCAGAGATCAATTCGCTCTTGTTCACGGAACTTCGTAGTGAATGTTTAGATTCTCTCAAAGGCAAATATGAGCATGATGAAGCATATTCCAAAGTGTGGAGCCATGTTCAAAAGAGGGATCTTTCTCACTCCAATGACAGTAGTGTACAATTAACCTCCACACCTAGTTCTCCTTTATCAAGTGATGAACTACAGTGATGGAAGCATTTCACCATCAACAATGGGTACCTACTCCATAAGGGGAGAGTTTGTGTACCGACGAACACAGACATTCGGCGCCAAATTGTTTATGAATGTCATGATAGTCCAAGTGCAGGGCACCCGGGGACTAGAAAAACTTATGCTCTCGTACGACAACAGTTTTACTGGCCATGTATACATGGATTTGTTCAAGCTTATGTCTTGCATTACCAAAAATATCAAGCTAAAAAAGCTGAGCGCCTGAAAGCAAGAGGACTCTTACATCCTTTGGAGATCCCCAATCAAAAATGTGAAAGCATCTCTATGGATTTTATTGTAGGTTTATCAACCATTGTACGAGTTCATGACTCGGTATGGGTGGTCATAGACAGGTTGACTAAACTATGTAAGTTTATTCCGACCAAATTAACGGTTAAGACACCAGAACTATCCAAGTTATTTGTGGACAATCTATACAAAGTGTATGGTTTGCCAAGTAACATTGTCAGTGACCGTGATCCCAAGTTTAACAGCCACTTTTGGAGAGCTGTGTTTAAACGATTGGGTACACAACTGAACCTTGTTGAGATGTCGAGCTCTACACCTTGAGCTGGCCTCCACTACGGGTCTTGGCTGCTTACGACATTTACTCACTGGCGCGTTAGGTGACCGACACGGAGGATCTCTGCCAGTGATTCTACAGCTGGACTACACTTATAGTGCCAGCCTAGTACGCTTCTAGCGAGTTCACACTTAGTGACCGCATGTACATATGTGCTACTTTTCAGCTTTAGCACTTAGTCATTTTGTACTCTCTTTTCTGTGAAGAAGAAGAAGCTTTCCATCTCTGTGTGCTTTGTGATTGTCTTGTGTAGCTCTCTTGCATTCTCATTCTTTACATGGTATCAGAGCCTGGTGCAGGCAAGAGAGGCTAAGAGAGCAAGAGCATCACAATCCCTTCGTTCGCAATATACAGAGATTTACTGTACAAGTACAGTGGTTGTATGTACGCTTGATTGTGGACACTCGTTGAGTGTAGAAAGCGTTACAGGAACCACGATAGCAGGTTCAACAAATTTGCAGGTTTTTGCAGATTGCAGCTATTTTGTCTTAGTGCTTCAAGATGTCTGACGGTTTCAGTCAGATTGTTACTGAGAAGCTTGAGAAAAATAACTACCCTGCATGGAAGTTCAGAATAACAAATTTCCTAAAAGGAAAAGGTTATTGGGACTATGTAGAAGGAGACAATGAAAAGGAACCAGAGATTCCCGAGGCAAATGCTACAGCAGAACAAAGGAAAGCTTTGAGGGACTGGCAACAAGGCCAGAGCAAAGTGATGTATTGGCTGTCTATGAGCATCACAGATGGTATGATGGGCTATCTACAGGATGCTGAAACCCCCGCCATTGCATGGAGAAACTTAGGCAGAGTGTTCGAGGTGAACACCAAGGCCAGGAAGCTTCAACTAAAGTCGGAGCTAAATCAGGTTAAGAGGAACAACCTCTCCATCAATGATTATGCTTTGAAGATCAAGAGTATCATTGAGGCTCTTGGATCTATTAAAGTCTCAGTGGAAGACGATGACATTGTCCGTGCATGCTTGGATGGTCTAGGAGATGAGTATGTACATTTTAGGTCTTCCATGAATACAAGAGACGACATCCCCGTGTTCCAAGATTTGATTTCTATGCTTATTCTTGAGGAGAAGAACCTTGACACATCTTCTTCTCATGGCAAAAATAATTCTGAACAGGCCTTCTATTCTAACTCCAACAGAGGTAGAGGTAGAGGTCGTGGTCTAGGCCCAAGGGGTTGCAGGGGCCAATTTCTGGAAGGTCAATCAAATCAAAACAATACAAGTGGCAGGGGAAACCAGTCTCAAGGCAGGGGGATTCAAAGAGGTCGTGGTGCAGGATCAAGCAGGCAGCAACATACTCCAGATAGTAGAGAATGTTGGACTTGTGGTGAAAGAGGTCACATGTCACGTGACTGTCCAAAGGGAAAAGCAAGTAGAAAGAGAGAACAGGGAAACTATGCATCTACTAGCAGAGATGCAGATGACAGCAAAAACGAGCGCATGTTTGTTATGCAACATGTAATGAATACAATGACTGCAGAGAATTCCACCCAAGATGATGTTTGGTATGTGGATTCAGGTGCCTCTAATCACATGACGTCTCGTGGAGAGTGGTTTAGAGATATGCGCAAACCAGATGTGTCAGGCTATGTGCAGACAGGAGATGACACAGCTCACCCCATTGCTCATGTAGGGGACATACCTCTAAATACGAAGAGTGGGAAATCAAAGTACTTAGCAGATGTACTTCATGTCCCAAACATTACAAAGAATCTTGTTTCTGTTGGACAAATGGTTGAGCAAGGTTTGCAGGTTTGCTTCAATCCAAATGGCTGTTATGTAGAAGATTTCCAGAATGGCTGTAAGCTGATCATAGAGGGCAAATGTGTGGGCAGAATGTTTACGCTGAATGTAGACATGCCTGAGGTAAAAGCTGCATTATTTGCACAGGGCACAGGTGTTGTGGCTGATGTTGACATTTGGCACAAACGCATTGGCCATGTCAATGAGCAGAGATTGCGCAGCATGCAATCAAAACAGATTGTAAAAGGTTTGCCCAAATTCAAGGTGGATGGTATGCATAAAGTGTGTGCAGCATGCCAGTTTGGAAAACAGTCAAAGGGCTCATTTCCACATGAGCGCAATGTATGCAAAAAGCCACTTGAGGTGGTGCACACAGATGTT
The DNA here is from genome assembly GCF_014529385.1 of Adiantum capillus-veneris. NCBI lineage: Eukaryota > Viridiplantae > Streptophyta > Polypodiopsida > Polypodiales > Pteridaceae > Adiantum > Adiantum capillus-veneris. The sequence continues at coordinate 76,588,393 of NC_140948.1, forward strand.
TGGGGTCCAACCGATACTGCAAGTATACATGGTTGCAGGTATTATGTCTCTTTCATTGATGACCATACAAGGAAAGTATGGGTCTACTTCATGCGTAACAAAAGTGAAGTGTTTGGTCACTTTCAAGACTTCAAAGTCATGATTGAGAAGGAGACAGATATGCAAATCAAGACATTGAGGTCAGATGGAGGGGGAGAGTACTTCTCCAATGATTTTTCATATTTTCTGCGAATGCATGGTATACACAGGCAGTTTACATGCAGATATACTCCACAACAGAATGGGGTCGCAGAAAGGAAAAACAGGCACATTGCAGAGGTTGCACGTGCATTGATGAATGAGAAGAACATGCCTCATCATTTCTGGGCTGAAGCTGTAAATATAGCTATGTACATTATGAACAGGACACCTACAGCTGCGGTGCATGATGTAACACCTGAGGAAAAGTTTACAGGTACAAAGCCTGATTTGGCACACTTGAAAGTGTTTGGCTGCATAGCTTACGTGCATGTACCAGATGAGTTGCGTAGGAAATTGGATCCTAAAGCAGAGAAATGTATTCTTGTGGGATATTCCCTTGAACAAAAGGGGTACAGGTGCTACAATCCTACTACACGAGAATTACGAGTGAGCAGAGATGTAGTCTTTGATGAGATGAGCAGCTGGTACAGTAATGCACATGGCACTATTGGGGCTGATGTAAAAGATGAGGTGGTTGTACAAAATGTGAGGCCACAGTCACAGGTTTTGAGTGGACCACAAGAGTCCTCTTCTCGTGGCTCTGTTGAGAAACCATGGAATGGTAGACTACGTACGCAGGTTACTCCACCAACAGGTATAGGGAATGTATCACGAAAAGGGAAGGAAAAGGTTGATGAACCTCCCTTTATGGTTGATGCATCATCAGGTTTTTCACATGTAGACATGGATTCAGATGGTTCTGAACAAAGTCTTGATGAGGAATTTGGAATTCCGGTTGTCAGGACACCTGGTGTAAGGAAAGTACAAGAAGATGCTAGAGGGCAAAGGAGTGACCCAGGACCGCGCAGATCTAATAGAGTCAGAAATCCAGTTCAGAAATTGACTTATGATGGGTATCTAGCGCATCACCGAGCCTACATGGCTAAGGTGATACAGGATGTGGAGCCCACATGTTTTGAGGATGCAGTTGGAAATGTGCATTGGGATGATGCAATGAATGAAGAGATGGCTGCATTGGAAGCAAATGACACATGGGATTTGGTGCCATTGCCAAGTGGCAAGAAAGCTATTGGCTGTAAATGGGTGTATAAAACCAAGCATAAGGCTGATGGTAACATTGAGCGTCACAAGGCAAGGCTGGTCGCAAAGGGTTATGCACAGACGTATGGCATAGACTATGAGGAGACCTTTGCTCCAGTGGCAAAGATGACGACAGTGAGAGCTGTCATAGCAGTGGCTGCATCTAGAGGATGGATTATGCATCAAATGGATGTAAAGAATGCCTTCTTGAATGGTGAGTTGCAAGAGGAAGTGTATATGGATCAGCCACCTGGTTATGTCGATCCAGGTTACCCAGATTATGTATGCAGACTTCTCAAAGCTTTGTATGGTTTGAAGCAGGGCTCTAGAGCATGGTATGACAGGATTGCCAAGTATCTTGTCAGTATTGGTTTTAGGAGAGCTCATGCTGATCATTCACTCTATGTACGTGAGAGTGATGTGGGGATTGTGGTCATTACCATATATGTAGATGACCTTATTATTGTTGGTGACAATGCTATGGAGATTGACCATGTGAAGGGTCTTCTCAAACAGGAGTTTGAAATGAAAGATTTAGGCGAGTTGCGCTACTTTCTTGGCATTGAGGTGATCAGGACTCCAGAGGGTGTATGGCTATCACAGAGACAGTATGCTTTGGACATGTTGTCAAAGTATGGTATGGCTGATTGTAAGCCAATTTCTATTCCCTTGGATGTGAATGCAAAGCTGAGTGCAGAGAAGGGTGATGTTGTTGAGGATGTCAACATATACAGGAAGATTGTGGGTAGTCTAATCTACTTGACTATCACGAGGCTAGACTTGAGCTACACAGTAGGCTTGGAGAGTCAGTTCATGCAACTTCCGAGGAAGCCACATTTGGATGGAGTACGACGCACACTTAGGTATGTGCAAGGTACTCTTGACTACGCATTGTTCTATGCAGCAGATGCACCATTAGCATTGTATGGGTATACAGATGCAGATTGGGCAGGTAGCATTGTTGATAGGAGATCTACGAGTGGCTTCATGTTCTCTTTTGGGAGTGCTGCTGTTACTTGGAGCAGCAAAAAGCAGCCTACGGTTGCTTTATCGAGCACAGAGGCCGAGTACAGAGGTGCAGCAGTTGCGGCGTGCGAGGTAGCTTGGCTACGCACATTACTTGAGGACTTGGGAGTGCAGGTGGACCAGCAGATTTTCATCCATTGTGACAACCTCAGCAGCATGCAGTTGGCTAGGAACCTAGTGTTCCATGCCAGGACCAAACACATAGAGGTCCATTACCACTACGTTCGAGAGCGAGTGTTGGCGGGCGACATCGACTTGGTCTACGTCAGCACAGAGGAGCAGATAGCGGATATCTTTACCAAGGCCCTCGGAGCTGAGAAGCTTCGACGTTTCCGGACTATGCTTGGACTCTGCGACATGCAGAGCTTGAGGGGGAGTGTTGAGATGTCGAGCTCTACACCTTGAGCTGGCATCCACTACGGGTCTTGGCTGTTTACGACATTTACTCACTGGCGCGTTAGGTGACCGACACGGAGGATCTCTGCCAGTGATTCTACAGCTGGACTACACTTATAGTGCCAGCCTAGTACGCTTCTAGCGAGTTCACACTTAGTGACCGCATGTACATATGTGCTACTTTTCAGCTTTAGCACTTAGTCATTTTGTACTCTCTTTTCTGTGAAGAAGAAGAAGCTTTCCATCTCTGTGTGCTTTGTGATTGTCTTGTGTAGCTCTCTTGCATTCTCATTCTTTACAAACCTCACTATAGCTAATCATCCAGAAACAGATGGTTAGACGGAACGAGTTAACCAGGTGCTAGAGGATATGCTAAGAGCATACATCAACAAAAAACAATCAGATTGGGAAGAATAATTACCTATTCTCAAGTTTTCCTACAGCAGTGCTAAGCATGTCACACAGGCTTTAGTCCTTTCATGTTCATGTATAGTTTTCAACCTAGGTCACCAGTTACGATGGGGTTGGCAACCAAAAAACTCCAACAGATTAAGGATTTTCTCCAAGACCACATGGATATGCTGAAACTTGCTCGTCAAAATGTCCAACAAGCACAAGATCTGTATAAGAAGTACGCTGATGAGAAATGTCGGCAAGTTACCTTCGAAGAAGGGGAGGAAGTATTTTTATGTGTGCCAGAACATTCAAAAAGTCTGAAAATTGAGCCAACACCTAAATTATCTCCCCGATATTGTGGTCCTTTCAAAATACTCAAGCGAGTAGGTGATCGTGCCTACAAACTATTACTACCTTCACATTCTCGCATTCATCTGGTGTTTCATGTAAGCCGTTTACGTAAGCGGTTACATGGGGACGACAATGTCATCGACCAACAGGTTTTGGTTGATTTCATTGAACCTCCTACCTTACCGCATGAACCTGAACGTGTTGGTACACATCATCACGTACGTCAACAAGACTTAATCAAGTGGAAGGACCGACCTGAGGAAGGTGCCACTTGGGAAAATATTAATAGTCTTAAGAAGAAGTTCCCCACTTTTGTTTTCGAGAACGAAAACTCTTCTTAAGGGGGGAGGAATGTCAGGACACCGGCAAGGCCGAATTAGACAAGGGTAGGGCTGGGCTAGGCATTGTGGAAAGGGAGTCCAACTAGGGCAAAGGGCCAGGGTCTATGCTATATAGTGGGTGTTTGGGTGGTGGACTACTAGGTTCTAGTTCCCCTTGTCTTACAGTTTGACGGTGACCTGGAAAAGTTTTGATGTTGCTGGTTGTTTTGCTTGACGGCTTTGTTTTGGTTGCCGATGAAATTGCTTGCTTATGGATTCCCTAGAAGACGCATCATGTGAGCGAGTTTGTTTTGCTTTCCACTGAAATTTCTTGCTTGTGGATTCCCTAGAAGAGGCATCGTGTGAGCGAGTTTGTTTTGCTTTCCATACCCACTTGACATTTTTTTAATGTCGAGGGTGGTGTTGGATTGGGCTAGGTGGTCCGACAAAAGCCGTGGGCGATTTGGCGAGGTCAGATTTCTGTGGAGGCAATGTAGGCTGACTTGTATTGCTTTGTCATTTTGGTCTCCACAATTTCTTATGATTGGTTTGCATGATGGATTTTGTAACCCATATTTTCTTGACCATGGTTGTGGAATATTGTTGAACTGGTGTATGTGGTGATGGTAGAGGTTCCCATACATGGTCTGTTTGTACAAAGGGCGTGCCAAAAGGTTGGTCCTCTTGTTTGAGCTGTAAGGTATTGTCCTTCCAGTTTGGCGTGGCTTGATAAGTGCGCATCCAAGGCACTCCCAGAATAACTACTTTGTTAGGATGATGATCATCGACCACATGAAATTGATGCGGATAAATTGTTCCATCAATAGTGTGATTGGTAAATTTATGTGGCCTAGATTGTCTCTTGTGCCTTTGTTTTCTACTTTGAACCCCATCGTGTTTGGCATTAGAGGTTCCCACGTGACTTCTTTGAAAGTGGAGTAGTTAACAACATTAGCTCTGGCCCCAGTGTTCACTAATTCTCGCTCAGTGGTGCCATCAACAAGTTGTACACTATTGTGTAGATCCATTCCTCCTAACCATGTAGCCTCCATTTGTATGGATGCTATCGGAATAGTACCGATCCAATTGTTCTGTTGTGTCTTTCTCTAAAAGTTTTCTTGATGCTTGCACTTTAATATTCGGATTTTGGCCTTCTGTTGTGCCTATTTTTGGATGTCATGTGCTTGACTTCTGCGATAAGCTACTGCATGTATTGTTTTGAGTTTTGTTGGTGTCAACGAAAGAAGATATTTATTTAATCTGTAGCCACTCCTCCAGTTAGGCATCTCCTCACCTACTAATGTTGCAAGCTTGATGGCACCGCTTTGTGATATATCATGTATTACCAAAGGCCCCGTCCCTTGCTTTTTGAGTTTTTTGGAGTGTTGTTTGATCCTCTTTTTTGAAGTCCTTGCTAATCACATACAGATCATGAAACGCCTTCATTTTTTTTTCTGAGCATATATCCTAGCTATTGCTCTAATTTGGGTTTCATCTATTTGTTCCAGGATGTCTAGTCTCTCCAATAGCTCATGGCCCATCCATCCTAATTGTGTGGCCACTCATAAGGTTTTGATTAAGAATTCCATGGGTAGGATTGCATTAATCCCAAACACCAGGTTAAAAGGAGTTTTCCCAATGGAAGTTTTAAAAGCTACTCTATAAGCCCACAATGTTATGCGTAGCTTTTGATCCCAATCATTTCTTGAGTCACTGACTATTTTGGTGAGTACATTGCATAAGATTTTGTTGGTACTCTCTGCTTGCCCATTAGCTTGCGGATGATAGGGTGCTGATTTGCGATGGACCACCATGAATTCATCAAGGAGGCTTTCAATGATGTTTTTTTAAAAGTGTGTTCCCCTATCGCTCACTATTTCTATGGGTAGAACATATCTCGTAAAGATGTTTCATAAAGGAATAAGGGAATCAAAAGTTATTAATGTTGGAATGATCGAACTACGCTGTAGTTTGTGCATTGTTTTTTTGGGTTGCCTTTGCTTCTGCCCATTTCTTCATGTAGTCTGTTGCTACTATGATGTATTTTGCGTAAGATCTGTATCCCGGAGGTATGATGGGGCCAATGAATTCAATGACCCATTTGGGGAAAGCACGTACTTCCATCATTAGTCTTAGTGGCATTTCATCTCTCCGTTCTCTCCGTAGGGTTGGTTTTATGCGTTGACATTCATCACATCATTTGACATAGGTCTCTGCATCCATAAACAGGGTTGGCTACCATATGCCTGAATGTAGCACAAGCTTTGCCGTTTTATCAGCAGAAAAATGTCCCCCTAGTGGTTCTGAGTGTGCTTGTTCTAAAATAACATAATATTCTCTTTCTGTAGCACACAGCCGTAGTTGTTTGTCCTTTCCCCGCATATACAGTTGGTTGGCAATGAGCAGATAGTGTTTGGCCTCTTCTTCTACAATTTTCATTCTTGCCTTGTCCCATTCCTCAAGAAAGGTCTTGTTTTATAAGTACTCAGCTATGTGAGTACTCCATTTGGGTGTTGTATTACGCGAAACAAAGTGGCATGCTCCATTGCAAGTTGTTTGGTACAACTATTTTTGGAATCAGGATTGCAGAGAAACGCACACAACTTGGAGAAGACAAAGGAAGCTCAAGGCACACAACCAAGAGTTTATTATTTAGTGTGCAATGGAAAGATAGATAGCCCTAGAGTGATGGGTGTATATACAATGCACAGAGGGGAAAACCTCCTAAAGAGGGGAAAAATGTCATGACGGTCCTAGTGTGTTCACACACATCACTACCACATGTATATGGTAATAAATTCCCCCTAGAGTGATGCGGTGAACAAGAGCTGGCACATCAGTAATGGGAAGTGCCATTCCCTGAGGACATGATCAGTCCACAAAGGGGAGTGAGCCCAAAGCTTTGCGGAAAGCTTTGAACTTCTCATGAGAAAATGCCTTTGTGAAAAGATCTGCAAGGTTGTCCTGTGTTGGTACATAAGCCAAGCTGATCCCTCCTGCTAAGAGCCTCTCCCTGACATAGTGGTAATGCACCTCAATGTGCTTTGTGCGAGCATGAAAAATTGGGTTCCTCACAATTGCAAATGCACTCTGACTGTCAGTGTAGATAGTGCTGGTAGTGTCGTGTCCAACACCCAAATCAACCATAAGGTGTCTGAGCCAAACACACTTAATCATAGCTGTGAAGGCTGCCATGTACTCAGTCTCACAACTCGAAGTGGCCAGAGTAGGTTGTTTCTTGCTCAACCATAATATACATGAACTGCCAAGCGTGAAACAAAAACAACTTGTGGACACTCATGTGTCAAAACAACTAGCCCAATCTAAGTCTGAAAAAGCATGTGAGTTTGGCGGCAATGATCCCCCCTTGGGATAAAAAAATCCAAGATTTAAAGTGCCACTAAGGTAGTGGAAAATCGTCTTGACAGCCTACCAATGCTTAGACCTTGGGCTATGCATAAATCTGATGACCTGTGAAATTGCAAACTGAATATCTGGCCTCGTGTTGCATACATAAATGAGGCATCCAACAGTAGTTTGGTAAAGAGTGACATTAGTAGGATCATCAGCATCATGAAGACTCAATTTCAAACCTGTTCCCATGGAAGTGGCAATAGATTTGCAATCTTCAAGTCCAAACTTACATAGCAATGTCTCTATGTAACTTTTCTGACACAAGGCAGTACCACCATCACACTGCTTAAACTGTATACCCAAGTAATGATGCAACAGCCCCAAATCTTTCATCTTGAAAGTAGCATTCAAATCAGCCTTAAATTTAGCAATATGTCTCTCATTTGGTCCAGTGATCAGTAAATCATCTACATAAAGAACATAAAGAACAACAATGAGAAGTACATCACCCTCACTGTTTATATACAATGTGCTTTCTGTTGGACTGTTACAAAAGCCTTGTTTGACCAAATGAGTGTCAGCTTACTCATACCAATCACGAGGAGATTGCTTCAACCCATACAAAGCCTTCTTACATCTGCACACTTTTTCCTCTTGTCCTTTCTTGACAAAACCGCGAGGTTGTGTTACATAAACTTCCTCAACATAGAAAATGCAGAGTAGTCATAAGACAAGTGGGAGAAAAAGCCTCTTTATAATCTATGCCTTTTTGCTGTGCATAACCCTTTGCAACAAGTCAAGCCTTACGGAAATCAATCTCACCATCCAGGTTGCGTTTCAACTTGTAAATCCACTTTGTACCAATGGCCTTTTTTCCATGAGGCAAATCACATAAAGTCCACGTGTCATTTTCTATAAGTGTATCATATTCTGATTGCATGGCAACCATCCAATTTTTTTAATTATGTGCTTCATCAAAAGACAAAGGTTCCTCAACATCATGTAAGCTAGACAGAGCCAAAGCATAACAATCTGATGCATAAGATGCATGGTGAGAGCCTGAATGAGTACAACTAGACAAAGGTGCATCCAATGTACTATCATGCAATGTATTCACTAGCCATTTTGGCATACTTCTAGCCTACTCATTTTCATCCCTTTCCTCATCAAGTAGATCATGTACATATGCTTCAGTAATAGGCTGATTTCTAATATTTTCAGAAACCCCCATAGGCTGTACGTTTCCCTCATTGGAATTTACATTCGTATTTCCACCATTGAATAGAGGCAAAAAAGTGTCATAAATGTCTTGTGAGCTTACATTACTATCTCTAGTACATGACAACAAGGGTTGAACAGAATGTTCCCCACATCCCGTGAAACCAGAATACGTTTTTTTTGCGGATGATACAACATGTAACCTTTGCTTTCAGCAATATAACCAACAAAAATACATTTGATAACCTTATCATCCAATTTTCTATGTTGTGTTTGTAGTACCAAAGCATATGCCAAACAACCAAAAACACGCATGTGCTCAATAGAAGGTTTTCTATCATGCCATGCTTCATATGGAGTAATAGACTACAAAGCTTTTGTAGGACAACTGTTTAGTACATAAGTGTCACACATGATGGCCTCAAGCCAAAAAGAATGCGGCAAAGCTTGACTTTTGACCATACATTGTGCCATTTTCGTAAGTGACTTGTTTTTTCTCTCAGTAACACCATTTTAGTGAGGTGTATAAGGCACTGTACATTGGTGTTTTATCCCACGAATAGCCAAAAATGCATTAAATTCATGAGACAGATACTCCCCCCCTCGATCAGAAGGAGGGTGCCCATAGTACATTTCGAGACATTTTCAGCCATAGCCAAAAATTTATATGTACAAGCTATAACCTGCATGTGGCCCTAACTGAACCATCCTTTGGAAAGTTAGAACGCTTTACTTTACCCAAAATATAGCCTTCACAAACATGTTTGACAGGTGCTTCAAGAGGCAGCAAAGAAGCAACCATATCATATTTCCACAAACACAGCAAACTCGCAAAATTCAAATGATCAAAACGTGCATGGCAAAGTTTTGCATCTAAAATAGCCCTTGAATCTATTCAGATGACCAAAACGTGCATGCAAAGTTTTGTATCCACACTTGTTATACAAAGTGAGCTTATACAGCCCATGACACAAAAGCCCAGATGCATAAATTTCATCACCAAAACTGAGATCATGAACTGTACATTTGTCATCCACAAATTTGACTACAAGTCCAAGTCTAGTAAGTGCAGATATAGACAAAGTCTTCTTGATCCCAAGTACATAAAGTGCATCAACAAGTGTGAAAGAACTACCATTTGCAGCAGTAAGCATAATCTTTCCAACTCCCTGAACCAGAAAAGAGGCATTATTGACACAAGTGACTGAATTCCCATGAGGGACATACTCGCGAGAGGTGAACATTTCACGATGTGAGGTAATGTGCTTTGTAGCACCACTGTCGAAATACCCCACATGTGAATCTGTAGCAACTGACATGCATGCATCATGGAAAATAGGATTGTAAGTGCACTCTGCACTAAAATCCCCTTCTGCATCACCATCAGCATCACAGTCTCCTTTGACAGAAGACTCAACAATGGCTGCATTTGTAGTGGAACTAGCATTTGCAGTGGAACCACCCTCTTTCTTCTTAGCCTCTTTGGCCTTCAACTTAGGACACTAATTGATCAAGTGATCATTAGCTTTACAATAATGGCAACACATATTCTTTTTGCCCTTATCACCAAAATTGCCAGACGAAGTGCTGCGAACAGAAGCATTGGGAAAACAGAAGTTTTGCCACTCGCAGCAGAACCATAAGTGGTTGCATTGCTGTTACCACCCTTTCTTTGAGAAGCAATAAAAGCATGTTCAACTGCACGCTGTCTAGTCTTGCTTTTTTTGGAAAGTGACTCTTGCACCAGCAATGTGCATAATGCATCAGACTTGAAAACTTCAGGATTTCCTTGGGTCATAAGTCTCCAAGTACTAGCAAAAGTCTGGTAAGAATCTGGTAAGGCATCAAGAACAGTCTGCACAAGGGAACTGTCTGAAATGACTTCACCTGCAAAAATTTTCTTCATAGAAAACACAATTAATGCATGAGCGTGCGCATCCTTTACATCCCAACGAGATTGTTCTACCATAGACAAAACAACTCTAATAGCAGCAATCCTTGCAGCAAGACCTGCCACATCCTCAACATTGCCTAATAATCCTCAGAACCAGGACGTACATCAATGCCTTGCACAATATTCTAGATGCCCTTTGACACAAGAACGTGTTGCATCATATAAGCCCACATAGGGTAATTCCCCGTCCAACCTGTCCTCAGCAGCAAACATCTTGAACACATCTATGTTGTTGTCAGCCATGGTAAATGATGCACCTGATGTGAAAAATGTCCAAAAAGAAGAGAAACAAAGCGGAAACATCACGTGCTATATAGCACAAACCGTAGAAGATTTTAAGGCACTGGTTATACAAAATACGGCACTGACAAAAATTCTGCACAAAATGACAAAATTGTCTGTGCAGACCTGCTTATAGTGGAAACGGAGGCCAAAATGAGTCTGAATCAAAAATCTGAGCAGATTGAGCTCTACGAGCTCACCTGAAATATTTTTCGACTTGCGAACGCTCGCCAAACCTCCTGAAATTAGAGAAAGTGAGCAGGCATGTGCTGTAGCAGCTAGCGGCTGAGCCCGAGAGGATGCAACCTGCTCTGATACCAATTGTGGGAATTAGGATTGCAGAGAAACGCACACAGCTTGGAGAAGATGAAGGAACCTCAAGGCACACAATTGAGAGTGTATTACTTAGTGTAATGGAAAGATAGATAGCCCTAGAGATCATGGGCGTATATACAATGCACGGGGAAAAAACCTCCTAAAGAGGGAAAAAATGCCCCGACGGTCATAGTGTGTTCACACACATCACTGACACATGTATATGGTAACAGCTATCACATGATTTTACATATGTATGGAGAATGTGTGCCTTGTTTGGCCAGTAGACTCCCAGTCTCTTTAGCCGTTGGCCTGTCTGCGTTTCTCCATTGTGAAATCCCGTATTAGCTGTTTGAGGTAGTAGGTGGATTCTTCGGGCTGTATACATAGTCTCAATATCCCATCCTTACCGTGTTTGTACAGTCGTCCTTCTAAAAGCTGGAGATTTTGTGTTTGATGTATAATTGATGGTTGTCTTTCTATCTGTAATGACTCAATTGTGAGTAGAGGAGGAGTAGAGGAATGACTTCTTCGCTCCATCTCGGAACCATTTCGATGTTAAACAAATACGAATCGGGAAGATCATCATGACACCCTTAGGTGCTTCCCCATTAAACAATCATGAAAGATGATATGGTCGTGTGTGTATGTGTAGCCCCCTTTTTTCGACTATCCGGAAGTCAAACTTTAGCAATAGTATAGACCAGCGTACAATTCTTCGAGTGTTGCAAGGTTTGTTTACTAGATATAGCAGTGCTTGGTGATCCATGAAGAAAACAAACTTGTTTGCAAGAAGGTAGTATCTAAATTTTTTGACAGCATATATCATTCCCGGACCTTCTCTTTCTGTAGTGGTATAGTTTCTCTATGTTGTTTAGCTGTCCGGTAGAGTAGCAAATAAGGAAATCCATTTTCTTCTCTCTTGGCTGGGCTAGTATGCATCCTATGGCATAGGCTGATGCATCAACATGAACGTGAAAGATTTTGCTCCAGTCAGGGGCTTGCGAAATTGGAGCAAAAATTAATTGCTGCTTCAATTTATGGAAAGCCTGCTCGCATTCTTCCATCCGTTCAAACTTAGCAATGAGGGCGTACAATGGCTTAGCTATTATAGCATACATAGTACCAACAATGCCCCATAAATGCGTGCACTTCCTTCATCTTTGTTGGTCTCGATAGGTCGGAAATTATTTGTACCTTCTCTTGATCAATGAAAATTCCGTTTTTGGACACAATGTGGCCCAAAATTTTACCTTGTCTTACCAGGAAGACACATTTTTTTGGGTTTAAGCAAATACGATACGTTCTAGACTTTTCAAAGACTTTCCCTAGATGAGTTATGTGGTCACTTCTTTGGTGAGAATGAACACAAAGATCATCCATGTATATCTCTAGAAATTGTCTAAGATATTCCTTAAATGCATGACTTATTAGTCTTTGGAATGTAGCAGGGGCATTGGTGAGACCGGAAGGCATTACCCTGTAGGAAAATATACCCCACTCTGTTGCAAAAGTTTTCTTATGTTAATCTTCTGTTTTAATTGTTAACTGATTGTAGCCTAAGAACCCATCCAAAAAACTATAGGCCTCTTTCAATGCTACCCTCTCAATAAAATGATCCATTATTGGCAGTGGATAGTTATCCCTAATGGTGGCTGCATTTACCTGTTTGAGGTTTACACAGACACGTAGTTTGCCATTCTTTTTGGGTACTACCACAATAGGGGACACCCAATCCATGTGTTCAATCTCGTAGATAAACTCGTCATCCTTCAGTTTGTCTATCTCTTCCTTAATTTTCTTGGCAAAAGTCTCATCGTATGTGTAAGGAAATTGTCTGCGTGTTCTGCATCACTCTTAAAGGGTATTGTATGCTGATAGATCTCAGGATCTATCCCCTTTAGATCTTTGTATGACCATGCAAAGACATTGTTGTATTGTCTGAGTGTATCGACTAGAAGTCTCTCTTCTTTGTTAGTGAGGTCCATGGCGATGTATGCCGGTTTAGGCTCCTCGCCTGCTTCTACTAAGTTGATGCATTTGGATTTTTCAGACCCATCATATGAAGTTCCTCGTTCTTTGGGATCTCATTTGAGTTTTTGCACCACGCTTTTCCTATCTTGAATAGTATACTTATTATAGTGGGAAGGTATTGAATTTATCATCGTTTGATTCCTTGTCAATTTCCATTTCTGTTGTCCAAACTTCCTTCAAAGCTCATTTCAGTTCATTGTATTTGATTTTGCGCTCCATTTTGGAGAACTTTGTCGATTTCTCGGAATTGCTCTCTTTTTTTGGTTTTTGTATGTTCTTTTTTGTTTTTGGTTTGATTGAGTCAGGTTTCATGTACCTTTTTGATATCCCGTCTTTGAGGCAACCAGTTGCTTCTACTAACCTTAAGTAATATTTTTTGTCAATTAACAGAGGTACTGAGTCTTCTTTGGTCTTGTTTTGGTTGTTTTTGCATTTATCTTGATATCGGCAATGTCTTCAAGGATTTTGATTCGAGAAATCATAGTAGATCACCCGTCGATCCTTCCGTTTGATGTTCTGACTTGAGCTACTAGACAGCTCGTCGTCTGCGTTGTCCTCTAACAGCTTATCAGTCGATTCCTAGAAATCATCTTCGTCCATTTGGTCAATGTCTCTTACTGAGATTTCATTCACTATGCGTCGGCACTCGGCAACCCCCTCCTCATCAAGGACTTCCCATTCTAATTTCGAATCTAGGCTCACACCCAACATCTAGAATGGAATGATATCATATCCTTGCTCATCCCAGAATTTGGTGAGGGCCACCTCGTTTACCCAAACATCAAGAGTGGCTAATATCTGTTGCCATCCAAAAGGTTCAAACATATCTTCTGGAAAAAGCTATGGTATATATGCCGTGTCTTTTGTAGTCCTACCAAGAATGCAATATTCCTTTTTTAAACTTCCACCTTCGGACGCTTCTCCTGTCCAAAGGTGAGCTTTGTTCTACAGCCAAGCCGATATTCCCCCTTCTTGGTCACTTGTGGAGTTCAAGTCTTCGGCTGGGGTTCGTTTTACATCTCTATAGCTATGATCTGCGACACTAATTTTCATAGTGACATCCTTGTTCCTTAGATAGATATAGTCATAACCCCAATCTTGCATCATTTTGAGCTGACACATAAATGGTTTGCCCAATATGATGTCGAAATTGCTGCTCTCGTCGAAATTCATATAGCGAACGTGTGTTCATATGCAATTCTGCAAGAGGTTACCACAATTTGCTTCAGGATGCCAATTGGTCTTTCCAGATAGCCATCTGCTAATTGAAGTTTCATTCTAGTCTTTTGGAGAGCAGGTTTCTCCCATTTTTCCCACATTGCTTTGGTAGCTATGGCTATTTCAGCCCCACTATCCAATATTGCTATCGACTTAACCTCTTTGTCCTCCCCCGACAGGGCAGTATTTCCTTCTTCACCTTCATAATAAACCCCTACCTTGTCCACTGGTACTAGCTCATGTTTAGTTTGTTTTGAGGGTTGTGTCTTTAGTGTGTTTGGAGAAGCATTGGGTGGCGGAATTACCAACCCTATTTTTTCCAAATTTTTGTTGACCTCCTCCCAAGGATGCGGTCTGATGTGCAGTAACTCTGACAAAGTTAGCGTACAACGGATAGGGGATGACATCAACTCATGAAGAGTTTTGGTATCCATCATCTTAGGATCGGCCTTCCATTGAGGTATTACTTTCTTCACCTCCGATCGGGTTCCATGGTTACCAATAAATGAAGGTAAATTCTTCAATGACTGCGGTTTATTGTCTTTTGATATCGTTGTACCTGCATCGCCATACAGTGATCTGATGTCATTTGGGTAGAGCTCATGCTCTAAGTGGATCTCTGTGATGGGAGCTAACAGAAGTGTAGCACCTCCATCTTTTCTATTCTGATCTATTCACATAGCTCCTAAGGCCATTGTTCTTCTACTTCCAGAATTGGAAGTGGTGCTTGAGAATACATTCCATCTATCGTATTGGCTGCCACCCTCATATCCAATGGTGTTTGGTTTATAGAATCTGGCTGGTCTTACTTTTCAATTCGCCGCCCCTCTAACTCTTGATTTTTTTCTAGGATTAATACCTCAATTTTTGGAGCAATAGGAACTGATCGTTCCATAAGCGCTTGAGCGGCTTGGATGAGCTCCTTGTACATATTTAGCCTCTTCTTTTCATAGCCCAGATGAGGGTACATTAACCACCGATCCTCTTGGGTTTGGTTAGGCTTTAATGTTGCATTGTAAGCTCTTAAAATTGCATCCAAAGGTTCAAAAACCTTGTCTACTACCAAGACAGATCCTCCCGATGTATAACCGATGGTTTTTTTACCTTGTTGTTTCCCTTAAGGTCTCTTTTCCTTTGCAGTTGTTCCTTTATTTGCAGTAATTTGGTTTCCAATGCTATTTTTCTTTTTCTCTTTTGGCTTTCATCTTGTCTTGTTTTGCCTTCCAGGATTTCCTAGGGGTTCGGACAGACAATTTTATATCTCTATTTGGATGGCTGGGACGTTCCTTGCTGCCTCATGTGCTTGGGCTCTTGTTACGGTGTTTATTGGAATGGTTGGTTCTATTTTTTATCCACTTGAGCTTGGCACAATCCTCATCTTATTCACGGTTGCTTTTCCTTTGCTGTCAGGGTTTTTTGGACGGTGTGGAATGAGATGACTAGTGGTACATCCATCACAAGACCCAAAAAATTTTACCTGTTCTCCTTTGTTTGGACAAATTCTTGCCCAATGATCACCGCCACATTCATAGCATGGTCCTACAGGTGGTGGAGAAGCTTGTGGAGCCCCCATCGGTTGTTCTGCTCTAAGAGGATACCCCCTAGGTTTGTATCCCTAGTTTGCCATGAACATAAGCATATTTTCATCGACCAAGTAATAGTTTTTAGTTGGCTGTGCTATGTATGAGGGCTCGGGCATCTTTTCAGGAATTATCCATGGAATGTGTCCCTCCAGAGAATATGCATCCCCATCAAATCCCCTGTTGTAGGTATTTTCTGAATCTTCCTGATATGAGACTACTTGGACCATACTCTGATCGGAAGGTGGTTCTATGGATTGAGAAATCCTTACCATAGCCCTATTTTCCTAGGGTAAAGGAGGCTGATGTCCCAACACAGGTTGAGGTTTTTCATGCCCTTGGATTGCATTATTTGGCCCTACAAGGGCGGGGGGGGGGGGGGGGGGGGGGCGTGGAAATTGTTGTCCTCCATGTGGTTCGTATTGTCTCTCTCTAACATAGTTCCAAATATAGAAACATTTGTGGGTCTCATGTTTGTCCATTTTTATTGGGTAGCACACCACTGCAGTACTCACAGTGCGTTTACTCCTGGTCTTTGTTGAAGGTTGTACCACAGGGTTGGATGATCTCCTCCACAAGTGTCGCATTTTTTGGTTGGCTATTGTCATGTGTTTGGGTTTGTCCTATTTCCTTGGTTTATCCTCTGATCACTTCCTTGATCATTTGATCAACGCCTGGCACAGTTGGTTTTTGCCCACCCAATTTCATCATGGACTCACTAGTGGTTGAGGAAGTACTACTTGGTCCTTGATCTGTGTCTTCAGTCACCTCCCCATATGCCTTGCAATTATCCGACCAGATACGACGCCTCTTTTATGACTTGCTCAAAAGTTACACATGCCTTGTAATGGAATTTGCCTATTCAATTTGAGAGTAGCGGAATTTAATGAGAGTACTTTCAAGAAATGATTTTGTGAGCATTGCGGGTAGACATAATTGAAGATAGCAACATAATTATAGCAATTAGTTAACTTGGCATGGACAATACTTTTGCAAGAGAGAGAATTTAGAGAACATGACAACAGTTGAGGACCGGATTTATGTGGAGCCGGTCCCCCCTCCAATAGGCATTTGTATTATGATTTCTCCAATAAAGAGAGACTTGTTACAGTACATTCTTTGTGTTCCTTGTGACCTAGGTGAAGCAATGAAGATGGAAAGCTTCATGCATCACCATCATAGCATACCTAAACTTGAAGAAAGCTTTAACTATACCAAGCCTCAGTCCCAAGACCTCAAACACCTTCGAAGGTGGAGAGAGCTAGCAGGGAATGAGGGTAGGGAAGAGGAAGAAGAAACATTTCATACGAGAAAGAGCTAGTTCCTCACTTATCATAACTCTTGTGCTAGCATACATAATAGCATAGTAATGAAGAAGAAATAGATGGCAAGATCAAGCATTGAAGCATGGATCTTGGATGCATTTGCACTCCATAACCAAGAGTGTTGGTGTAGGCTCTCAACCTCTACTTGCTTGGAGAAGGAGAGGGAGCTCTTGCACTTTGCATAGTACACAATGAGAGTGCTTGTGAGTGTGTGTGGGTGAGTATACCCCCTAAGCACCCCCCTAGCTTGCTTGGGTCGACCCCCCCTTGTAGCTCATGCTTGAAGCTCATTGGACCCCTCCAGGCCTAGCCAATCACAAGCAGAAGCCATTACAAGCAACAGGGATAGCCTTGGGACAAGTGTCCCCCTTTCCCCTTTGAGAGAGAGGACTTGATAAATGCAAAAACAATTAGATAATTCAAGCAATTTATCATTGGACCCCTTTGAAGCCTAGCCAATAGGCTTCAAGCAACACATGAAGGTAACATGGGTAGGGACCTGACATGTGTCCTTGCTGCCTCTTCAAGCTGGGGCTTCCCTTGTGAGTGTCAGTGTCTGTTCTCTCTCTAATCCCTAGGAAAAGGGCTCTCCCCCCCTCTTGTAGGGATTCTTTTGACTTTAGGAGCTCAAGCACCTTAGTCATCAAGCATGACAAAGCACTTGGACTAGGGGGTATTCCCACAAGCATCTCAGGCAAGCATGTCAAGGCACCTCAAGAACCTTAATCAAGCGGCAAGTCAAGCACCTCAAGCATGACAAGCACCTCAAGCAGGTCAAGCACCTCAAGCAGGTCAAGCACCTCGAGCTTGGGCCGGGTTCCCACCTCAAGCTCAGCCCTAGCTTACCTAAGGTCAAAGGACTTTTACACACATTATTGGAAGTCTTCAATGAAGCTAACCCTAAGGTCTTATGCTCCATTGGTTAGCCTTTCTCTTGATAGACCATCTCCCATTTGGGCCCCTTTACTATTGGCCCCGTGTTGAGATAGATCTATAAGCACATATCTATATCTTAACACTTGTTCCCGTTTATTCTCCCACATTAAGTGATCAATTTAATATGAGAAAATCATTTGGGTTGGTTAGATATTAGATTTTATGACATGCCTTCAAGTGCAAGTCCTTTTTGAGCGTGTCATTTTGCAATCCTTCTATGAAAAGGACTAACAGTCTCTCATCCTGAGGTAGTTCTCGAGCAGGGCATCTTTCTATATACTGCTTAAAACAAAGCGATGCTTCCTTCACCTTTTCTTTCTCCTTTTTCCTAAATGCGTAGATCCATTAGACAATGTTATGCTTGATTCCCCTCTTTGATAATTCCTCAACAAACTCTCGGAGAAGTTGCTCAATACTTGGGAATTCCAAGTTATTTAATGGTTGGAACCAAGTCAAAGAAGTCCCTTCTAACGTCAACCCCAAACTTTTATATTGAGTATGGAAATCAATTACATGTTCCTCTCTCAGCACTTGTTTGAAGATCAAAACATGCGCATACAGATCTCCTGATCCACTATACTTTTTGGGTACGCATTTTTCCACTTGAGATAATCGCATTCGTCTGGCCTCCGCAACCATTCTGACAACACCTGGTCCTCCTGTTGTGGCTTCTCTAGGTTCATTATCTCCTCTTGGTACTACCAATGGTATCCTATCCGCTATACATTCGTCAAGTCGATCTCGTTTAATAGTCGGAGGTATTCTAGTGGTGTAAGTGACAGTGGGAACAATACTGCCCATATGTGTGTTCATGAAAACCCTAGACGTCATTGATCCTAAAGGCTCTATGTTTGGGACTCGTTCATGTCCAAAAGACTCCTCCACCCTGGTTCTCACTAGCTTCACATGTACAATCTCAGGTCTTGTGTGAGTAGTCATGGTTTTTACCTCTTCCAAATTTACATAGCATTGATGGAGCGGTCCCTGAAAATATGTATATCTCTCTAATCCCTTACGATCCATTGGAGAGTAATTTCGGCCATACTTGTTATTATGACCACCTGAATACTTCTCCCCTCCAGGTACGTGAAAACATACAAGTTTTTACGGTACGTCAGTTCCTTGATGTGAGGTTGTCACATATGTAAGAGAGTTTTTGTTCTTCATTATTAAACTTATATAGCCCCACATACGCGTTGTCTGTATTCAGGCACTCTGTCTCATTAATGCGTCTGAGCATTGTATTTTGTTTCTCCATTTTGGGTGGCTCATTGGCCAGCTCATAATCTACCTTGTCCTTGGTGCCAGTCATCCCCTATTTATCCATAATAAAGGGGTTATGAACCACTAGGTACATCATTCCAATTCGATCGAAATATCTATCCCCGTCATAATCTACATCTACAAGGTCTCTAGACTCGCTCGACTTATTTTCCAACTTAATACAGTAGTGGTCCATTCCATCCTTATAGATTTTGACCTTAAGCACATTTTCAAATTGAAACTTCAAATACAACAATTTTACATCAGATGCTAGTTAAGAAGGACTTGCCCCCATCGAAGTTGTTCCCTTAGGGTTCGACTTGTTAGAATCCTCAGTCATGAGGCTGTATGATCTATATGACGAAGTGTAAGATAAGCTCTTCTCTAAAATGGGTCTAAAGGTGGTGTCAGGAGTTTTTTGGAGCAAGGGATTGCGCATATGTACATATACATGCATGGTGCATCAAATAAAGAATTGCCCATTTTTCAGAGCCAGGTGGTTACGTGGGGCCCACATGTGTACAGGTAGGACAGGGTGTACATAGTGCATCGATTTTCACTATTACCAGTACCATTGTGTTTTTTCTACAATAATGAGGAGTTGGTAGCGCGTAAAAATTCTTGAGGAAGCTATCCGCGGGTTGACGACATGAGGTGAGCAGGTGCGTCAGATGGCATCTAGTGACGTCAGGCGGTCGAATGGGTCAATATTTGCACGTGGATAAGTACGGACACGACGTGGATGTTTTCTTGTGATAATTATGCAGAGAGGTCATCATGAAGACCATATTTTGGGGCCACTTCACGTGGTGGCGGGATGCATTATTGGAAAAAGCTGAGTGACAGGTGTGCGTCTGGATGCAAAAAGGTGACAACTATGCACTGCGAGGTCAGTTTTTGGCCTGTTCGGGGTCCGTTTGAGGTCATCTAAAAGGCCAAGGGTGCCCAACTAAAAAATCTAAGTGTGGGAACTAAAAAAACTGAGAGAAGATCAGAAAAAACGTGGAGAAGAGAGGAGGAACAGCCGCAAGTGTGTTTTTGGTGTTTTTGGAGCCTGTTTTGGCCGTAAACTGCTCATCCGAGGTCGGATTTGAGCACTTTGACATTGTAGACTGAGGTTTTGGGCCGTTCCGGACGCGATGGCGCTGTCCATTTTTCCAAATTCCTCACTTTTTTTCTGATGTTTTGGCTGTGTAAGTTTCTCCTATGAGCGAAGTTTCTGCTCTAGTTTGTGATTGTATCTGGCTTATTTTACCCATATTGTGTGAGCTATTTGCCCCATTGGCGTTGGCCCAAGCTCAATTGTATCTAAACATCAGAAATTATCCTCTTTTGAGCTGAGTTTTTTGGGTGTGTGTGTGTGTGTGTGTATCTGTGTGGAGTGGGCAAACGGGTAGTCTCTCTCCTCCCATTCCATAGGTGTGTTTCTTGTCTCGGCCAGGTGTGTTGTGTAAGCCGAGTGGTGCCCCATAGTGTGTGTGTATCCTTCCAAGAGTGTGTGTCGGGTCGTTATAGAGGCGTTGTGTGTGTTTTCATCCCGCTCACATTCTTTTGGCGCCCCCACGGAGGATCTTCTTCGAGTACCTTCTGCTTCGAGCTTCAAGCTTCGAGATTCGGGATTACAGGTAGCAGATTACAGGTTACAGGTTAGAGGGACAGGTACAGGTGATTCACACAGGTACAGGTAGCTGGAGTACAGTGATATACTAGCATTGATGTCACTTGCAGTTGTTGTGGGTATGCATCACTTGGCGCCTATTTGAGCGCATTGTCTGCTGGATTGTACGTTACTTGTGGAAACTGCCATTGTACGCATTTGTGGAGCCATACTTGGTTGTATTTGGCAGTCCCAGCCATTTCTGAGAATTGGTCTGGAAGATAGTCATTTCTGAGACTTGACTATATGCGATTTGCATTAGCCTTCGTGTGAGGGTCGATAGAGTGAGGTTTTTATTGAGCTAGGGGATTCTCAAATGTGGAGATCCTTTCGGTGATATAGGTAGCTGGAGCACCCTTTTCGTGACCTCGCCATAGGCTATGTACTAGTGATTCCTATTTGATGCTCGGGTTCTATTGTTGACAGTTTATGCATACATAGACAGTATATATTTTGGGTTCCTACTGCTCTACTTCTGGGGAAACTCTGTCGAAATTTTCCCAAGTTATGATGGCTGGTTTTTTGGTATTTTGAGCCATTTGTGTTGTTATGCTGCTGAAATTTTGGCAAAATCAGAGGTTGAGTCAGGTGTGCCTTCTTGGGAGCTTCATGGTTGGTTTTAATGGATGATAAAAATGGCCCTCAGTTCACTCCTTTTCATTTAACTCAAAGAATTCATATTAATGTTCATGTGTCCAGGAAGATCTTTTTCCAGCAGCGCATAGTCTTTATGTTTGGGCCAAGAAGATTGAGAGAGATCCTGGAATGTCCTTTTCCTGTTGTCATTCCGATGATTAACTATGAAAACTCATTTGATGTGCATGTGTTTTTCCTTATCTAAAGCTGAGCTCCATTGAAGTTTCTGGGGATTGGGTAGTCAAAAGTTTTGGGTTCTTGCACGTGTGTTCAAAGGGGTTCTCAAAGCATTGAAACTTGGGTAGCCATGGCTTTCTCTTATTCGGAGTTTCATGGAAGAAGTGATGAAGATGTGGAAGAATTTTTGGAAAAGATAGAGGTTGCCTGCATTAGCAACCAGATTCATGACCCTACGCAAATGTTACGCCTTCTCCAAATTTGTTTTAAGAGTGATGCATTAGTTTGGTCCAAGGCATTTGAAGAGGAGTTGCATGCAGCATGGATTGGAAGTGGAGTTTGTGAAGATAGAAGATCCTGACAAAGTGTGGCAAGAAGTACAAGGTTTGGTGCAGAAGGAAGGTGAGCCAGTAGATGCGTACATACGTAAGTTTTCATTGGCATGGGAGCGAATGTGCAAGGCCTTAGCACCACAGGTACCCCCGCCTGACATGATGAAGAAGGACAGGTTCTTGGCTGGTCTTTGGGAGAATATATGTTGGAGAGTGGAGCTAAAGAAGCCTAGGACATATGAAGATGTACTAGAGGTAGCAAGGAACAAAGAGTGGAAGTTGAGGAAAATGAGCCAGTTAGGGGTGGAGTCTTTGCCAATGAGGTCTGAATTTCAGCCTATAGAATCTTTACAAGGTCGCATGTCAGGGGTTCATCACGAACCAGTGGTTCTTGTTAATACTCAGGTTATGCCAGCAGTGGTCACTACAGCAGTGCAAGATGATGGGCTAAGGCAAGACATGAGGCAAGTGGTAGATTTGATGAAGAATATCAGCCTAAACATGCTAGGTCAAGTGGGAAATAATCGAGGTCGAGGGAGGTTTGCAAATCAGCCAGGAGGTGAAGAAAGGCCTAGGAATGGTGTTGGACAAAGCAATGGTAGGTTTTGGAGGCAGACGCCCACATGTTATAATTGTGGAGAGTTGGGTCACATCAGCCCGCAATGTGATAAGCAACCAAGGATGGGGGGAGACATGTATCCATTGCCAAAACAGGTGCTAACTAGGTCAAATGATTATGGCATCGAAATTAAGGGAGATGAAGGAACCAGTGGATTAACCCAGGAGGAAAAGGGAAAGACAAAAGTGCTAAGTGTAGTCACCTTGGAGAAGGCATCAAAGCTAGAGGATACATTAGTGATGCCTATTGGGAAGAGGATGACAGAGGAAAAGGAAGAAAGAAGTGCCCCATGTCCTAGTAAGAAGAAGGGAAAGAGCCATGAAGGCGAGGATGTCAAGGCCAAGAGGAAAAGAAGGGCTTGTCGCAAGTTTCATGTTTCAGATTTTCCACTAGGGGATGGGCAAGTAAGCTATGACTTAAAGGAGGATCTGACAAGCAGGAAGGTAGATGTTACTTTTGGGCAGCTCATAGAGATGGTTCCTTAACTAAAGCGACAGTGGAAGAAGATGGTTAACCCAATGGAGAAAGAGCCAGAGAGAGATTCAGTAAAGGTGTTGGCAATGGATGAGCTACAAGACATTTTTCCAATAGTAGATGTGTGGCATAAAAGGAAAAATTTGGGACAAGGTTATGTGGATGGCAGAGCCCAAATATGCGTCATAACACACTCATGCGTTGAGAAGATGGGTCTCACAGTGGCTGGGGTGTCAGGTTTTCGGATCAGATTGGCAAACCATCAAAAAGTAAAATGCTTGGGTGTTGTAAAGAGCTTAGAAGTGGAGGCATATGATGCAAAGGCAGTGGTTGATTTTCATGTGATGCTAGCAGGGTTGGGAGCATATCCTATTATACTGGGCAGACCATGGTTACGTGCAGTGGGAGCTGTTCAAGATTGGCGACATGGTACGATTAGCCTCTATGGAAAGACAGGTACCAAGAAGCTTTATAATATGGACACAAGGAAATGATTAGAGGAGCTTTATGAATATGAGGATGATTCTAGTGATGAAGACTCTTCCACGGTGACAGATGAGGACAGTGATAGCACTACCAGCAGTGATGAGTATGCTGATGTTGCATTTCTTTTGATGGATAAAGAAATCCAGGGGTGTGGTTTAGTTGCATTTGCGAATGAAGTTGAAGATGACAGTGAAGGGCCTTATGAAGTGATTGAAGGGCTGATGCAAACCAAGGTTGAGTTGTCAAAGAAGCAAGAATTAATGACACAAATGATCAGTGGAGACCTCTCAACTATGGAGAAGGAGATATACTTGCACATGCTGGCTAGTTTTCCTGATTTTTTTATTACTTCATATGAAGAGATTAGAGGGTTTAAGGGAGAAGATATGCATATAGAGCTGAAAGAAGGTGCTAAGCCAGTGCGGCAGAGACTAAGAAGGATGGGTCAAGAGCAAATGGAAGCCTTGCGGGAAGAGGTGAACAAGCTATTGAAGTCAGGGTTCATAGTCCCTGTGGAGACCACAGAATGGGTGAGTCCATTAGTAGTCAGTCCAAAGAAGGATGGGAAGTGGAGGATTTGTGTAGATTTTAAACCCTTAAATACAGCCACTAAGAAGAACCCATATCCTCTTCCATTCATCGATCAGATTTTGGATTCAGTGGTAGGTTATGAGAGGTACAGTGTGTGTGATGGTTTTTCAGGCTATTTTCAAATGCAGATTGCTCTTAAAGACCGCACAAAGACAACTTTCATTACGCCATGGGGCTGCTATTGCTACACAATGTTGCCGTTTGGGTTATCAAATGGACCATCTTTCTATCAAGAAAGAGCAAATTGGGTGCTGGAACCATTCATTGGTAGTTGTGTTAAGGCTTTTATGGACAACTTCTGTGTCTATAGCAGTAGGGCTGAGCATCATGAGAAGTTGCAGATGGTTTTGGCTTGATATGATGAATGTGGAGGGCAACTAAATCCAAAGAAATGTCGTCTAGCACAGCCAAGGGTGAAGTTGTTAGGCCACATGGTGTCAGAAAATGGCATTGAGGCTGATCCAGATAAGGTGAAGTCTATTATTCTTCTTCCATCACCTACGAGTACAAAGCAATTGGAAACCTTTATACACAAAGTGAAGTACATGGCACTGTTTATTCCATTGTCTTCGCAACTTCTTTATCCATTACAGCAAGTGGAAAAGCATGATCCATTGCAATGGGATGACAAGTGTGAAGAAGTGTTTCAAGAGGTGAAAGAGGTGTTAGGGGGATTGTCAGCCATGCAGGCTCCTGGTTGGGAGAAAGTTTTTTATGTAAATCCATCAGTAGGGGATGATGCCATTGGAGCCATGCTATTGCAAAAGGGGAAGGGTAGCCATTATATGAGGCCAGTGTATTGTGCAAGCCGAGTGAAGTTGGGAGCGGAGAGAAAGTTCTCGGAAGTAGAGCTAGTGATGGCCATTGTAATATTTGCTTGTCGACGATTTCGTCATTACTTGCTACCACAACCTTTTTTTTTCTTGACGAGTTATGCTTTTTTGCCACAGTTAATTAATGGCACTAACATGTCAAATGTGGTGAAGAAATGGGTAATTGAGCTGCAAGAGTTTGAGTTCTCTTTTCTAGTGGAAGACAGTACAAGGGCTACCCTAGCTGATTTGTTGACCTACAAGGAGAATCCCCTTATTGTTAAGGAAGAGGTGGTGAGAAAGGTAGTTGAAGAAGTGCCACATATTAGCAATGCACATGTGTTGCTCTTTGATGGCTCATACAGAAAGAGCCATGATGCGGCTTCAGGGGGTATAGCACTTTATGATCCAGAGGGGAAGCTAGTATGCAAGAGAGGGTTCAAATTCGATGCGCATAGTAACAATGAGGCTGAATATGCTACATTGGAAGCTGGATTACACATTTTCTTGAAGCATGGGGTTAGAAGTTTGAGCATAAAAGGTGCTGCCTTGTTAGTTGTGAAGCAAGTGCTGGGTGTGTGGAAGAGCAAGAACACCGCATTGAAGGAAATGTGTTTCAGAATTAAAGGTCTGTTAAAAAATTTTGAAACATGGAGCATCAGACATATTGAACGTGCTCTAAATGGAGAGGCACATGAAGCAGCTCAAGGCATGATTGGGGAGCTATTTGTGTTGAGGACCACTTTACCTCTTTATCATGGACGGGAAAGTTTGGCTCAAGAAGAGGAGTTTTTGCTAGCAGGAATCATTCCAAAGGAGATTCAGAAATCTAAAAAGTATGGCTTTGTGAGTAGAGCATACAGGTACAAATTTATTGGTGATGTCTTATACATGAAAGGGGTTGATCTCGTGTTGAGACGTGTACCTTGGAGGGAGGAGCTTTACAGAGTGTTGGAAGAGAATCATGAAGGAGCATGTGGTGGCCATTTTGCTCTAAAGATCACCTTGCATAAGATTTTGCAAGAGGGGTATGTATGGCCTAGTTTGCACAAGGATGTTCACCATTGGTGTAGGTCTTGCAATAGGTGTCAAGCATTTGGGAAGAGAGTGTTGAAGCTAGAGCTACGAAAAACCATTATGGCGTTTGATGTGTTTGAAAAGTGGGGGATTGATGCAATAGGCCCGTTACCTATCACAAGCGGGGGCAAAAGCTATATTTTGACGGCAGTGGACTATCTTTCTAGATGGGTAGAGGCTCTAGCAGTAAAATAGATCACTCCAAAGGATGTGGCAAAATTTGTGTATGATGAAATATGTTGCATGTTTGGGGTGCCACTGGAGCTACTTTCAGATAAGGGGCCTGGATTTCGAGCTAAACTGCTAGATTTTTTATGTGTAAAGATGAAGATTAGGCACCAGCATACCACTCCTTATTACCCACAGTGTAATGGCTTAAATGAAAGATTCAATGGTGAGTTGGTACAGATTCTTTCGAAAGTGACAGAGCACCAAGGAAAGAATTGGGATTTGGAATTGCCTAGTGCATTATGGGCTTACCGTACTTCGGTGAAAACAGGTACAGGGTTTACTCCATTTCATTTGGTGTATGGAAAAGAAACACTATTGCCTGTGGAAGTAGAGTTGCCTGCGGTCAAGATGTTAGAGAAGTTGCTTGGGCCGCCTAGTGATGCATTCAAAGAGAGGCTCTTACAGCTACAAGAGGTTCAGTTGGATAGGATGAGTGCATTGGAACATTATGGGCAGATGCAAGATAGGTCTTTGGCAAAGATAAATGAAAAGGTCAAAAGTAAGGGTGTCAAGAAGCATGACTTGGTTTTGCGCTACAACAGTAAGCTGGACAACACCTTCCAAAAGAAGTTTCAAATTAAGTGGGAAGGCCCTTTCAAGGTAGTGGAGTGTTTTCCAAATGGCACATATCAGTTGGCTAACCTGGATGGTGTTCTACATAAGTCAAGGGTAAATGGATTGCGTCTTAAATTGTATCATGCTAGATTGAGGATGGTGGAGCAAGATGAGCTGTCTGTGGAGCAAGCAATGTTGGTGAAGGATGAGGAGACCTGTGATGCGGCGAGTCTCATATCGCTCTTTGCTGCTGCTGATCATGAATGATCTAGCAGGCTAGGGGATGGGCAAATTATGTCAGGAGTTTTTTGGAGCAAGGGATTGCGCATATGTACAGATACATGCATGGTGCATCAAATAAAGAATTGCCTATTTTTCAGAGCCAGGTGGTTACGTGGGGCCCACATGTGTACAGGTAGGACATGGTGTACATAGTGCATCGATTTTCACTATTACCAGTACCACTGTGTTTTTTCTACAATAATGAGGAGTTGGTAGCACTTAAAACTTCTCAAGGAATCTATCCGCGGGTCGACGACATGAGGTAAGCAAGTGCGTCAGATGGCATCTAGTGACGTCAGGCGGTCGAATAGGTCAATATTTGCACGTGGATAAGTACGGACACGACGTGGATGTTTTCTTGTGATAATTATGCAGAGAGGTCAGCATGAAGACCATATTTTGGGGCCACTTCACGTGGTGGCGGGACGCTTTATTAGAAAAAGCTGAGTGACAGGTGTGCGTATGGATGCAAAAAGGTGACAACTATGCACTGCGAGGTCATTTTTTGGCCTGTTCGGGGTCCGTTTGAGGTCATCTAAAAGGCCAAAGGTGCCCAACTAAAAAAGCTAAGTGTGGGAACTGAAAAAATTGAGAGAAGATCAGAAAAAACGTGGAGAAAAGAGGAGGAACAGCCGCAGGTGTGTTTTTGGTGTTTTTGGAGCCTGTTTTGGCCGTAAACTGGTCATCCGAGGTCGGATTTGAGCACTTTGACATTGTAGACTGGGGCTTTGGGCCGTTCCAGACGCGATGGCGCTCTCTATTTTGCCAAATTCCTCACTTTTTTCTGCTGTTTTGGCTGTGTAAGTTTCTCCTATGAGCGAAGTTTTTGCTCTAGTTTGTGATTGTATCTGGCTTATTTTACCCATATTGTGTGAGCTATTTGCCCCATTGGCGTTGGCCCAAGCTCAATTGTATCTAAACATCAGAAATTATCCTCTTTTGAGCTGAGTTTTTTGGGTGTGTGTGTGTGTGTGTGTGTGTGTGTGTGTGTGTGTCTCTGTGTGGAGTGGGCAAACGGGTAGTCTCTCTCCTCCCATTCCATAGGTGTGTTTCCTGTCTCGGCTAGGTGTGTTGTGTAAGCTGAGTGGTGCCCCATAGTGTGTGTGTGTGTATCCTTCCAAGAGTGTGTGTCGGGTCGTTATAGAGGCGTTGTGTGTGTTTTCATCCCGCTCACAGCGATAGTGGTCTCTGATTCACGCTTTCTTCCATTGAGTGATTTCTCCCTTGGTCAAAGATGCTAGGATTACGATCCTGGTACAATCTTCCTGATCGCAAATTCATGAAGAATTGGTATTGCAAAATCCAAACCAGGTTACCTCATTAGCTACTTTGAATCCCCCGTTTGATCTTACTTGATGGGTAGTATCCTCTAGTACTTGCAACCTATCAAAGTTTGCTTGATAGCTGTGAGCTTACAATTGTTCTTGTTAGTTCTAGCTTTTAATCAACAAAATTTAGCTAGGTTTTTTAGTAGCACACAATTCCTCACACATCATCAACAATTTAGGTCCAATTTCAATTTTGAAAGAGCCATCAGGGTCTTGTGGACTAGCCCTTTGGGTGGTGAAATTCTGCTTTTGTTCTGACTCAGAGGAACATGGATCGCGATCCATGTTTGGAAGCCAAATTCTTTTCATGGTACTATCAAGTCCAGCATGATTAGGAGGTCTTATGGTATCAAAGTTTTGAGAAATGGACCTCTGGATTGGAAGCTAGGTCAATTATGTCACTTTGCCAGAGTTCTTGCCAATTTTGAGCTTTTGGGATGGTTTTTTGCATCCAAATTCAATTTTGGAAGGAAAACTAGACTCTCTGTGATGCCCTCTAGCTATGGTGCCAGTTTGGTATCAAAATGTGTGAGGGGAACATGGATCGCGATCCATGTTCCTTACTGTCAGAATGCACTAAAACTTGACCCACAGCTAGTCTTTGGCCTATTGATGCTGGCTATATGGTTTTTGAATGTTTTGGAGTTTCTTATTTCAACCAAAAGTTAGTTTTAGGGTTTGTTCCAACGGTTTTTTCCTTGATCTGATTTTTGTCCCCTTTTGCCCTCTTTTTGAACTTTTTTGATAAGGGTCCCTTGGGCGAAAGTACTTCAAATGATGTCACTTTTCTACTTGCCCAATATCAGCACTAAATTCCAAAAAGGTACATGGATCACGATCCATGTTTGGAAAGATTTTGGACTGATACTTTGTGAGTTTGTGACAAAAGTTCTGGTGATGCTATTACCCAAATCTTTTTGGATTTGATCAACTTTTTCCAATTCAAAAGCAAGATTTTGTATCTCTTTTGCGGTTTTTTGCAAACAACTCCTTTTTTGCTATTTTGATCAAGTTTTTTCACTTTTTGTTTATGGCTCCTTTTGGTAAAGTTGTTCCCTTAGTAATCAAGAGTGCATTGGTCAAATTTCATTTTCAGATGTCTACTTGGAACATGGATCGTGATCCATGTTGGGAAGCATCTGGTCATGATTTTTGGTTCTGTTGGTTCCTTGCTTCTAGTTGATCCCAATTCTCTTTCCTTTTTGAATTTGGACAAGTAAAAGTTCAGTTTTTCCTTATATTCCTCACTTTCCAAGGTTTGTTGCATTATGTCGTGGCGAATTCATTTGGATCTACCATTACTGTAGATGGTAGACTAGGCTCAGCATAGGGTGTAACATGCACTAGTGCTTGTTGTAGCGGGTCGCCACGACGGACATCTACAGCATAGCTATTTTGTACTAACATAATGTCAATATGCAAGGAAGTGACTTGGGATGGGGCACAGAGACTTAATGAGAGTGTCGATCTCACCAAAGTGAAATCAGAGGGCTACTCATACTACCACAAAAGCAAATCAACCACTTCCTAGTCAGAAATCAGTATGCGTCCAATCTCACCGCTCTAGGTAATCACGCCTTTTTGGTATCCAAATGAATTCAGAATGCAACAAAACTTAAGGAGAGGTATTACAACACCTAGGGGCACAATCCTACCAAGTCTTGTCACCATCTGGGAACGTACATAAATCACAATCCATCACAAAAAATGTGCAGAAAACTGAAATAGAACTACTCGAAAAGGTCCCCCTTATGCATAGAATTACTTATCCATGGTCAAAACATCAAAAACAACCATTTTAACCTTCAAATCAATGCATTTAGCTCACAAGCAACATGTTGCGAATCACAGCAGAATTGAAAATGGTTATACTTAGATTGTAGAGCAAGAGGCAAGGAACATGAAAATGAATTCTGATTACCAATCCAGGAGAAAAGAGGATTACAAGTTGTAGCAGCAAGAAGCTCTCACAATGAACGTCCAAATTCCTTTTTTTGCTAATGATGCCTCTTTAGTCTAAAACTAAGGGTTTTGACTTAAAGGTTAAGGGAGCTTTTCCAGGGCCATTTGGCCACTTACAAGGGTGTAGACTCAGAGAAGCTGAGAAGGTATGTCAAATCACATTACAATTACAAATCATCATAAGCTAAATTACACGGCTTCTTGAGCGAGTGTTTATAGGGTTTGGTGTGCATCCATTTGTCATGTGTCGGATCGTTGTTTCCACCAAACACTTGTTCATCTATGGCTCCCTCTTGATGCATGTACTTTACAGGCACTGCATTATGTCTTGGATATGGAGGTTGTTGAACCAACACAGGCTGAGGTCTTTCCATACCCATCGGTGGACTTTGAGCTAGGGCCATATTAGGCTGATATATGTACATGGGTTGTCCATGTGGTCCCATAGGCATGTATTGAACATTCCCATCATACTTTGATCGATAATAGTACTCATTGGTCTCATGGTTGGTCCATTTTTTCTGGATTGTACACCATTTTTGCAACCTAATTGGTTGTCCCTGTTGTGGTATCCCTTGCCCTGGTCCCCTCATAGATGCTTTTTGCATGTTATTCATCATTTCATTCATCCTTTTGAGCATATCTTCTATGGATGAAAGCGGTGTTGCAGCAGTCGTTCCCACTTGTGCTCGTTTGGTAGATGTTGTTTTCTCACTTTGGTTATCCTTAGGGATATCTTCTTTGTTGAAAAGATCACAATTGTCTCCTACGTCAATAGCACCCGACTGACACTTTTTTATGGTTGTATGCTTCTTGCTATACAATATAGCATGAAGTTCTTTGTTTAGCAGTCCCTCTAGAAACAATGATACTAGTTGTTCTTCTGCAGGTATCTCTAAGTCTGGGCATCTTGCAATGTATTGCTTCATTCGAGTTGCACAATCCCTAACATACTCACCTTTTTTCTGCTTAAGCTATAGATTTAAGCCACAGTATTATGTTTGATACGCATTTTGGAACAACCACCTACAAATTCTTGAGCTAATGTATTTAAGTCCATCATTGACCTTGGTGGAATGTTTTGGACCTATGTTAGTGCTTTTCCTTCTAATGTCATTCCAAACCCCTCAAATTGAGTATGGAAATCAATTATGGGTTCTGCTCTTCGCACTTGTTTAAAGCTTGCTAAGTGGTCATATGGATCCCCCGATCCACTGTATTTTTTGACCCATTTCTGAAACTTCAGTTGGTCTGACACGTCTATTTGGTTCAACTCCCGGTCTCCTAGCAGTTGGTCTTGTTCCGCGTCCTTCAAACCAGTCTGTTGGAAATAGTGACTCATGTATCTCTGGACTGGCCTTAGTGTCACCCAGTTTTCTTCGTGATGAGGTGGTTTTTGGTTTCTCAGCATTACTCTCAAAATATCTCTCACGGTGTTCATCTCTTAGAATAGTTTCTGGTCCTTGGCCTAATATCCAATCCCTTATGGAGTACCCTTGGTATTTGGTTTGTTCCACCTCCTCGAGAGTCATCATAACAAATTTATTGTTATAACAATCGCTAAATAGGTACATTGGTAGATTTGTTGATCCCTTGTCCTTGATTTTGCAGATATAAATTATTTTCATAGGCGTTAGCTGTCCTTATTTGGCATGAGAAGTCCAAAGAAGATCTTTTACGTTTCTATCCTCCCAACAATAGACTCCGATACTAGGATTATCCATACTAAGCCGTTTCAAAGGCTTCAAGTCAACTTGTTAGTATCTCTCAAATTCTAAAGTTGGTGGTCCTTCTTTTGCCACCATATCTGGAATTATGGTATTTATCTCTAACCCCCATTTTTCTATCACGTCAGGGTTTTCAACTTGTAAATATTCAATTTTGTTTATATCCATGTACATTTTTTCTTGTTTTTTTGCCCTGATTTCCTCTTCGAACTCAATACCATGGTCATCAATGCGAATAGCATACTATTCAATAGGATCTAGGTAAACCTGAGCTCCATGGCGATTAGTCTTATAAGAAGAGAGTATATGCTTATAGCGCACTGTCGTTCCGGTTCTTGAATGAGTCAAATAGGAAGACATTTTAGATGTTGAAGCTGAAAAAGTATCTGAAACTTGTTCAAGGATAGTGTGCAAGGGATTGCCTTGATTCGCACTTTCTTTGGTGGATACTCTACTAGCAGTCTCTCCAAATATGCCTTGATTTTCTAGTGTACAACCAAATCTAAGATTCATATAGACTTGTGAAGCCTTCAATAGAGTACTTACCGTTGGATTGACTTGTTGTCAATTTCTTTCACTTGACTTGATCGCAACTTCTGTCAAGCTGTCAATTCCTTGTCTGCAACCTCATTCCTGTATCAATTTTGATCAAGTTACCTATTCTTTCACAAAGACTGTACAATTCTTGTTAACTATTCTTGCTTACCTATCTTTTCAAATTGAGCTAAGTGAGCCAGCAGTTGAAACTTTCAGATTCCACTTTTGCAAAAAGCTAAAGGACTAATCTGCAACCTGAAAACTGAGTGAGCATGTACCAATTTGGATCCAATTGAACCCAAAATTTCCCGGTGACCTTGTATTCTAACACTGTACACGTTCAAAAGTCAAAACTGGTGTCTCTGTGTAGCAGATGTAAGTAATCGTGATTATTTACTCCAACTATTTTTTTTGCAATTTTTTGACCTAATCTTGACACAGATCTGTTAAGTAGCTTAACTTTAAGGTCCCTAGCCAAGTTTCATCAAGTTTGGATAATTTTTGTTCAATTGGTCAACAGTTTTGTGTTTGCAAACTGACTTTGCAAATTTGGTCACAATTTCCAATCCAATGATTCAAATCTTACCAAATTTGGTTTGTGGGCTTATTATAACATGGTAAAGCTGGTGGTATTCAGACATGGTCAAAAAAGTTGAAAATAGGGCAAAAGTAAATAATTGTAATTATTTACTTCTGACAAAGTTTTGCATCTTTTTGGCCAAGTGAGCATGTACACTTGTCAATCACATCAATATAACCATATGAATCAACTTTCATTGAGCTTGGACAAATATTTCCCCAATTTACACTCAAGTTCTCGAAAGTCAATACAGGATTTAGTTTGTACCCAGTTTTTGGTCAGTTTGGTGATCCAAATCCTATGTACCTTTAGAAAAATTGTTTGTACACATGCATAGAGTCTCTAGTATCAAGCTTGGTCAGTTTTGGACTGAAAGTAAATAATCATGATTTTTTACTTTAGGCTCAAAATTAACACTTTTTTGAACTTTTTCACTGAACAGTCTTTTCATGAGCTATTTTAAGCCTCTAACTTATGTCAAAACTTAATTTGGCCTAAAATATCAAGAAAAAGTAAATAATCTAAGTTTTTGCAAACTCTTGAAATTTTTACCTCAATGCGTCCATGAGCTTACCCATTGGTTCATACAACTTTTAAAGCTTACTCTCGAGTCGGATTGAGTGGTACAGTCTTTTGGTGCTATTTCTAGCCGTAGATTTGAAATTATGCAACTTCACATAACAACTCACAATTGATTCTTTTGGAGAGAGCAATGTTTTGAAATACACCTCAAATTCTACTTACCCTACTCCTAGGTTCTACTGCAATGGGGTTGTGGAAAGTGTCCACAAACACTCGTTTTCTTGGTTTTATGGTTTTTTGAGCCTTGATCTTAAGACTTGTCTCGTCCTTCAATCATTCTCAAAATACTAATCTAATTCTACAATACTACAATCCTAAAGGCACTCATCAAGTACGATTACTTCCAAGCTACCTCTACAAAGCAAAAGACAACAATCTTAAGCTATGCGGTTTTAGAAAGAAAGTTTTGACTCTAGGTGAACCTAGAGGAAGTTAAAGGATAACTTCACAAGACACTCGTGTTTTTCCCTAGTTTAGGTCTCTTTGATCCCCGGCAGTGGTGCCAAATGTGGGACAGGTGTCTAATCTCACTCCTATCTTATTGAAGATATAGCAAGAACCACGAATAAATTGTCAACCCATGGGACAAAGCTGACTCAACTAGTGCATAGAGGCTACAAGAGGTTGTCAATCTCTTGGAAAAAAACAAATAACTTGCATCCAACTCATGCTACACTCAAGTGACTAAAATCACCAAAAGCCAATCGCTCATCGACAAACAGATCACATCCATTATAGCATCAAATGACATCCAAACTTAATGAAACTTTTAGGACATATTTATAAGACCTAAGCACACATGCTTATGGTCTCAAATCTCACTTTAGCTCAAGTGCAAAAATCATAATTATTAGCAATAATGTCCCAATATCACGTCTATACTTAGTTTTTTATTTTGAAGCTTAAATTCCTACTTATGATGAGATTAAAAGCCGCAGGTCGGCGATGCCAGAAGCTACAAAATACTGTGAAATGCTTACGTCAATGCGTAGAGCTCTTACCTGCAGTCGCAACACAACAGACACGACTACATTGTGACAATCGGGGAGGGAGTAGGAATTGTGATAAGGAGAGAAGTGAGTGTTGTTAGCTCACGCTGTGTATTTTATTATCCAAAACTTAGTAATAAAATTTACAAAATTGGCTTCTATATCTTAGCCAAGGTTTTTGGTGGTCAAAACTAATAATCTAGGAGCTCTAACTAAAGATGGGCTGATACAATCTGGAAGCTTGTAGCCTCAGCTTTACAATGAGAGCTTCGAAAAATGGTATCCAAGTTAGCTTTTTGCTAACTTGTTGGTAAGTGTTAGCTTGTTGCTAACACTTACCCTTACCGCCCTTTGACTTGCTGGCCTTTGAACCCTTGCCCTCAATTACTAATGAGAGGTTACTATGGCAGCAATAAATGCATGGAAAGAGGGTCATTGCACCTTTCTTGCACCCTAACATACACTTGAGACAAGTCTCCTACCAAATGCCACTCCACATGGAACAACATACCCAGACCTGAAACGTGCAATCATTGTCCTTCTTGTTGTTGCCAAATTACATCAACAATTGGGATGTGATTAAAATACCATTTAAGGGACTCATGTGTCTCATGTGGGAGATGAAAAACTGTCAGCCACCAAATATTTTTCTCGGACTGAACATCTAAACAGATGTTTCTCTTCTTGTTGGTATTTAGCTCAACATCGATGTCCACCAAGGCTCTACTCATAAGCATAACGCTTATCCTTTTGAGCCGGTGACCTTTGATAATCTGGCACTCATCAAGCTTCATCACAAATATAACTTTTCCATCACACTCTTCATGTGTCAACCCATAAAATCTGATCATTGACTCTTGGATCTTCAACAATTCAACATAGACATGATTAAACTCGTTGTAACGGAAGTATTTGTTCTCTTCTAATGGTAGGGCATCCTCCACATATTGAAATCCACCCAACAAGCTTGCAACATCATTATTGGTGCACCTTTTTGTAATGCTGGAGAGGGGGAATAGGGAACACATCCAACACACTCTACACTGCCTCTCTATAGCCCAGGGATTCCACATCACCCCTAACCTCTCAAATAACACCTTCAAATTGACTAATTTGCACTAACAACTCCACTTTAGCACATAGAACAACTATCTCACACCTTGCAAAAAAAACCATACAGCACAAATACACTCACCCTGCGCAACTCACCCTTTCCAACTCACAAAACACCCCGATTCTTCCCTCTTGGTAATACCTTCAAGCTACAGGAAAACCCTCTGCAAGCACTGGCCAATACACAAAGAGTGAGAGAAAAGGAGGGGAATGGGGAGAAACAACACAAGAAATAGGGGCAAATATGTGGTATTATTGCATAGGGGAATAGTACAATCAAGTATGCAGCTTCAATGGCACACTTAGCACTACAAAGACTTGCAACTTTCAATCACACTCTCAGGAAAAAAAGCCCACATTGGTCAAAGACCCCAAAAAATGAACATATACCTCCTTTTATAAGGGTGTCTCTAGGAGGTTTAAAAAAGAAATGATGGGTGGGCTTCTCCTCTCATGGCCTTCACATAGAGATTTTTTTGGAATTTGTTTGCATTGCTTGCACCTGGCATAGTTCATTTTTGGAAGCAATTGCATGGTGTACACATCTTGACTCCTTTAGCCTCTAATTTGGCCGCCCGACTTGCTCCTCTTGGGCCTTTGAATTCTCTCTTTGGCTTTGCTTGATCTCCCTTGCTAGATCTTTGAACGGCCTTGACCTTGATGTCCCTTCACTGTGGGATCACCTTCTTCCATGAGGGGGGGAGGAAATAGCAAGGTTGCTATTGCCCTCCCTCGTTTCTTCAAAACTTTGGGGCCCCAACCGAGCCGCGGGACTCACCGCTAGCACGGACCTGCCATGTCATCAACCACTCCACGCGAGCGCGCGCCACCGCGCCGCCTCGCCATTGGCCAAAACCACCACCAACCACCTCGCACAACCCCCAGCAGGGCCGCCACCCGCACGCCATAGCCAACAATGAGGGAGCTCCCCTCTCTCCACCTTATTCTCCTAATGGGGCTCACGGCCCACATGATATAATGCGATACCCACGCCCGTCACTGCGCATACGGGATAATCCGTTGGACATGTGGCAGCCCGTGAGGCAGTAGCCTTTGGATAATCCCCTTGACATGTGGCAGCCCCAAAGGCGATAGCCTTTGGGGCTCTCTAAAATCTTCCAAAAAACATCCCATTTCAAGTTAAAAAACCTCTTTTTCGTGCCTTCTTCTCCTGGCTTTACTCTACCGCGCCGGAGTTGGATCTTCAAACCGCAAAGCCAAGTCGGATCTCCGATGTATTGGCTCCCGAGCTATGAAAACCCCACTGCATTCCGACTCCCCGGAGTTCGCTATCCAAGGCGACCAAAAACTTGAAAAATCATCTGTAAACACTTTATCTTCATCAGCCCTACGTTTTCACGAGCCATAACTCGATGCTCAAGGATCAGAATCACATGGCGTGAGTTCGTGCTAACTCCACATCACTACACTATAACCGACAGCTTTGGTGAGACCCAAAAGATGCCACATGACACATCCATCAATGCAGCGAAGTGAGCTCAGACCCAGCCCCCGAAAATAATTCAACTGGCCATAAAATGCAAACCATATCTCTGATCCGCAATCTGAAAAGATGAGTAGGCTCCATAAATTGATCTCTACACACCTATACCTTGACTTCCACTTGGACCACCCATCCCTAGTTACCCTGTCCGCGGCAAGAATCTACAATTCATTGAAACTTTATCCGTCAATAACTTGGGCTCCGTAGCTCGGTTTGATGAGCTGTCTGGACCTGCTCCTTTAGCACTTCAAGCTCTACATTCCTAGACCCAAAATATGTGCTTTGCATCTCCTTTATTTGCTACCCAAATTAGCCCCTCATGGAGCCTTCCTTGGCCTATAAGCCGCATCAGTCATACAATTCCGCTGCTACCTGTAATCCCATGATTTTCCTAGCTGCTCCAGCCCTTTGCCATGCTTCTGCTCGCCTGCATATATCTACCCATGCCACCTTCTAGAGTCGACACACTTTGGCTGCACCAACGCTAACACTATAAGGTGTTGGCAGCAACCTAAACAAACCTTTTGTTCTATGACCTAGTGTGACAAGTCTATACAAATCTTCGTAGGCCTTGAAACTTATTCCTGTGATGTCACACACCTCCATCATCTCTTGAGGCGACACAATGCTCTTTCGCTCACTAAAATAATTTTGGTGCAAAACATTAGTGATGCTATCATTGGATGGATCATCCAGTAGATCCACCAACTCCTTTGGTTTGATGATATATTGTTGCAAAGTATGTCCAGTCGTTTGATCATCAAATTTGATTTCCATCATCATCCAAGCCACGTTCCTGCATATTGAAATAATATTACGGCAACCTGCAAACAATATAAGAAATTAGAAGCTTGCATTTGTATTTCTATCGGGTTTTACGGATATGTTTCTTTCGATCTCCATAGTTGAAGATAGCATAGACATCGCATGTCTCTTGCACTTGCGAATTTGGTAGCCCAATGGAATGTGTGTGAGATTATCGATTCGTTGGTGCATACTACGTATAGTGTGTTGTAGTTGAACATAATTATCTAGACGACGCTCTTGCTCCATTTTTTGATGCTTTGCTTTTTTAATAAGCTTTGATATCTCATCGTTAGCTACTTCATCTTCTCATTGGCTTCCTCTCTGACTTGCTGAATGTCTTTCACGTACTTCTCTTGCAATGATGAATAGATAGCACATAGATGTTTTCTTGCTTTTCTTTCATTGAAAAAAGATGAATTTAATCTCCATCAGTAGCCAAAAAATCTGTCTCTCCCATCTCCAATCAAATAAAATAGCTCAGTGACATTACAAAAAGGCGATGATGCATTGGTCATTGGATCGCCAGGGTAAATATGGCCATCAATCCATAAGTTGATTGTCTTGCACCCAAGGTTCCATAGCTGATCTCCAGCATTGGGATTAGATGTGTTGAGTTGCACAGTAGCGTACTTCTGCTCTAAATCAGCATATTAATCGATATTGTTTTGACTTGTTAGTAATGTCTTACAGTGGTACGGGAATGAATGACATTTGTGTTAGTTAATCAAGAAAATTACAGAGGATGTGTAATGGTGAATGCTACAAGCAGGTGAAGATGGCTATGGAGGAAAGAAGTGGAGAGTACTTAGAGATAGAAGAAAAGGATTATGTTGTGGAGGGAAGAAAGAGGGGGAGTGCAGCTCAATCCCCTTTGAATTTGAATTGTTGATCATGAGTGTAGAGAGAGAAAATGATGTTACACACAGAGGTAATGGAGTTTTCCATTGCTCTCAGTTGGAGCTAGAGTGGGAGAAGCATGAGGAGGGTGGGGGGGGGGGGGGGGGGAGAGAGAGAGAGAGAGAGAGAGAGAGAGGGAGTGGAAGATAGACAGACAATAAAGGAAGAGAGAGTGAGAGTGTTGAGCCAACAGAGGATCACACCCACATTTTTTCTCACACTCATCATTTTGTAACCATTGATTGTAATAAATGTCTTTCCGACATTAATTTTGATTTGAGCCATTCATTAAGTAACGGGACTCAATTGACTTTCCAGCTTATAATCCCGAAGTAATTTCACTTGCTGATGTAATTAGTTAGAGATGTTCTCACCTCCAAGGTTGAGGTATATAAGCCAAAGTTTTTGTAACCTAAGAGATTTTTTTAATCAAAGTGAGTTTTTGGAGCACCGTGAGTGTGTCTAAGAGAGAGAGAGAGAGTGAGAGTCTTATCTACTTGCTACGTGAGCTACGGAGCCGCCATTGGAGAAGCGACAGTGCCATTGTGTTAGCAACGGCGAGAGCTACGCACAAATACCAAGAGTGCGCGCTATCGGCTTCTATGTGTGGTAAGTTCCTACGAGCTTCGGTGTGAGTTTTCTTCCAACTCGTGTGTCGGAATGGAGCGTGCAACATATCTATAGAACCACAACGAGTAGAGCTACACATTAGCACCATCGGGGTCAAGTTTCGATCACCTGTATTTTTTGGCCTGTCTTCATACGCGTTTACCGCACGGAGTGGTTATAGGTTGATTTTGCAGTTCAAGTCTTTAGAGTGTTGTTCTTACCTAGTGTATAGACTTCCCCTTGAGTTTGAGATCGATTCAATGATTCTTGATCCTGTTTCGTATAGCATTCGTTCGTAGTACGAATTTCAGTCACTTGCGTATTTTAGAACTTAGATTTGATTTCCTTAGTAGTGATTGTCATTAGAAAGTCGAGTAGGTGATTTGACACCCA
Organism: Adiantum capillus-veneris; assembly: GCF_014529385.1. Taxonomy (NCBI): domain Eukaryota; kingdom Viridiplantae; phylum Streptophyta; class Polypodiopsida; order Polypodiales; family Pteridaceae; genus Adiantum; species Adiantum capillus-veneris. The sequence continues at coordinate 76,628,599 of NC_140948.1, forward strand.
CCTAGTTGTTTCCATGCGCCTACGGGTCAAGCTCCGTCCTCGTCTGACAAATTCTATTGTTGGTTGAGTTCTCGCTATTTAGCTTCCACTAGCGGCGTAACCGCCTTAACATTTGGCGCCGTTGCCGGGGACGAGAGCCCTAAGTAGGTGACCTTAGACTAATCCTACGAGGTGAGTCGTATAAACTACTTTGTATACTTTAGTTAGAAAAGATCTAGGAGTGGTGGACTCCGAAGATCTCGAGAGATACTAGGAAGTGGGGTATTCCTGGGTCTTCCGTGTTGACAGTATTTTTGGTTTAGCTTAGATTTGTTTGTTGTTTGTTGGTGTTGAGTAGTTGTTGATAGAAGAAGAATTTGCTAGTCCGTGAGTGACAGTGGATCTCTTTAAAATCACAATTACCAAACCCATTTTATGATTAGGAATAGCTTAGGTAGGACTTCATTTGATCCTGATCTGGAGCTAGTAATCATTGGAGTATTTGCTTGATATGGTTGATTGCATGTTAGATCACTAAACCGTCGAGTTAGTAGTGAAACTTGCAATAAACAAAAGTCAGAGAAATTTTCTTTGTATCTGGGAGCTGCGGAGCACTTGAGAAAGCTTTAGGAAGGATTCTGTGCCAAAAAATTGGAAATCTGCAACTTTAGACATCATACGCGTATGATGTCTAAATGACCAAACAGAGACCAAAACAGAAATTTTGACTTTACCAGAATGTTTAAAAGAGGGGTTATACCCTAATTTCAACTTAAAACAAGAGCATTAACACTCAAAGAAACCCAAAAAGACAAGTCGGAGCCCAAGAAACGCAAAGAACAGGAAATTTTGAATTCAGATCTTGTTTTTACATTCAAACCTGACAAAAACACTTGAAACTCAATTATAAACATTGAAGAAGGCTTAAAACCAAGAATAGTCAAAATCTGGGACAAAAGACATCATACGCGTATAATGTCTTTTAGCACTTCCACTGCTTATTTTTGATATCTAACCTGACAAGATTGTTACAAACACTGTAGAAAGCATAAATATCAAGTCTTGACCCAAATTGATGAAAAAGACATCATACGCGTATGATGTCTTTGACCTAATTTTGGACATATTTTGATACTTTGCCAACACAGATCCATTGTAATAGCTGTCTAGAGGTTATATTTCAAGTTTCATCCCATTTGGATCACAATTGACCCAAAACAAGTCAAAAGTGGAAAATTGCCAAGAAAAGCCTAAATTAGCCATAACTTGCTCAAACAGAGTTCAAACTGAATTTTGTGAGTGGACAGAGCATAAGGGGGCTACTGAGACTGAGCATAACCAAAATAGTCCAAATCTGTGAAAAAAGACATCATATGCATATAATGTCTTTTTCAACATAACTGAAACAAAATTCTCACTTGATGAAACAGAAGTTGTCCAACTGACAAGATTAAACAAGTGACCAAGTATCAATCAGTTTGGATCAATTCTGACCACAAAAACTTGGGAAAACAAATTGCCGAGACGGAAAAGTTAAAGTCCTCTAGGGGAATTGATGAATTTGAGATCGGGCAGGAACCTCCAGAATAACCAACCAAAACAAGGGGAACAAGCAAGTGTCATATCAACCGAGGGAAGTGTAAACCAAAGTTGGGTGCAACCATTAGATCCGATCTTTGAAGGAAGTGTTCCTGATACTTCTTCGGAGAGATCTTACGAGATTTTCACCGAACACTTGGAACACTTGAACCTGAACAACAGAGAAAATATGGCAGCAGGATCATCAAACCCTTCCGCCACAATGAAGCTATTGTTCATAAAATATCAGTACGACAATGAGCAAGGTGCCAAGATCTACAAAGATGGAATGGACCGCTATTGTGTAAAGATAGAAGATAGACCTAGTGAGTTCAAGGACTTAGTGCCTGTGAGCTATAGCGGAGATAGATATCTAGATGACGAGGGTACCATGTACTTGGTAGTCCTAAACCCTAACATTGTGGACAAGTGGGGATTGATGGGCACCAAAGCCAAAGTAGATGAAGAACTCGAGGAGAAAGCACCAATAATGAACTTCCCTGATGCGAGGTTAAGAAGAGAGAATGAAACTACAAGGATCAACACTGATAACATCTATGTGGGGCTATACAAATATAATAATGGGGAGCAAGATCTCTATTATAGATGTGAAGAACCCTACATCGGAGAGTTGACAGACCAAAAAAGACTTTATGTCTTTACCTACACAAAGGGATCGGAAGTGAAAATTGCCGCTTACGACAAGTATGGGAGGCAATACTCAACAATGGGCAAGAAATAATTAGAAGGATATGCATACTTTGGGGGACCACTACATCAGTATTATGTCACTTCTAGCTCACAAACACCAGCACCAACAAATGGAGTGCAAAACCCAATGACAACAGGAGGACAAAGAACTCAGGTTGCTGACTCTTTCAGTCAACCTCAGTACTCGAAGCCCGGACCAATGGGATCATTACATTCCAGAGAGTCAATGGATACGAATCGAGGTAGTGCAGTTCCAATCCCCACATATACCACTCCAGGTCCAAGGTTCGAAGTGGAACCATCACATTTACCTCCTAGTAGTAGATGCAGGGCAGGGGAACCGACAAGGGTAACCCATGAAGTCCATGATGCTAGAGAAAGCTTTAGCCGGGACACAGGAGCAATGAGATTGGTAGCAGACCATAGACGTATGAGACCATCTCAAGTAGCCAAGTGTATGCCAAAGAAGTATGGTGGTTCAGGAGATCCGTATGCACATGTGTCACTCTTTAAGCAAGTCTTAAGAGCTGAGCAGATAAAAGATTTCCATACACAATACGAGGGATTTGGTCTTACTCTAGAAGGTACGGCATTGACATGGTTTCAACCACTGAACAGAGGGGGATTCCATGACATTGACCATTTGCTAAGAGAGTTTGCTGAGGAATTCTCAAAACGAGGGATTAAGCACAATACGGTCTCACAAATATATGCTTTTAAACAGAGAGAACACGAAAAAGTGAAGGAAGCTTCACTTTGCTTCAAACAATACATTGAGAGATGTCCAGTACGTGAACGACCACAGGATGACAGACTATCTGTTCTCTTTATTGAAGGATTGAGAAACGACACTCTCAAGAAGGACTTGCACTTGAAAGCTTGTACAAGTTTTGAGCAAGTAACGAGAGAAGCATTGTACTTAGTGGATAACTGTACGGTTTATGGAGAGGTGTCAGCGGATACAGATTTTGCATCCAGTAGTTCTTCCTCCGTAGCAAGCGAGACTACCACTAAAAAGAATTTTCAAACAACAACCATGCCAAATGTAGAGCAAATTATAGAAGATGCTCTAAAAAGGATGGCACCATACCAAAAACCATTGCCAAAACCACTGAAATGGTGTGCGATTGAACAAAAATGGACAAACCATCCAACACAGGAGTGCTATTACAACAAAGGGTATGTAAGGGAGTGTCAGTATGCACCTCCTGCTCAATTAGCACCACCTCAAGTACATCCAGTACCTCGATACCCAACGGGAAATGTACCAGGACCTATGGGGATAGAAAGACCGCAACCGGTATTGGGACAACAACCACCTTTACCAGGAGCAAGAACAGTGGGCATTAGATATGCACCAACCTTAGAGAATCAGGAAGAACAAGACTTAGTGCATGTTCAAGCCTATTATGAAGAATCTGGTGCACACATGTCTCCAACTGTGTATTACCCACCAGAAGAACCCAAATAACCAGAACCATGGGGCATGATTGGGAATATTGGAATACCAACAGTTACAAGTGCTTTTGATGAAGAGAGATACAATTTGGACGCAAGAACATTGATGTTCATAGCTCATGGAGGGTTAACAAGACAAAGACCATTCTATCCACAAAGGACAAATCAAGTGGGACCAAGACCAGCACTAGGACCCTGTTACAAGTGTGGAGGTGACCATCTGATGAATGTTTGTCCACATACGGAAATCATTAGAATTAACGCTTATTGCACTGAATGTGGGGTTACTCACTTCATTGAGGATTGTTCAAAGAATCCAAACAAAGTGCAAAAGATGACATTGAATATGCTAGAAACTATTCCTACCAGCAGTGGGTCAGAAAATGAAACTCTGATACCAACGCAAATTGTTACTAGAGTTCAAGGTAAGAAAACCACTAGAGAACCTGAGAATGGAAAGTTAGCGACTGAAGTGGTTAGTCAAGGACCGCGGAGTCAGAGAAACACATAAAAATCTAGAAAAGCACGCATGAAGTTGAGAAAAGAACGTGAAGACGCTATTCTAGCTGAGGAACTAAAGCAAACTAAAGATAGATTAGAAAAACTTGAGAGTCAAAACGGGAAACGAGAGATGAGCCCGGAAAGAACGAAACAAAAGAGTATCTAAGAAACAACAAGCTTAAGCTCAGGGGGATTAGTGCTAGTCGACAAAGTACACGAACCATTGGACGCACTGATGAGAGCTTACGAAGCTAGGTTAAAGAACAACCAAATACAAGAACAGAGGTGGATGACATACCCAAACGCGGAATTGGAAAAGCAGAGACTTGAAATGTGCCAGAGAATGATCGAGACTGCACAAGCCTTATTAGAACCACCAAGAGAAACAATGAATTGTGGAACGGAAAACCCAATTCAACAAGAGACTATCATTTCACGGGTAGCTGAAAAGACTCACAGTGCACAAAAGTCTGAAGATACACACAAGGATGACCGCATAGTATTGAACACAACCGATCAGGAGATAGAGAGTTTTCATCCAGTCATACAGAGGTCTTACGGAAGAGATGAGGATTCCAATGAATTTTGGAAACAAGTGAGAGAGGCAAACTTTGCAAACGAGCTAAGTTGCCAAGCTAATCAGACAAATTGGGAAAAGGACATCAGGAATCCTCCCATAGTGGAATTTGAGGCAGGATCTCAAGTGGATTTTGGATCTGCAATCTTACAGGGGAGATGGGGGCTCTGTTAGAACAATGGAGAGCAAACCTCATTCACTGAATACCTTACCTTCATACTTAGGAGAGTATGAAGCAAAATTCGAGATTAGAGCACTTCCCTCACGAAGAATCTCATCAGAAAAATTCATGGACTCGCAAGGATTGATAGAGATCTTGTCAACACCAGTGACATGCACTATCACTCTAGCTGAGCTTTTGAGGCTAATACCACATATGTGGACCACTGTAGGAAAATTCTTGGAGAAATTTGGGATAAAAGACCCAACATCGAGACTACAAGAGGGTATACAAGAGCTGAGCAAACCACAAAAGAACACTAAGCTTGTACCCTTAAACAAGGTCGGAGAGTATTGCGAAGGTGAAGAGGGGAATACAACCTTACCAGTTGAATTCCGAAGCGTTGAGGCGGTCCAAGGCGGGCAACAAGAAGAGCAACCTCTAGACACCCTTCAAGGCTCTCGTGCTGCTCAATGGGGCTGGGGCACAACACAAACCAAAATAACAAACCCCCTAGCCAAATCCCAACTACACAAGGGGCAGCACCTAGTTTATGAGCGAACTAGGACGCAAAAGAGGAGAATCGTTAGAGCAACCCACAAACAAGCAAGGAATTTACACTAACCCTAACACCAATGGAACACTCTCACACACTAAAACACGAGAGAGAGAGAGAGAGAGAGAGAGAGAGAGAGAGAGAGAGAGAGAGAGAGAAAGATGGTGCTCGGGCTGCTTTGAAGTGTATCGTTAATGATCAAGCAAACATAAATATATATATGTAAGAAAGAGAGAGACAGGGAGAGGGGGTGCTTGTTGCATGAATACCTTCTTACAAATCTGTCATGACAAATCAAAGTGAGATTAGTATTTGTTCAACATAGCTTGCATAAATTTCACCACAACACATCACAAGAAAAGCCACCCCAATCACTGTCTTAAGGCCAGGGGAGTCCTCTCCACCCTGTCGCCCTCTTACAGTATGTGGGATTTATGGCTAGATTGATGACAACACCAGAGACAATTTATCAAGAACTTAACAAAAAACACCAAGACACTTACGCATCATTGTTGTCCATTACTTCACGTTGGAAGGGAGACAAAGTATCCAAGCTTAATCCAAATCCACCCTCCTTGATTCAGCAAATGTTGGGCTTACACTAGTAGGAGAAATGATAGATTTCCTACTCTCAATTGAATGATCCTCTCTCTCTTACAATGGCATAGAGTTCCCTTGCTAATCCCCTATTACAACACATGCACATGCATAAGACAATGAGCTTCCACTCAAGAGCTCCTTCTAGAGAGGTTGAGCTTTGCTTCTCAAGCTATAGCATAGTGCTCTTGCTTATGGCTCCCCCTTTTTGTGCTACCTACACCCTCCTTTTATAGCAATTTTGAAGGCTAGGGTTACTCCTCTAACCATGGTTGGGTTAGATTTTCAGCAATTTATCTAATTTCTTTTGCTTGGAATTATCAAGAAGTTGGTGGGGAAAGAGAGAGGAGAGAAATGGAGGTGATAGGACTTTTCATAGTGGGTTAGTGTTAGTAGAGTTAGTATTAATTTACAAATGGAATTGGATATTTACAATGGGAGTATCCATGTAGGATACAAATAAGGAAGAAAAAACTCTTAAGAGGTAAGAAAATATGGATTTCTTACAAGGTTGATGCTCCAAGTTTCTTGAGTAAGGCCAATTTTGACGCTTGTTGACGGTCCACTAGCTTTGACGGTACATTTTTTCTCCACTCTTGACCTTCCTTGAGAGACAAGGTAATTGAAGCTGAGTAATCAACCACCATGATGCTATCTTTTAAGAGAAGAGGCTGAATTTTGTGGTTTTTTTGATAGATATGGGTAAATTGGAGGAGGAAAATGAGACTAGGTGGTCAATTTTGGAATGGAATTGTGTGTGGGAGGTATGAGTTCACCATGGTTTCTCTTATTCTTCAAGGTTGAGGAGAAGGTGAGTAGGGAGCAGAGAGGAGTGGTGAGAGAGGTGGGGATGATGAGTGGAGAAGTGTGTGTGAAAGAGGAAAATGATAAAGTGGAAGAGAGAGTGTGGCTGCATAGCATGGGAAAAATGGGGTCCACTAATAAAATCATAGCTCACAGCTCATAGCTCAAAAAAATATAAAAAAATTTGAGGCAAAAGTTCAACCCACGAGCTACAACGTTTGTTTGTATCATCTTTTCAAATTCGGAGAGCAAGTGAACTTTAAAAATTCAGCAAAACCGACCGTTTTTTTTCACTGCACAAGGTCCTTGTGGGGTCCTTCTTTGGATGATTCTTTTGAATACCTCCAAGAGTGAGACCTCCATAGTGCATGTATGCATGCCACCTACCCTTGACCTTATTTGGTAGGTCTATAATTGAAGATATTGTTGAGATTATGATATAAGTGAATAGTACAACTAAGAAAATCAAATATTGAGGGATCTAAAAAATATGTACATGTCAAATATAAATAATATAAGTGGAAAAAATATAAAGGGGTCAAAAGAAATATCTCTCATTATGAGGCTACCATAAAAATATAAATATTTTTGGTGTTCTAATTTTTTAGAACAAAATAGATGTAAGAAGGGAAAAATCACAATAGTGAAAAAATATACACATAAATAAAACTAGTTTTTTTGGATTTTTGTTGGGGTGGAGTTACACCAAATATAAGAGAAGCTTACATGAAAATATTTCTATATGGAATAAAGAATATGAGAAATGGTAAGAAAAATTGTGGTAATGGTGAGGCAATGTACAGAGCATAAATAACACACACCTAGGTAGAAATATTTAAATAAATACCAAAATAAATATGAAAAAATCTTTTATTTTAGGCCCTATATACAAAGAAATATTTACATACGCATGGGCCATAATACACTTATATTTTTTATTTTATTTTTATTTTTTTGGCTCAACTAGCCCAATGACTAGCTAATTGAGGGTTTTTTAAGAAGATATGAGAAAAGTCCCGTGACTCACGCACGCCTATGTACAGTGAAATGGTAGGGATAGCCACAGTGTTTGGGTGATTTTGGTAGGGTGAGGTAACTCACTATGACAATTACAAAGAGCTGAAAAACGGCTATCATTAGCCCTCCCCCTGGATGATGGTATATTCATGTACCATCATAGAGCATCTTTTCCAAAGAGAGTGCTTCAGAGTCCTTGACGAGATTTTCATTGTTTGGCCCCTCAGAATTTTGGCTGGAGTTACACTTATGCTTCATGTAACAATACTTACATGAGATAGCGGCCATTGGACAGATCTTTGGTAGATCCTTTGGTAAAAGGCGACTCAAATAGGGCTTCAAGTGATACCCGTTTACCTTCCTGGAGTGCTCTTTACCATTCAAGTCCATAAGCTGATTGTAACTAGAATTGAAAGCCTTCTTGACTATGTATGGCCCTTGCCATCTAGTTTCAAACTTGGCATCAAAACGATTATCGAGTCGATTATCATACCTTAGCACAAGATCTCCTTCATTGATGCCTTTGTCCTTCAGTTTCTTGTCGTGCGTTTCTTTCACTTGTGTGGCTTTCCTCTTGTAGCACTCATATGCTGCTTCTCTTTTCCACTCAAGCTCAGCTAAGGTAAGAAGTCGATCCATCCATGCTTCTTGATCATCTTGTGCTGATTTGCCATGAAGTCGCATTGTTGGAATGTTTAGCTCAATTGGCTGTAAAGCCTCTTGACCATAGACCAAGTGAAATGGTGTGAACTCCGTGGCTTCCCTATATGTGGTTCGATACGCCCACAAGGCACCATCCAAGAAGTCATCCCACAACTTTGTCTTGTTTTTCACCATCTTTCTAATGATGCCTGCAATGACACCATTAGCTTTTTCTACCAAACCATTTGATTGGGGATAGTAGGGTGTATTGTGACGATGTAGAATGCGAGGTTCTTCACAGACTTCTGTGAGCAATCCCTTTCTAAACCCTGGACCATTATCAGAAACAATCTCCAAAGGTGTGCCAAATCTACAACAAATGTGAGTGTAGACGAATTTGCTCACTGTCCTCTCATTTACCTTTGCCACACTTTGTGCTTCCACCCACCTAGTCATATAGTCTACAGCCACTAGAATGTAGAGTTTACCATTTTTTGTCCTAGGCAGAGGACCCATAGCATCAATGCCCCACTTTTCAAAGGGTCCATTTGCAAGCACTATTTGCCTCGGGCCATGCACCAACCTTTTATTTCCATTTATCTGACAATTGTGACAGCTTTTACACCAATGTTGAACATCCACATGCAAGCTTGGCCAAACATACCCCGCAAGCAAAATCTTCTTCACAGTTAATTCTTGGGAAAAATGACCACCACATGCTTCTTCATGCAAACCTTTTAGAATGGCTGGAATTTCCGCGATAGTTGGTACTCTTCTGCACACTTTATCCTTCCCTCTTTGATAGAGGGAGCCTTCTAGGAAGAGATACATGCTTGCCTTCTTCATGAGTCTCCTCTTCTGAGCTTTTGTGAAGTCTAGTGGAAACTCACCCTCCAAAATGTAGCCAATGATGGGAGCCAATGAATCCAATCCCTGGTACCTCGGTTGCTTCACAGCAGCCGCCACCATGATGACCTGCACTTCTTTCTCAACACATGTAACTACTTGTTGTGCAAGTAAATCGGCATCTTCATTCTGTTTCCTAGGAATATGATATAGTTGCACTTCTTCAAATTGATTAAATAGCCTACGGATGGTATGAAATTTGGCCCTTAGTCTTTCATTTTTGCATGCCCAAATGCCTAAAATCTGCTTCACAATGAGAAGTGCATCCCCTTTTACCATGAGACATTGTATACCATGGCCAATGCATATTTTTAAACCATGAAGTAGTGTGTGATATTCTGCTTCATTGTTGCTAGCTGAACTTGGTAGATTGAACTTCTCTTTCATGAACACCTCTCCACTTGGGTTGAGCAACACTAGCCCTCCCCCTGCTTTTCCTATGGCTCGACAAAAAGCTCCATCAAAGAACAAGGTAAAAGCATTAGGAATACTTTTTGGTGGTGGCAATGGTAGGGTCTTTACTTCAGGCACCTTAATCTCCTTTTCGTGCACCCTATAAGTGAGAATCCCTGCCAATTGTGCACGCACACTATCTTCTACCTTGAAAGAGTATTGAAACTCTTGCAACTCCATAATCCACTTTGAGATCCTAGTACTAAGATTCATTTGAGATGACACCCAAGGGAACAAATTTTCTGCAGTGAGAATTACAAAAGGTTTTGGTAGCAGGTAGGATCGAAACTTTCTCACCGCAAACATGAGAGAAAGCATCATGAGTTCTGCTTCTGTGTAGTCTCTCTCCAAAGCATTCATGACCCTACTAGAAAAGTAGATGGGTCGCATCCTTGTACTGTGGGGATCTTGTTGTAGCAACACAGCACCAATTGTTTCCCTTCCAACACTAGAGCTAACAAAGAATGTGTACTCCCAACAAGGAGGCATGAGTGTTGGTAGCTCTGAAAAAATGACTTTAATGTTACAAAAATACTCTTCAAGCTCATCAGACCATGCAAATTCTACTTGTTGTGTCAACTTTTGCAAAGGATGAAGCAACTCCCAAGCTAAGTGAATAAAGCGTGACATATACTTCACTTTTTGAATGAATGATATGACCTCTTTGAGATTCTTGGGTGAGGGGAGCTCAATAAGAGCCTTTGCCTTTGAAGGATCCACCTCAATGCCTTTACAAGAAACCTTGTGACCAAGCAAGATCACTTCATCCTCAGCTATGTGACACTTGTCAGGGTTGAGTTGACCTCCCATGTCATAGAGCTTCTTTAAACCTTCTTCTACCCTTTGTAGATGCAATGATTTTGAGCTATAAATGCAAAAATCATCAATAAAAACCCTAATGGAATTTCCAAAGAATGCTTGAAACACCATGTTCATGAAGTGTTGGAAAGTTGCAGGAGCATTTGTCAGGCCAAATGGCATGACTCTAAAAGCATAACAACCCCAAGGAGTGATAAAGGTTGTTTTCAATTGATCCTCCAATGCGATACCTATTTGAAAGTAACCCGAGTAGCCATCACACACAGTGTACTTCTCATGACCAGCTACTTCATTTAGTATCTCATCCTGAAATGGGAGGGGAAAGTGATCTCTTTTTGTTTCCTCATTGAGTGGACGGTAATCCACACACACCCTCCACTTGCCATTTTTCTTAGGAGTGACAACAACAGGAGAGACCCACTCTGAATTCTCCACTGGATAAATGAAACCTGCTGCCAGAAGCTTTCTTACCTCCTTGAGTAAAGCCTGCTCCTTGATGACTCCTAGCCTTCGTAGCTTTTGAGCCTTAGGTGTGGCCTCTGGCTTCAACTCAATCTTGTGTTGAACAACATCTACTCCACGCACATCGGTGTAGTCTTTAGCAAAAAGCCTCGGAAATTTCCTTAGCACACATTTGAACTCCTCTCTTTCATCCTTTGTAAGTGTTGTAGACAACATACCTTCTCACATTCCTTCATCTTCCACCTTTTGGTTCTCTTGGGAACCTACCTCTTCCAAACCTCGAGAAGAGGTCTCCTGGTTGTTTGGCTTAAACCTTACCCCCATGACTTCAATGGAGGACTCCTCTTCAGTAATGCTGCCGCTACTTTCTTCTTCTGAAGTGTTTTCAGTCCAATCTTCTTCCGTCTCACTTCGAGATGATTCTTCATGGAGCTCCTCTTGGCGTTGCTCCTTCATGTCAAAGACAACCTTCTTGTGATTTTCATTCCTGCAAATTAGCTTTCCACTCTCCCAATCCTGCAAAGCTCACATTTTCATTAGCCATGGTCTTCCTAGGATAAATGGGTAACCATTTCCCTTGGTAGACATGACATAGAAATCCACTGCCTTCTTAATGCCAAAGGCCTCCACAAAAACATTTTTACAAATGCCTACGCACCTAGCCTTGCTATTGTTTGCCATTTTCACTTTGATTTCAGGTGTCTCATGGATGTGCATGCCTAGTCTTTGCATGAGCCCTTCTGTCATGATGCAAATTTGTGCACCCCCATCCACTAGACCTTTCCTAACCAATCTTCCTTTTATGTAACAATCTAGCACAGGTGTAATATCCTCGTTCATTTCAGCATGTGCAATTTTTACAGCAGGAAAACTCTCTTTTACCTTTCTCCTAGTGCTAACTGCCTTTGTTAAATCCATCCTAACTTGTGGGCATAATGCAAGAAACTGAGGCCATGCGATATCAGGACCCTTACCTCGCATGTCTTCCAACAGGTTGTATGGAGCCATACCATGTCCAAGAGGGAAGTCTTGGAGATTGATACGACGTCGAGTCCTCTTAGCTTCCTTGGTCTCCTTTGCCTTCTTGCCTTGTCCATGGTCACTCTGTGATGAGACACCCTCTTTCTCTTTACCTTTTCCTCGACCACGCTTAATGCCATTTGCTTCCATGTCAACCTCATTTGAGTTTGTCACCTCTACCACATCCACATTTGGATCTGGCAAAGGTGGAACTCCTTCTACCCCTTGTGGAGGTGGTCTTGGTCCATTTGGTCTTTGTAGAAGCCTTGGTTGTTGACAAGTTCCTTCACCTGCATTCATCACTGGGTAATTCAAGTTAGGTCTCCCTGGCTCCCCACGGGGCCAAGGACAATTATACATCCCATGTCCAGACTCTCCGCAATTCCAACATTGCAAGACTCTCCTAGGTCGTGGATCTCGCTCTTCAGACTTCTTTGCTTGTCCCTTTGGACCTACAGCTTGTGCAAGGTGAATTGACAGGCTGCTTAAAGATTCGTTTAACTTCTCAATTACTTCCGTCGTTACCTCAGGAAGCTCCCTCGATGTTGATGCTTGTGACTTACCTTTGGGTCTAAGACCTTCTATTGGAACCTCTCCCCTTAAGCACTTGAGTTTCCTTTATTTCTCAGCAGCCCTAGTTTCAGCTGCATCAAAGGTAGCAGGTGCACCCGCCTCAACTTTTACCTTAAGGTCAGGAAAGAGTTCGGCTATGAACCTCTCCTTCTTTAAAAATTCTGCACCATCACCAGGGTTAGCAACATTTCGTATCCATAGAGCCCAAAGACGTAGAAACTCTTGCTTGTACAAGTAGTAGTCATCTAAGTCTTTTTGCTTATGAGAAACAATGTCTTGCCATAGTTTTTGAGTGTTTTGGGGATCAAAGAAGTATCTCTTAAAACGATTCAAAAATTCTGTGTAATTCCCCTTAACTTCCTCAGGCAAAGAGTCAAACCAAGTACTAGCATCTTTCCTAAGGACCACCTCAAACATTTCTACACGTTCTTGATCAGTTATTATCCTCTTGATACGGCAAGACATCTTGAAATTCGCTAAAAATAATTATGTATCCTCTTCAGGCTCTCCAAAGAAAAGAGGATACCCATACATTTGGCGTTGGCTTTCCATTGAATTGATTTCAAAGTGACACCCGTTTTTGTTTTTCTTTCTTAAAAAGATTTACACAATAATGTATCTAGCTTGCAATCTATTCTACAACAAAATAAAGATATTCACATCAAACGACCTATGATAATCAATAAGAGGTAGGATGACAAGGTTTGGTGATGCGAGAATTTCTCCTACTCTTTGGGCACCAAACATGAACACCATACGTTGTTGAAAATGGATTTTCCTACTAATTGCAATGTTTATTCTAATGTGTGGAGTGAAATGGAAGGGAAAAACCTCTATTCTTGGGCCATTATCCATGGTCTATGCATGACCTAATGCTTAAAACAAAACAAAAATATAGACGTCCAAACTAAGGTCGTACCTAATGAGAGGCAAAATAAAAGGATTTACTGAAGCGTTTATCTCGGCCAACCTAAGAGGACCTAAAATTCTACGAATGACACGTTGAAATTGCAACTTATTACTAACAATTATGTGTACCTTTTGCCTTGCAATGGGAATGAAGGGATCATACAAATTTTCATGATTCATGCAAACTACTTGATTATGCTAAAGGTTGATTCTACACAAAAATACACAAGCCGTCCTCAGTGGGGGCACCAATTTGAGGCGGTCCGGGGCGGGCAACAAGAAGAGCAACCTCTAGACACCCTTCAAGGCTCCCGTGCTGCTCAATGGGGCTGGGGCACAACACAAACCAAAATAACAAACCCCCTAGCCAAATCCCAACTACACAAGGGGCACCACCTAGTTTATGAGCGAACTAGGACGCAAAAGAGGAGAATCGTTAGAGCAACCCACAAACAAGCAAGGAATTTACACTAACCCTAACACCAATGGAACACTCTCACACACTAAAACACGAGAGAGAGAGAGAGAGAGAGAGAGAGAGAGAGAGAGAGAGAAAGATGGTGCTCGGGCTGCTTTGAAGTGTATCGTTAATGATCAAGCAAACATAAATATATATATGTAAGGAAGAGAGAGACAGGGAGAGGGGGTGCTTGTTGCATTAATACCTTCTTACAAATCTGTCATGACAAATCAAAGTGAGATTAGTATTTGTTCAACATAGCTTGAGTAAATTTCACCACAACACATCACAAGAAAAGCCACCCCAATCACTGTCTTAAGGCCAGGGGAGTCCTCTCCACCCTGTCGCCCTCTTACAGTATGTGGGATTTATGGCTAGATTGATGACAACACCAGAGACAAGCTATCAAGAACTTAACAAAAAACACCGAGACACTTACGCATCATTGTTTTCCATTACTTCACGTTGGAAGGGAGACAAAGTATCCAAGCTTAATCCAAATCCACCCTCCTTGATTCAGCAAATGTTGAGCTTACACTAGTAGGAGAAATGATAGATTTCCTACTCTCAATTGAATGATCCTCTCTCTCTTACAATGGCATAGAGTTCCCTTGCTAATCCCCTATTACAACACATGCACATGCATAAGACAATGAGCTTCCACTCAAGAGCTCCTTCTAGAGAGGTTGAGCTTTGCTTCTCAAGCTATAGCATAGTGCTCTTGCTTATGGCTCCCCCTTTTTGTGCTACCTACACCCTCGTTTTATAGCAATTTTGAAGGCTAGGGTTACTCCTCTAACCATGGTTGGGTTAGATTTTCAGCAATTTATCTAATTTCTTTTGCTTGGAATTATCAAGAAGTTGGTGGGGAAAGAGAGAGGAGAGCAATGGATGTGATAGGACTTTTCATAGTGGGTTAGTGTTAGTAGAGTTAGTATTAATTTACAAATGGAATTTGATATTTACAATGGGAGTATCCATGTAGGATACAAATAAGGAAGAAAAAACTCTTAAGAGGTAAGGACATGTGGATTTCGTACAAGGTTGATGCTCCAAGTTTCTTGAGTAGGGCCAATTTTGATGCTTGTTGACGGTCCACTAGCTTTGACGGTACATTTTTTCTCCACTCTTGACCTTCCTTGAGAGACAAGGTAATTGAAGCTGAGTAATCAACCACCATGATGCTATCTTTTAAGAGAAGAGGCTGAATTTTGTGGTTTTTTTGATAGATATGGGTAAATTGGAGGAGGAAAATGAGACTAGGTGGTCAATTTTGGAATGGAATTGTGTGTGGGAGGTATGAGTTCACCATGGTTTCTCTTATTCTTCAAGGTTGAGGAGAAGGTGAGTAGGGTGCAGAGAGGAGTGGTGAGAAAGGTGGGGATGATAAGTGGAGAAGTGTGTGTGAAAGAGGAAAATGATAAAGTGGAAGAGAGAGTGTGGCTGCATAGCATGGGAAAACTGGGGTCCACTAATAAAATCATAGCTCACAGCTCGTAGCTCAAAAAAATATGAAAAAATTTGAGGCAAAAGTTCAGCCCACAAGCTACAACTTTTGCTTGTATCATCTTTTCAAATTCGGAGAGCAAGTGAACTTTAAAAATTCAGCAAAACCGACCGTTTTTTTCCACTGCACAAGGTCCTTGTGGGGTCCTTCTTTGGATGATTCTTTTGAATACCTCCAAGAGTGAGCCCTCCATAGTGCATGTATGCATGCCACCTACCCTTGACCTTATTTGGTAGGTCTATAATTAAAGATATTGTTGAGATTATGATATAAGTGAATAGTACAACTAAGAAAATCAAATATTGAGGGATCTAAAAAATATGTACATGTCAAATATAAATAATATAAGTGGAAAAAATATAAAGGGGTCAAAAGAAATCTCTCTCATTATGAGGCTACCATAAAAAGATAAATATTTTTGGTATTCTAATTTTTTAGAACAAAATAGATGTAGGAAGGGAAAAATCACAATAGTGAAAAAATATACACATAAATAAAACTAGTTTTTTTGGATTTTTGTTGGAGTGGAGTTACACCAAATATAAGAGAAGCTTACATGAAAATATTTCTATATGGAATAAAGAATATGAAAAATGGTAAGAAAAATTGTGGTAATGGTGAGGCAATGTACAGAGCATAAATAACACACACCTAGGTGGAAATATTTAAATAAATACCAAAATAAATATGAAAAAATCTTTTATTTAAGCCCTATATACAAAGAAATATTTACATACACATGGGCCATAATATACTTATATTTTTTATTTTATTTTTATTTTTTTGGCTCAACTAGCCCAATGACTAGCTAATTGAGGGTTTTTTAAGAAGATATGAGAAAAGTCCCGTGACTCACGCACGCCTATGTACAGTGAAATGGTAGGGATAGCCACAGTGTTTGGGTGATTTTGGTAGGGTGAGGTAACTCACTGTGACAATTACAAAGAGCCGAAAAACGGCTATCAGCGTGAACACGATGGCAAACTAGACAGTGGAGCTGGGGTAGCCATTACTACAAAAGAAATCTGGAAAAAATGGAGAAAACCAGTAATAAGGAAGACTAGGTTGAAACTCCAATTAGCAGATGGACACATGGAGAAACCGATGGGGTTATTAGAGAAAGTCGTAGTGAGTTCTTGCGGCATTGAATACGAACATACTTTTGCTATTGTCGATTTTTGCAAGGAGAATAACTATGATATCATAATGGGAAGACCATTCATGAGAGAGTTGAAAATGGTCCAGGATTGGGGCTACGATCACATATACCTGAGAAATATGGAAACCACTACACGTGTGAACCTGAGAGACCATAGCTACAAAGATGTGAACCGAACACCGGTAGAGGAGTTTGATTCAGCTACTTTGGCGGGATCCGAATTTCCAGCTTGGTTAGGTAAGCCCAAGGAGTTATGGATGTGTGGGGCCTCGAAATGTGGAAGTCTGAGGCGAGAAGAATATGTTTTAGAAAGGGCTATCGAAGACGAAACTTATATAGGAGAACCATTTCCAGAGGACACGCTTGAACCATTAGAATGGACACACATTCTAGCAACCCTAGATGTTTGTGCAATTCCGGATGATCCCACAACAAAATTTTGCGACAAGGACGGGTACGACGTGGTTCCGTACTTCATGTTGAGAACTGTACTCGAAAAAGAATGTGAAAAGAACGATACACTGGAAAAGGAAGATGAAGAAGAGGTGTTTCACGACATTCCCGATCATCCAGAGTGGGGAAATGAAGCAGACAACAAGTCAACGGACAATTCAAGCGGAAACGAAGAAACTATAACGGATGTCAGATTTTATGATTTTCCGAACCAAACTAAACAACGCCAGAAACGCTATAGAGCAAAGAGAAAAACAAAGGGGGTTAGAACCAATCCGATGCCTAGAATAAGAGGAAAAAAACAATTCCTAATGCTAGTAAAGGCGGAAGATTGTGTTAAGGACAAGATTTCTGGAAGAATGAGAGGCAATGATCAAAAGAGCTTACGAAAAGACAAAAGAAGCTCAAGAAATCAAGTTCAAAGTAATGAAACGAAAACTGAAACAGAAAAATCAAAAAAGAACAAGCGCAACAGAGAACACACGGAGTCCAAGTTAGAACGTAGAAACAAGTACAGAGAGCTCAAGAAAACTCTGAAAGAAGTTTGGACGACAGAAATTGAGAGTGGAGAGGACGAAAATGCCAAAATCAAGGAAAACATGGATGTTCCCTCTCACTACAGGAAATTCACAATAGAGGATAGGAAGGTGGTATTAACCCAACCTATTCGAGAGACAAAGGCGAACGAATCTTATGACGGACCGGAGGATGCAAAAAAAGTTGATTTAGCAGCTCCAGGTGAGACACCTAGACCGGTGTACATAGCCACAGATTTGTCTCCAGGCGAGGAAGAGAGACTTTTGAGTCTTCTCAGAGAGTACAGGGACGTGTTTTCATGGTCTTATAAGGACTTAAAGGGAGTTGACCCATCGATATGCCAACACACAATCCCACTAAAACAAGATGCAAAGCCTAGCAGACAGAGACCATACACATATAATGATACATTTGCTAAGCGAATCAAAGAAGAGATAGATAAGCTAATGGAAGCTGAATTCATATACGAGATTGAACACACCGATTGGGTATCTCCGATTGTGGTGGTACCCAAGAAGAACGGAAAACTCCGAGTGTGTGTCAACTTAAAGAAAGTGAATGTTGCAACAATCAGAGACAATTATCCCCTACCGATAACTGATCATGTTCTAGAGAGTGTATCAGGGAAAACAGCATACTCCTTTCTTGATGGTTTTTCAGGATATAACCAGCTAGCCATAGCACCGGCAGATCAACATAAAACAGCTTTTGCAACGGAGTGGGGAATTTATGCTTATCGGGTTATGCCTTTTGGTCTAACCAATGCTCTCGCAACCTTCCAGAGGCTGATGACGCATGCTTTCAAAGAATACTTAAGGTTGTTTCTAGAAATATACATGGATGACTTATGTGTACATTCTCTTCTGAGAGATGAGCATCTAGAACACCTAAGAAAAGTATTTGAGAAATGTAGGACATATCGCATTTGTCTCAATCCTGAGAAATGTGTGTTTATGGTCCTACAGGGCAGAATTCTGGGACATATTGTCTCACAAAACGGAATATCCACGGATTTAGAGAAGATAAAAGTTATACTGGATATGCCTAGACCAACCAATGCGAAACAAGTACAGAGCTTTATGAGACATTGCGGATATTATAGACGATTCATTTACATGTACACTATAATAGGCCAACCACTTTACTGGCTAATAGTGAACTTTGAATGGACAGAGGAGTGTGAGGAATCATTCAAGAAATTGAAAGAGGCACTCATTACTGCTCCAGTCTTGAAATCACCAGATTGGGAGAAGATATTCCATGTGCATATAGATGCTTCGGCATATGCAATAGGATGCATTCTGGCTCAGCCAGAAGAAGAAAACATGGATTTTCCTATCTGTTACGCCAGTCGACAGCTCAAAAATGCAGAGAGGAATTACACCACAACAGAGCGAGAAGGATTACGAATGATATATGCTGTGAAGAAGTTTCGGCATTATCTTCTAGCCAACAAGTTTGTGTTTTTTACGGATCACCAAGCCTTGCTCTACCTAGTGAATAAACCATGCAATACCGGGAGAATAGTGAGATGGTTCATTATCTTACTGGAATTCGACTTCACGGTAGTAGTAAAGAAAGGAAAAACACATCTTAGAGCTGATCATCTTTCGTGATTGACGAATGGAGAAGACCCTGTAGGAGTAGATGACGACATGCCAGACGGGTACTTGTTCAACATAGAAATGATACCGAAGTGGTCTCAAAATGTCGTTAGCTTATTAACCTATGGAGGAGAGTTTGATAGAAGAGAATACAACCAGAAACATATTGCTATTTAGCAATCCAAGAATCTTCAATTGGTTGCAAGAAGGTTGTATCAATTGGGAAATGATCATGTTTTATGACTATGCATCAATCCTGAGGAATATAATATATATCTGTGCGAAGCACATATTCAGGAATGTTCATTTCATTGTTCAAGAAGGAACACATATAGGAATTTGTTACAATTGGGAGTCTATTGGCCAGGAATGAAAGAAAGCGTACATGAATATGTCACTGTATGTATTGTATGTTCATCAAAACTACCAGCAGAGTATTCGACATTATATCAGATAATGATCGCTCCGGAATGGAGTCAGTATATTGTTGAATATCTCACAAATAGAACTTTCCCAGAAGGAACGTCAAAAGCTCGTCAGAAATCTGTAGAGACAGAAGCTAGAGATTACGCTTTAATAGGAGATCAACTCTATAAGAGAGGTAAAGACAACCAGCTTAAGATTTGCGCATCAGAGTCTGAGTATGTGATAATCCTGGAGCAAGCTCATGGAGGAGTAGGTGGAGGCCATTTCTCAGGTGATAAGACAACAAAACTTGTCTTAGCTGCAGGAATATGGTGGCCAACATTACATATGGACGCTGAGGAATACATTAAACGGTGTGATGACTGTCAGCGGAGCAAAGTACCACTTAAAAGAGATGATATGCCGCTTAGACCAATGATGGAGGCAAGAGCTTTTGCAAAATGGGGGATTGATTATGTCGGACCCATTTCACCTCGTGCATATAAGACTCATGCACAATACATCGTTGTGGCTACAGACTATCTAACAAAGTGGGTCGAAGCAAAGGCAACTCAAAAAGCAGATGCCAGGACCACAGCACAATTTCTATATGAATACGTCTTTGTACGATATGGATTGCCAATAGAAATTGTGAGTGATCGAGGCACACATTTTATAAATGAAGTGATAGAGATCCTTCTAGATGAATTCATGGTAATCCGTTGGAAATCAGCCCCGTATCATCCACAAGCAAACGGACAAGCTGAAGCAACAAACAAAACCATATGCACGGTCCTTACGAAGATTGTATCTGAGTCGAGAACTGACTGGGACCAGAAGTTGCATTCAACATTATGGGCATATAGGGTAGCATATAAAACATCAATAGGAATGACCCCATATAACATGGTTTTTGGGCTAAATGCTATCTTACCAATAGAATTCTTGATTTCAACCTTAAGGGTGGCTAAGGATCTAGAGTGGACAGGGCACGAGCTTTCCGATAGAATAGATGATCTGGAAAAGCTAGACGAGCTTCGCCTAAAAGCAGTAGCTTCTATCTACGCTCAAAAAAGGCGACAAAAGGAATTTTTTGATAAGCATGTGCGGACTAAAGAGTTTAAGGTTGGGGACTATGTCTTAGTTTACACTCTAAAAGAACATGCTAAGAAGCTTAAAAAGCGAGGGATGGGACCTATGGTGATTAAAGATCTATCACCAAGTGGAGCCGTCAAGCTTGCTACATTAGACGGAGAAGAAATGCCCAATTGGATTAGTGGATGCAGAGTGAAAAAGTATCTTTTGCCGCTAACCCAAGACATGCTTCTCAAAATACATCAAGAAAAGCTGCGTGTCCAGAAAAAGAAAAAGATTGTGGAGGAAGCGCAAGCCGAGGCAAAGGAAAGAATGGATAAAAGAAGACTACTACGTCAGAAACAGCGCAATGAAGGAGCAATACGAATAAACGCAGTCAGTATAAGAGAAATGGATAATGAAAAGGGGAGCCCATCATTGAATGCAAAGTAGGAACCAACCAAATCAAAGCCAGAGCACTATTGGATTCAGGAGCTCAAACTAACCTACTTTCACTCAGTTTGTACAGACAATTGACAAATGACACTAAA
This sequence comes from Adiantum capillus-veneris, assembly GCF_014529385.1. Lineage (NCBI taxonomy): Eukaryota > Viridiplantae > Streptophyta > Polypodiopsida > Polypodiales > Pteridaceae > Adiantum > Adiantum capillus-veneris. The sequence goes on from NC_140948.1 coordinate 76,650,071, forward strand.
TTACAAACTGCCAAGCAAGAGTTAAAGAGTTACTCTGAGAATTCAATCAAAACTGTCGGATGCACAGTTTTACATATACAGATTAACCAGTATGTGTATCCTCATATGTTTTACGTGGTTGAAGACCAAGCTACACAACATCCATTATTGCTAGGACAACCATGGCAGAAGCAATACAATGCAATGATTGACTGGAGCTCTAAATCAGTGCTTATCAAATACGAAGGTGAAAGTCAATCAGTTAAGTTCACCAAAGGAGCAGAGCCAACTCCAAAGGAAGAATCCAAGAACAAATGTAAACAACAACCAAAGAAAAAGAAGAAGCAATGTAAACCAAAAGTTTCTATACAACTGGATTGCTCTTCGACGAGGAACTCTCAACATTGGATAAGGAAGACAACCAATAATATAACAGCTCAACCTTGGGAAAAAACGGAGTCAAAGTTGGTATGGAGACCAAAAAAGGTTGTGCCAGAGAACACAAAGGTGGAAAACAGAGTCTTCAATACCAGACAACAGAGTGATTCCAGACAATCAAGGACAGTGAAACAGATCTGGATTCCAAAGAAGTTCATGACGACACAAAGCTATAGCAAGCAAATTTGGATCCCAAGGATTTGTAAACAGGAACTCCCTTCAGTACAATCCACGGAAACTCCTAGGTATTTCAAGGCGAGGAAATCAACACAAAGAACAAAGCAAGTTTGGGTCGCAAAGAGTTTGTCGCAAGCACAAGCGAAGCGGAAGCAGATTTGGATTGTGAAAAAGAACAACAAGGTAAAGAAGAATCCATTTACTGATTCTACTACCGAAGTGCCAAAACCAACCCAAAACCCGACCACCAATCCTTCAATCAAACAAAGAGCAGCTTTATTGGAAAGACTGTTGTATCATCGCTCTGCAATTACATTGGGAACTTATGACCAAAACAACTACAATGCTTTGCCCACAGACACTTCATAGTCATCCAGGAGGACTCAGACTAGGAGGGGGGGAGGTATACAGGTATACAGGAGCTACAAAGCAGCTACAAGTGACAAAAAACAAAGAAAAACAAAAAATTATATTACAAGGGCAGTGTCTTACATGATTTTGCAATTTTTATGTTTGATTGCGGATATTGATAATATTTATGCCCTTATATACCTTGTTTTGCAACAAGATGAGATCAAATGATGAATTTGGGTCTCTAGACGTGTAAATATCACTAAATAAGAGTGTTTTTGGAGCTAAAAAGTGGAAAAGTGGTAATCCAAGTCCAGAAATCACAAATAAGTGTATATTCATATACACAGGGTTACTAGCTATTTATTGTGTATGTTTGGAATTTTTTGGCTTCAATTTGCTATTTTCCTTTATTTTTTATGATTTTCTTGATAAAAGTAAAAGAAAAATAAAAAGCAGGTGAAACGAGATCAAAAAAAAGAAAAGAATAGATGGTGATGATCCTAATGACAAGGGCAACCCATGGTAAAAATTGAGTACAATTCGGAAAAAGTTGCGGAAAGCCCGAAATGACACAATTTTGGCAAAGTGGACAGATTTCTCAGAAACAGGTCTAACGGAGTCCAAATTGAGAAATTTCAAATCCTAAAGTGCATTTCATGATGAGATAGGAGCACATGTCAAATCTGGTAACAAGTGATCTGGGAAGTCCGAAGTTAAGTATTTTTCACATCACTTTCAAGCTCATTTCCACTATTACCTTCTTGGAGAGAGCAAAGAGCACACAGGAGCATCCAACCTTCTACAGCCTTCTACGACTGCTACGAGAGCTCAGAGGACACCAAACATGAGAGTTAGACTCGTTTCCATAAGCTTTTGATGCTTATCATTAACTTTTGTTGCGAAAATTGACCAAAACCAAGAAACAAGAGCGGACGGGGAATGCGGTAGAATGCTAGGTAGTGGCACAACCGCCTAACCAAACCTTGCAAGAACTTATAGGTGGGTTACCCTAGTATAGAAGATGGGTTTCTAACACTCAAAGCTCGAGAAAGAACGACTGGAAAAACCCTAGGTCAACAGAGCCTGCAAGAGGCAAACAGGAAAAAGTTGTCGAAACGACACAAAACTTCTCAGGAAGCTTAACAACATCGAGGGCAATGCAACCATGGAGTATCTCCAGGTTTGGACCACCAAAAGTGGGTCAAAACAACCGATTCGATAACAGACACACAAAGCGTCATTTTGGCATAACGGCTGAAATTGACGACTGAATGAAATGAAACTTCACAAGCAGCTTCAAGTAACTATTGATGACTTATGTTTGCAAGCAAAACCCAAAAGAAATCTGATTCACTTACCGATGGTGAAAAAGACGCTTTCGGGCAACAAAAGGAGAAAGATGGAGAACAGGGAGCCAAAGTCAAGTTCAACCAAATAGATGGCTTCACAACATATCCAATGAGCTGGAAATGCAACTCTCAAGAAGAAAAGTTGAAGAAATTCAACTCCAAGGAAAAAAGACGACTTCGGAGACTGAAATGCCTATAAGGGTGCTTTTTAGCTAAACTGATGACTTTTTAATTTGAAAACTAGTTAGCAGGGCTTAGGGCACTAGCACAAAGCATTCTTTGCACAAAAAGACCAACATTTCAAGAAAAGACATAATACGCGTATGATGTCTCACAACATGAATTTCACATCCATTTCAGCATTTGAGTGCATAGCCTCATTCCACATTTTAATCACATCCTATGAACCAAGTATCATGAGAATTGGAGTTAGAAAACCCAAGGAAAACCAAAAAGACGCAAAGTAGGCCATAAAATTGATTTTGGGTCCTAATTTTGTCAAAATAACTCCAAACTCATTGAAACTTTGTAGGATTGTTGATTAACACATCTACAAGCTATCTGGAACCAAAAAGCACCATTTTGACACAAAAGACATCATACGCGTATGATGTCTATTTGCACTTACAGAGCCAAAACTGGTCATTTGTCATCATACATCCATTATATATATCTAATACATGCTACATATGAAATTTGGAACCATTTCGTCAAGAGGATCACCCCAGTAGCACAATTGAGGAAAATCCTTCACCTAAAGCCTATTTTTGTCCCAAATCCAACATACTCAAGTCCAAACCAAGATTTGAGTAGAAACAGTCCTTCACTAGTACATGGGGAATCCACAGAACCAATCCCATGCAAAATTGATGAAAAAGATATCATACGCGTATAATGTCTCCAGAGCCATTTTTAACCCAAAATCTATCCAAACTTCATAAATCCACTAAATAAGCCTATCTAAAGCCAAATCCAAGCTTATAGAGAAATTTGGTCCAAAAATACACTAAAAGACATCATACGCGTAAAATGTCGCACTATGTGATTTTGGCACCTCAGGGCTTCAACCACCAAACAGAAGTGATCTACATGCCATTTGAAAGTGAACCACCAAGTTTTATCCAATTTGGATCCTAAAATCCAAGTCCCTTTCAAAATTTTGCCAAGAGCCAGAACTGGACAAAATTGGCCAAAACTTGACCAAATGGGATCCAAACTCAAATCCAAGCATATGATACTCATGTATACACTATCAGCTACAAGCACAACCAATATGAAGTCATTTTGACACAAAAGACATCATACGCGTATGATGTCTCTAGCATGATTTTGAGCCCACTTTGCATATTTTTTCACCTACCTTGCATCCTTAGGCCCTGAATAGCTCATGTTTCAATTTTCAAGTCATTTGAATAGTTAAAAGCTTCATTTTGGCTTTCAGTACTAAAAAGACGCTAACTTTTGAAATTGGAGTTACAGGATCCATGGATTCCGCCAAGTCATCGGCATGGAAGAGAAAAAGACTGACAATCAAAGATGCTCTTGCAGAAGCGGAACCCTTTGACATTCCAGCAGAACCCTCAAGCCAACCAAAACTTGGGTGGAGGAAGCAGTATTGGAGAAAGAGGGAATAAAGATCTACCAGGGGACTTTCAGAGATCTTCAAGGGCAAGCAGTGGATGTACCGATGATCCCACAGGAATTGGTAGATTATAGCAGGTCAGAAGACATCAGCAGGTACCTGGAAAGGGCAGACTTGCACAGTTTCTTCACCTCGAGACCATCAGGTGTGGATACAAAAAGAGTGTACGAGTTGGCAACATCCATTCAGAAGGATAGAAAAGCCACATTGACAGCCATGGATGGAGAGAAAGTAGAAGTACAGATCACTCCACAGCTCATTGCAGACGCATTGAAGCTGCACAACAAAGGGAGCTCGGTCAGGGAAAGAAGGGAGGCCATAGAGGTCTATGGGCCCAAGAAGCAGAATGCAACCTATGGAGATATGGCGGACCCAAGAGCGGCAACCCTTTGCCGATTGTACAACCAATTTCTTCATGTTTGTAGTAAAAGACCGCAAAAGTATACGACACCACCCCATGCCATTGCGACCACCATCACATGGGCATTAAAGAGAAATATGCCAAAAGAGGTGAATTACGCTCAACACATCTACGAGCAAGTAATTGCCATGCACAACGAGAAGCCAAAATACATAGGAGGAGTGGAAATTCTGACAAGAATAGCTTATGAAGCTATTGGACCTAGAGATCAGTGGCCAAAGGTTCCCTCCCAGAATGAGTGGCTTAGAGAAGCCGACGAGGAAGAAGAACAGCCCGAAGTATCCAAGAGGGCATCCACAAGAGCACGCCGGAAACTAGAAGTAGTTTCAGAACCTGAAGAGGATGTGGACGAGCCGCTTAAGAAGAAAGTAAAGAAGAAGGTTGCTCCCAAGCAAACCAAAAGTCAGAAAGTGGCAAGAATGGAAAGACTAGTGGAGCAGTTTAGAGCGGAAAGAGCTCTAAAGGGTGACTTTGAAGAAAAGTGGGTGCCAGACCCCACTAAAGTCGGAACTAGCTCATACAGGCCACATATTGATCAATACGATCAATATATTAAAGCTTATGAGGAGTCAGAGGCTATTCTGGAGCAGCAACCTATCGAGCCATACACTGAAGAGGAGGTACAACAATTAAAAGCTGAGCTGAAAAAAGACAACAAGGGGAAAAGGAAAGTAGATGAGTCTACTAAGCCTCAAGAGAAAGATGGGCAAGCCGACAAAGGGAAAGCCAAGGAAGATGAGGACAGATATCCCTCTATGACTGATGTACCAAGTCCTAAGAAGACGGAAAAAATTGTGGAGGAGACCACAGTAGAGGTGGACACAGATGATTTGGAAAAGCCAGAGGCCGAGACCAAAGAAAAGAAGATAGATCCAGTTCTGCAAAAGAGAAATGATTATGAGGATCTGGTAGAGATAGGATACACCGAAGAAGAGGCCCTTGAGGCAGTTTATGGGATCACCCTACAAAAACAAGATGAACGGAAAGGAATGGAGGAAAAAACAAAGAGTAAAAAAGAAAGTGAAGAGAAACTGGACGAACCGAAAGTACTAGAAGAGCCAAAGCCAGTGGAGGTGGTGGCGGAAAGAGCTTTAGAGTTGACAGATGATGATGAAAAAGACATGCACATGGTGCATGAACTGCTCAGCAAGATAAAAGAAAGGTCCAAGGCAAAGGAAGTAGAGATTGAGACAGCCAAACGAAGGGAAGCGGAGTTGCAGAGAAAATTAGAGAATGCTATGACTGAATCTGAAAGTCATAAAGCATCACTCTATGACACAGAAAACGAGAGAGACGGCTTGATACTCCAACTAGCTGAGGCTTCAAGAGAAGTAACAAGTGCACAGGAAGCAAGGGAGCGGATAGAGGATGAGTTGGAGGCGGCTAAGGATGAGCTCATTGAGCTAAGGGAGAGAGTCGAGCTCCAAGAAAGAACAATCACTAGACTCAGGACTACCCCTAGAGCTAGCAGAGCAGGAACCAAACAAGAGGGAGCTATCATACCAGCTTTGGAAGACCAGGTCCGAAGCTTACAAAGAGAGCTAAGATTAGAGCAAGTGCAAAGGTTCACATTGCAGAGGGATCATTGGCCGCAGAGGAGAGGCTCACATTAGAAAATCAAACACTACGGACAGAGAATGAGGCCCTCCGCAAACTGCTCCAAGATCTACAAGAGCAACAAAGAAGAGAGACAGAGACACCACAAGAAGAATCAGGTGGAGCAGCCATAGAGCTACCAGAAACTGGAGAGGCAACCACAATTGAAGATCCAGCCCCAGCTCAAGAGGTGGCCTCGACTTCAAGAATCTCTGAAGAATAAGAACAAAGTCTCCATGACCAAATAGAAAAGTCAGCAGAGGAGAGTGCCAAGGCAGAAATGGAATGGGAGAGGAGACTCCTAATCTCCATTAGACTTCAGGGACTAGACACAAAAGTGCTCCATGAACAGTGGATGCAACCCAGCGTGCCTTTCCCTTTGATGAAATTTGAAGTGCTAAAGACGAAAAAGAGAATAGAGGAGGAGCAGTATGTCGCTCTTTACGAAGGCGACATCACAAAGGAGGAACAATCAAAGAAGATAGTAGATTCACAACCTAGATGGAGGAAAGGTTGGCTGAACAAATACCCAGCCTACCTCATCTACTTGGTGGAGGCACCAAAGGAGATTCGGGAGGATGCAACCTTCTGCCCGGTGCCAAGAGTAAGAAACTGGAAAGAGCATGGCAGGATTGCAGAAAAGAAGCCAAATTGGCTTAATTATCCCAGGATGCCAGGACCAAAGGCAGGAGAGAGAGAATAGGTAAAGCCTACATGGTGAAAACCCTAACGGGCACCATCAAGCTCTTTACTGGCTCTCCTGACCTTTCATGTCAGATGCTCAAGAAAATCTGCAGGACTCTCTTATCTTGCATTGAAGTGTTCGAGCCAGATAAAGCCACGACCTCGAGTCTACTATCGACGGCCGACACAGTGACTGATATGATGTACGATCTTTCATTGCAGCCTTCTCCAAAAGTGTTACACCTCCTATACCAAAGGATTATGTTTTTGCCTAGCTTCCACATGCAAACATTCAAAGAAGCTTTCTACACCGACTTTTTCACCCACGAAAGCAAAATATTCGGCCCAACCTTGACCATCGGCAACCTACGATACGAATCACATTTGCAGATGCTCAAGACGACAGGACTTTATTGACCAAGCATAAAAAGTCATGTCAGGGACGACATGAACACGGAGGGGGGGGAGTGTTGAGCCAGGAGAGGATCACACCCACATTTTTGCTCACACTCATCATTTTGTAACCATTGATTGTAATAAATTTCTTTCCGACATTAATTTCGATTTGAGCCATTCATTAAGTAACGGGACTCAATTGAGTTTCCAGCTTGTAATCCCGAAGTAATTTCACTTGCTGATGTAATTAGTTGGAGATGTTCTCACCTCCAAGGCTGAGGTATATAAGCCAAAGTTTTTGTAACCTAAGAGATTTTTTTAATCAAAGTGAGTTTTTTGGAGCGCCGTGACTGTGTCTGAGAGAGAGAGAGAGAGAGAGAGAGAGAGAGAGAGTCTTATCTACTTGCTACGTGAGCTACGGAGCCGCCATAGGAGAAGTGACACCGCCATTGTGTTAGCAACGGCGAGAGCTACTCACAGATACCAAGAGTGCGCGCTATCGGCTTCTATGTGTGGTATGTTCCTACGAGCTTCGGTGTGAGTTTTCTTCCAACTCGTGTGTCGGAATGGAGCGTGCAGCATATCTATAGAACCACAACGAGTAGAGCTACACATTAGTACCATCGGGGTCAAGTTTCGATCACCTGTATTTTTTGGCCTGTCTTCATTCGCGTTTACTGCACGGAGTGGTTATAGGTTGATTTTGCAGTTCAAGTCTTTAGGGTGTTGTTCTTACCTAGTGTATAGACTTCCCCTTGAGTTTGAGATCGATTCAATGATTCTTGATCCTGTTTCGTATAGCATTCGTTCGTAGTACGGATTTCAGTCACTTGCGTATTTTAGAACTTAGATTTGATTTCCTTAGTAGTGATTGTCATTAGAAGGTCGAGTAGGTGATTTGACACCCACCTAGTTGTTTCCATGCGCCTGCGGGTCAAGCTCCGTCCTCGTCTAACAAATTCTGTTTTTGGTTAAGTTCTCGCTATTTAGCTTCCGCTAGCGGCGTAACCGCCTTAACAGAGAGAGAGGGCAGATCTACAACCTTGGAGGAACTGCACTCTGCCAGAAAGAGGTAGCCAAGAATGTTCCTTAATTATTGGGAGGGGAAGTGACAAGAGAGAAAAGGGGGGAAAAGAAAGAGAGAGAGTGGGCTCATGTTTTAGAGAGAGAATACAATGATAGAATGTGGAAATTTTCCTTTTTTGGTATGGGGGGCTGAAAAGTGCTTCCTTTAATGAGTTCTAAGTGAGAGAGTGTTTTATATGTTAGAGAGAGAAGAGGAGTGGAAATAGGACATTTTAAAATTCATTTATCCACCTCATTTTTGGGTTATTAAATAGACTATTTTCAAATCCAAAATATGAAAATGGATTTTTTAAAAGATCTCAACATAGGCCTTTTTGCCCTCTCTGGTCAAACTTGGCTTAGGCTTTAAGCATTCCCTTAAACTGTCAAATAAAGAGGCCCTTCTATACCCCATTCACGTCCTAATGATAAAGCCCTTCAATTGTTTGTAAACAAAATAGACCAACTTGATGTTTAAGATGTAACAAATTATCTTTGTGGATACGTAAAGGATATGGAGCAGCATTGAGTACATGAAGTTGAGATTATACAAATCTTTGAGCTAGTTGTGGTTCTTGAGATCAGAGAGTTTGTGAGGGGAACTAAAAACAACCATGGGGGAACTTAAGAAGCATTCAAAGTAACCTTGAAGGAAGACCATTTCATGGAGGACTCCAAAAGGGTGACAAAGAGAACATTTTTAGAGTGGGTAGTTATGCCAAAAGAGGGACTTTCACCTATCAAACTTCTGAGGCAATTTGAATGGTGGTATGATCAACTGTCAAGGACTAAAAAGGATATCTTAAACTTAGAGAAGATAGAGCTCTTTTTGCAGGGTACCAAGAAAGAGATTCACTTAAGTTGTGTCATGAAAAGGCATCTATTCCGACTCAAGAGAATCCATTCTCAAAATGGTTGAGAATGCACGTATATTGGTGGCGGCTTGAAAGGTGAGCATAGTAACATTAGAGTACGGGGTCTTATATAGTATTTCCACCACATTACTAATACTTGGCTTGGTGTAAGGACATGGGTCTTACGAGCAAGACCATCAGAACGACCGGACAATGTGTATGCTAGGGGGAGGCTATAACACAGCATGGTTGGGTGGAGACTAGCACACGCATTACCATCGCCTTTCATTGGTATCATAGCTATTTTTGGAAAAGAGGAAAAGTGGGTTGCATGTGCATGCCACGTGTTGCTTCTCTCCCACGATCCGCAGACAACAATGTCTTCGTTGAGCAACAAAAATAAGGAAAGCACAATTTATGTTTGTGGTGCGCAAAGACAGACAGTGACAACTGACTACAACCGCCCCACATAAAAAGGAAAGATAGAATGCTTGTGTTGACAAGAAAGCTAGGAGGAACGAGAAAGCTTCAAACTTCAAGGAAGTAGTTTCACCTTTCCTTTTCACTTCTTGGAGGAAGGCAAGTTTTCCTCCAAAAATTATTTTTTCCTCAAAGAGGAAGCTTCAAAGTGAACAAAAGCCTTCACAAAAATGACTAGTTTTTGTGAAGAATCCACGAAGGTGTTCTTACGGCGAATGACACGTGAAGCACTACAATTTTCGCAAGGCGAGGCTCTCATGCGACGCAAATTTCCGAGCTAAAAAAACACAAAGACTTCAAGCTTTACAAGGTACAAGTTGATTTTTTTTTTTCTCTTTACATTAGTGTATCTTTACCATGGCCAGTGATGATATTCCACCTATGTACACTTTTGATTTGAGCATGTAGAACGAAATCAGGGCACCATGGGTGCTGCCGACACTAATATGCATGATGATAATGATCTAGGAGATCATGCCCTTGTAGATATGGCTGATTTCAAGACTTTGAAAAATTGCCAATGCGTACTTGAACGCAACCTTTCTGCACTCAATGAAAATGTTACAAATCTTATTGAGCTACTTGTGAAATTTATGAATTCACACATGGCTCAAGGAGCCACAAGTGGCACGGCTCAAGGAAGCCAAGCTCGCACGACTCCAAGAGTCCAAGAGACAAGTGCTTCAGAAAATTCAAAAGGTAGCAATGCATTGCTTAAGAATATCACCATTCCTGAGTTTCACGTGGAAAAGTGTGATAGCAACAAGGATGCGGTCAATACGTTCTTACACAAATGGAGTGATATTCATAGATTGGAACACACCCGGATATAAAGACAGTTGTGAAAACAAGTCTATCTCTTAAAGGCAAGGCCTATAAGTGGTGGATGACATTTCCAATAGATGCTCGTCCTCTGTCTTGGGCTACGTTTCAAGCTTCTTTCTCCAAACATTTTTTGGACTCCAATGAAGAAGATAAGAATTGGTTAGCATGGGATGCATGCCGCATGTTTGGCCTCTCTCTCACAGAGTACCTTCCGAAGTATAAAGAAACATATTAAAACTAGAAGGTCTAGATGAACTCCAAAAGATACAGGGTTTTAATAGGGGTCTTGACAAAGACTATCATCTTCATGTCTAGACCCAACATCCAAAAACTTTGGAAGAAGCCATCAATTAAGCCCAAAGATATGATGATGACCAAGAGAGGAAGGGAAATTTTCCCTACTCTAAGAATAATTTTTCTAAGGGCAATGTGGCTAAGAGCCAATGGCGAGGTAGATCTCCCACACGTTCCAAGAGGAATAAGAGACAATCTACCTCTCCATGCCCACAAGAGGCTAAGAAGCCTAATCAATTACAAGATACTCCACGTGGGTCTCTCAGCATTGCTGATTTTGAGCGTGCAAAGAAACACAATTTGTGTTTCAAATGTCTTTTGGACCAACATAATAAGAAGGATTTTCCTCTTTTGCAAGGCAAAGAAAAGGCCATGCACACAATGCAACGCCTCACATTAGATTCATCTCCTAAATATTATGTTGTAGAGGTTCTTCATATGGAAGAAAAGCACAAGTGTTGTGTGTCTTCTTCTATGTGGCAGCCCACCTTTGGTCCCCCATGATTTGATTTTCATGCATGGCACTATTAACGGGGACAACATGTTCACATTTGAGTGGATGATGGTGCAACTCATAACTTCGTGAACTATAAGCTAGTCAAGGAATTGAAGCTTACACAGACTCCCTGCTCTGACAATTATGTGGTCAAGGAGATGTCTGGCAATGATAAAGAATTATGGGAAATGATAGTTCAAGGGATTGAGCTTATTGTTCAAGATCATACGATGACCCTTGACTTTCAAGTTCTGAATATGGGCCATGCTGATGTAGTTTTAGGACGGAAGTGGCTGCATGGTTTAGGAAACACATTGCATACTAGTTATTATGAACACAACTCCTTATCCTTTATGGCCAATGGTAAACATGTGCTTTTTCTTGGTGAGAAAAATATACCATTTGCACCTCTTATATGTACAACCGAGCTTTCTATTTTGCAGAAACCAGATTTAGTAGATGAAGTCTTTTTGTGCTACTGCTTGTCTCCAAGTCTTGTGAATTCTCAAGAGCAAAGTGCTGTGAATTCTAGTAATGGTATGCAAAGTGCAATGAATTCTAATGATAAGCAGAGTGTTAAGAAATTCAACGAGCAAATTGCTCTCAACTTTAATTCAATTGAGCAACGTGCCACTGTTGTAAAATAAACGTTATAGGAATTACAAGATTCTTTATCCCAGCATAACTCTAGTTTACTTTCTCCTTTTGCACGGCAAAAGATGACTCACTTACTCATGGAGTACAGTCATGTATTCTCAAGTGATTTACCATCGAGTTTACCCCCTACACGTGATGTGCAACATGGCATAGATGTCTTGCCAGGCACTAAACCAGTGAGTAAACCACCTTATCGTATGAGTGCTAAAGAAGCCAAGGAGGTTGAGAGTCAGTTGGCTGACTACCTCACCCGTGGGTTCACTAGACCTAGCACTTTGCCTTGGGCATCACCAATTCTATTGGTAAAAAAGAAAGATGGTACTATGTGCATGTGCGCAGATTATTACGGATTAAACGCCATAACCATCAAGAACAAGTATCCTCTACCTCAAGTGGATGAGTTGTTTGATCAACTCCATGGGGCAAGATACTATAAAAAGATAGATCTTCATTCAGGATACCACCAAGTGCGTATCCTTTTGCAAGATATCTCCAAAACTCCCTTTAGAACACGGTTCATGCATTTTGAATTTTTGGTTATGTCTTTTGTTTAACGAATGCTCCAATTACATTTATGACACTCATGGATAGTGTCTTACGTCCCTATCTTGGAAAATTTGTTGTGGTTTTTCTTGATGACATTCTCATTTACAGTAAGACTGAAGATGAACACATAGAACACTTGGGATTAGTGTTCAAACAGCTATGAGCTCACGCTCTGTATGCTAAGCAAATCAAGTGCTATTTCTTTAAAACAAAGATACATTACTTCAGTCATGTGATCTCTTATTTTGGCATCAAGATGGACAGTGACAAGCTCGCTGCCATTCTTCGATGGCCACATCCCAACCCGGTTGAGGAGCTTGCATTCTTAGGCATGGCTAGATTTTATCGACAGTATATATGTGATTATGCCAAAATTGTTGTTCCTATGATGGATCAACTTAAAGCAAAAGGTAAGACCTTTTCTTGGGAAGAAGCCTAAAAATGCAGTTTTGAATAGTTTAAGGTAGCTATAGCCACTGATCCCATCCTAGCAATCGTTGGCCCACTTAAGACGTTTGTGGTAGAGATTGATGCTAGTGATAAAGCAATTGGTGTGGTACTTCTCTAGAGTGGAAGACCTATAGCCTTTGAAAGTAAAAAGTTAGATATAGCTCAACAGAATTATTTTTTCTATGAGAGAGAGCTCTATGCCATAATTCACGCTTTACGAAAGTGGCGACACTGTTTATATGGTGCCGAGTTTGAAGTAGTTTTTGACCATGAGAGTATCAAATGGTTTACTACTCAAACAAACTTGAAGGGCCGTAAAGGTAGATGGGCAAAAATCCTTCAAGATTATGATTGTAAGCTACGATATTTCAAGGGGCGATATAATGTAGTAGTGGATGCATTAAGCTAGATGTCTCATATTAATTCACTTTCTTTCATAGAAATAAAGAGTGGATTTTTGGATTCATTAAGTGGCAAGTGTGCACAAGATCAATCATATGCTAAAGTGTGGAGTGTAGTTTTAAAAAGGGATCCCTCACACTCACATATCTCTGTACAACCAGATCAACATGTCTCTGCACACGGAGATAAAAACTCCAACACATAGAGCTCCACCCCTAATCAAGAAGAGCTTAAGTGATGGAAGAATTTTTCCATTGATGATGGCTACTTACTCCACAAAGGTAGAGTATGTGTGCCAAAGCACTCAGACACTAGGTGCCAAATATTATTACAGTGTCACGATAGTCCAAGTGCTAGTCATCCAGGTTTTCGTAAGACATATACCTTAGTTCGACGGCAATTTTATTGGCCAGGCTTACACCATGATGTTCAAGAGTACGTACTAAAGTGCCAAAAGTGCCAAGTTAATAAAGCAAAGAGCCTCAAGGTAGGTGGCCATTTACATCCTTTAGAGATTCCACAAGGTAAGTGGAAGAGTATCTCCTATAGACTTTTGTAGTAGGACTACCTACTACAAATTGTGGCCATGATGCCATATGGGTAATTGTAGACCGTTTCACAAAGTTGCTTCAATTCATTCCCATTAAGACTACGATTAAGACACCGGAATTAGCACGGCTATTTGTAGAGCATATATATAGACTCTACGGTCTTCCAGCTAGTATCATTAGTGACAAAGATTGAAAGTTTGATAATCACTTCTAGAGAGTTTTTTTTCAAAAGTTGAAACTAAACTTAATCTAGGTACGGCCGATCGTCCAAAAATAGATGGTCAAACCGAAAGAGTTAATCAAGTGCTAGAGGATATATTACGAGCGTACGTTAGCAAGAAGAAAACCAATTGGGAAGACTACTTACCTATTGTTGGTGGCTTGCCATAGCATAGGCAATCTCTCACAAAATCTATGTGGGTCCACTCGACATCACCAGCTACTGCGCCGTGCAAAACTACAAATGGGCAAGATTTTGTGTGCGTGTTTGAGCTACAAGCCTAGGCGAGGTGGGTCGGCTGCAGCGTGCATGACAAATGCAAGGAACTGCACGCAGTCGAGCTAGGGCAGCATGTGTGTGTGTGGCACTGCGGCTATGTGTGCGCCAACTGTGGCTTGCAAGTGGATGAGAGTATTTGTGTGTTGCGTGAGCTGCTTGGTCAGAGTGAGGCTCGAAAGTCGCCTATAGCAGGGTCAACAGCATGTCCACATCATGGCAGTTTGTGTGTCAGTTAACGTTCGCCAATGAAGCACGTGCGGACCCCGCATCCCGCTTATTGTAATGCTTGAGAATTTTGCAGCTTGCAAGCCTGTGTGTGGACGAAGTCGAGTGTGTGCCATGGCGGGTCAGGGTTTAAAAATCATGCAGGGCACCAACATGTGCCAGCGCGAGAGAAAACGAGCTGTGAGCCTATAACTGCGGTCTATGAGTGTGTGTGTGTGAGTGTTGAAAACGCCAAGCGGTCGCGGGTTTGCAGGAGGCGGCTCGTGGGTTGAGTCCAAAACAGGCAGGTATAATGTGGGGTTGGGGACCCAGCGCCAATGCAGTAAGCAGTGCATTCCAAATAAAGCGCCAAATAAAGCCATGCCAAATAAAGCTGGACCTGCAAAGTGGGCTCGTGGGCTCGTTTGTGTGTGGATTTCCTTTTTTTTCCTTTTTTTTAAATCCTCACAAGAGGCTATTCCCATAGAGTACATCGCTACAAAGATCTAAAGCAAAATCACACCAAACCATCTCATTGTTTTGGACAAATGTGAGCTCCTTTACTTCATTTTCAAGCCATTTTTGTTACACACATCCTAGAATGGATCTCACACACAAAAAAAATCAAGCCAAATTCTCATCAATTTGAGAATACAATTAATCCATTTTTAATCAATATGGCTTCCAATTTAAGAGTAAAAAATTTAATTTTCAATTTGATGCTCTTCTTACTCAATTGGGCAATGCTCATAAGCAAATTAAGAAAAGTTGTCATCTCATTTGCACAACCAAATTAATCATTATTGCAACTTATGTTTCTTATATCTGTAGATATCCACAATTGGGCAAACCTAATTGGCACAAAATATTGGTCAATTTAAGCCGGTTTTTAATCATTGAAAATTTAATTTCTCATATCTCAAACCCTTAATCATCCAAATCAAATCGGATTTGTCACTTGGTTTGTACGGTTACACAAATTTGATTATGGCACTTGCACATGCACAAATCATTGAATTTTTTAACCTTTCCAATCAAATTGGCACACCCATCATAATGGTAATCACATAAATCCTCTTCAATTGAGTACCAATTGAATCATCCAAAGTCAATCAATCACATACACACCGATTCTTTTAGGTCTTTTAATCATCATAATTGGCAACCAAGACCAATTATTCATCCCCAATTTAGGATAATTGGCCATTAATTAGGCACACACACCTAAATTTAGACCGTCGATTTGTGCAAAAATTTCATTAAACACTCATTGCATTTCATAAATTGCACACTTGATCACACATACATGAGTATATACATGCTAAATTAACTCAATTTTAATAAAAAATTGATTAAATTTTAACTCAATTTAGCATTGTACACACACAAAAATTAGGTACGCAAATCAAAATTTTTTCACGATCAGCAATGAAATTAGGCCAATCCCTAATGTTTACACACACACTTCTTGCAAAATCATCAATCTACAAGCATTTAGGTGTTCAATTTTATTACAATTTCATTCCAATTTCATCAAATTAGGCATAAATTCCATCAATTAGGCACACACACCTAATTTTAGCAATGATTTAGAAACTCAATGGGATCAACTTAATCAATCAAAAATTGAACAGAGTAGGTCAATCCACTTACAATTGATTGCTTGCTCGCTTAATCCTTGCTCCTCGCGTAGACACTCCATTGCACACACATATGTGCCACTCCGATTCGGTCCAAAATTGATCAAAAAATTGACAAAAATCAACACTCAATCACATGATTAGGCATAGATTAGAGCAATTAAGAGTGATGAACCTCCTCAATTAAGGGGATTTAGCATACATTCCAAATCAAAATTAGTGGTTAGGTTAGCACAATTAGAATAAAATTAGCATGGATGGGATGCAAAATTAGTGAAGGTTAGTGAAAAATTAGCAAAATCAAAAAAGAATTTAGGGGTTTTTGGGGTGAAATGACTCTATACACATCCAATTAAACCTAATTACACTACACACAAATCAAATCCTACCTAATTACAAGAAATTGGTAATCAAATTACTCTTATCTTTTGCAACCTCAACTCCACTAGCGTAGGCAACCCGTCCCCGGCAACGGCGCCAATGTTGGTGGCTCGCCATAGCATAGACAATCTCCCACAAAATCTATCAATCCGGAGAGCGAGAGAGAGCGAGAGAGAGAGAGAGAGAGAGAGAGAGAGAGAGAGAGAGAGAGAGCATGAGAGAGCATGACCCGGCTAGGGCTTGGAGGCATCACACAAAGAATGTGCGAGAGCGTCATCGGATGCAAAGATTGAGAGGATTCAAGAGTGTGCATCCTCCAATACAAATATAAATCATCCCAAATCAACTAATGCTAATCTCACATCAAGCATCAATTTCAAGCAATCATCTACACACATCAAGCAACGAAGTGAAAGACACTAATCTTGGAATCTCTCAAGCACAACTCTAATTACATGCATTGACGATTAAGCACACAAGATCTCATTCAAGTCAGCCACCTCAACCATGCCCATTATGGTGTCCAAATCAAGTCACACATAATCAAATTAAGCTCGAGGCTTCTTAAACCTACACACACACAAGCACACCATTAGAGGACAACTCTAATCCCTCAATAACGAGTACACCCATTCCGCTTAATCGAGAGAGTTAGATAAGGACACTAATCGGAGTAGCTTAGCATAAGTAAGAGTTAGATTAGAGAAGATCAACACTTCAAAACAATGAAGGAAAGTAGATAAACATGATTGACAACATAATGAAGACTAGATTAATTAAGAGAGGATTACACTAATTACATGTGATTAGCACTAGTGTTCTAATCATGGGCATTAAGCTCAAAGGCTAGGCCATCAAGAGCTACTCTAAGGAGAGATTTCTCAAGAGGACCACTCAAGAATGACCTCTCATTAAGCATAGGGCTCTTTTATAGCTTTGGGCCTTAAACCCTTCAACTATGGGATAAAGTGAGCTCTCTAGCCTAAACTCATACAACTTTGGAACTCTTAAATGAGCCCAAGCCCTATACAATGAAAAGTAAATATTGTGCACTATGGCACATCCACATCTTGGTGCATAATTGGTGTAGCCGTTAGCCGCTGCTAACACCTATATTGGAATTTGCTTATAATAGTTCAAAGCATGTGACTACAGGGTTTATACCATTTATGTTTTTATAGGGATTTCAACCTAGATCACCCGTTACGGTGGGGTTGGATAAGGAGAAGATACAACAAACAAAGGATTTTATCCAAGACGATTTTGACATGCTTTGAGTTGCTAGATAGAATGCTAAGCAAGCACAAGATCGATATAATAAGTACACAGATGAGCATCATCGTCTTGCTACTTTCAAAAAAGGAGATAAGGTTCTCCTCAAGGTTCCGGAGCATTCAAAACCTCTGAAGACGAGAAAAGTTGCTAAATTTTCACCATGCTATTGTGGACCGTTTACCATTCTCAAATGTATAGGTCAAGTGGCCTATAAGTTAGCTCTTCCAGAGCACTCACGAGTTCGTCCTGTTTTTTATGTTAGATGTTTACGAAAACAGCTAGGACAGAATGATAATGTCATTGACATAGGTCTGTTAGTTGACCTTATGGAACCGTCAATCATCCCTCATGAGCCCAAAAAGATTTTGGACTCACATGAGCTTCGCACTAGACATCATGTCAGGACGACAAGTATTGGTAAAATGGCTAGATAGACTTGAAGAAGGTTCTACATGGGAGAATGTCTCCACACTTAAGAAATGTTTCATACATTTGTTTTCAAGGACGAAAATGATTCTCCAAGGGGGGGAGTAATGTAAGGACATGGGTCTTACCGGGAAAGGCCACCAGCATGGCCGGATAGAGTGTACGCTAGGGGGAGGCTATAAGATAGCACGGTTGGGTGGAGACTAGCACATGCATTACCACAACCCTTTCACTTGGGTAAGTGTGGATGATAAACATTGCTATGCAAGGACAAGCCGATGGTGCCAATGATAACAACAATGAAGCCAACAATTACACTAATGATGAGGACTAGATTTCACCTTTCTTCGCTAATGTGAAGCCTTGACACCATCTGAGCATATTGTATTGTGTTTTGGTCCATATCTATCCTATTGTAGTTGTTGTTTTAAGATATATACTTTCAACACTTTTAATATTAGTCTATGTGCTTTTGTTATTGTAGTCTTTAAATGTTGTTCAATGTCGAATTGGATTATTATGGACAATTAACAGTTGAAATTGGCTTTTTGTAAACAATTTTTGTGCATGTATCATTTTCCAGTTGATGGTTAATCTTGTTGCACGATGTATATCATGATATTTGAAAAGAGTGTGTACTCTGATCTGAGTATATTTTTTGTGGTTCTATACAAGTGTGTATGTGTACAAGTGCACACAAGTGTGACAAAATAAAGAGACACTTATCAAGTTGGTGGTGGTTAAGCTTGTTGCCCAACATATATGATGACGTTTGAGAAGACTACTTGTGCAATGATTCGGGTGAATTTATATGCTTGTATGAGTGTTCATGAGAGAGGCAAAAGAGAGAGAGAGAGAGAGAGAGAGAGAGAGAAAGAGAGAGATTTGTAATTTATGGATGTTTGATCAAGGTGTGTTCGTCAAGAGATAAATTCAATGTGTATTTGTGTGTGTGTGTGTGTGTGTGTGTGTGTGTGTGTGTGTAGTTGTTTTAACTTAAATAATAAAACATAATTGAACTTTAACTTGATTCTTTTCCCTGCAATGGGAATCTTCAGTTTTGTCCCATCTAATTCATACAAGGTGTAAGTCGCATTTGCATGTACATGTTGAACCACATAAGGACCAAACCATCTCTTTGAAATCTTTCTTATTGTTGAATGTTGGTTGTCAATACTACTGTCATACACCAACCTTCCTCAATAAATTTAGGTCTAAGACTATGCCTCTTATCAAATATGTCCTTACTCTTTAACCGTGCATCTTTCAACCGTGCTACTGCAATCTCAATATCTTGAGGCCTTCTTTCTAACTGTGTATGCACAAAGCAAGAAGGTTTTCCCTACTCATTCCATCTTCCCAAGGTAATACATTCCATGTGGAATTACATCCTCAATTGGAATTATAGGTTTTTGACCATACATCAACTCAAAAGGCATATAAACAGTAACTTATCTATGAGTTGTACGATCAACCCATAAAGCATAAGGCAATAACCTAGGCCACTCTCCCATTTTACCTTTACAGGCCTTAGCCAAATCTTTAATAATAGGAGGATGCCCATGCTCTTATTTACCATTTACCTCAGGATAATATGCAGTAGTGAGAGCAAGTTTAATGCCCAACCTAGAGAAAAACTCCTTGGCTTTGTCTGCATCCAAATCACCCCTCTCTATTGTTAATTTTCCAACACAGCCATAAGAGATAATTACATCATCCAAGAGGAACTTACATACCCCTTCTGTGCTTTTTGCTCTTAGAGCACGACCTTCAACTTGGTTGGCTAAATCTTCCCGTGCAAGCACTATGGATCTTATTTGCCATAAGCCCAATGACATTGCAATCAAATCCTACCCACTTATAGTGCATGGACAATGGGTAAGTAGGGTGCAACCCGTCATGATGAAATACATTTGAATACATTTGACAGGTTTCACAAGACTCCAGAAAGTGAGATACATCTTTATACATATCTTTCCACCAATATCTCTCTTTCATTTTAGTAAATGTGGCCCATACACCTCTATGTCGAGCATAAAGACTCTAATGAAACTTTTTCATAAGCTCATTTTGAGAATCCTTATCATTCATGACTCTCAACTGCATTCATTTCTTTGTTTTGGATGCTTCCATAAGTCCCCATCTTTCAAAAAGTATCCATAGGCCTTTCTCCGTATTATTTTGAACTCTTGATCAACCCACCCTTCTTGCCTTGTCAAAGTTCTCAAATAGCGTCACCTTGGTATAGGTCCTCTGTAAATGACTCAAGTGCGTTTGACAGGCAAACATGATCACCCTTGGCATGGGAGATACTATAGAACCTTGTGCCTACATCATCGCCCTTGACAACCATCTCATCTTCATTTTCATACCTTGCTCTTGAAAGCATATCCGCAACTAGATTATCTTTCCCTACAATAAGCTTAAATTTGGATTTAAGTTGTTTATGTAGGCAATCCATCTCAACATAGCAATGTTGGGAGTTGAGCAGCTTGTGATCATTCCAAGAAGGGGTAGACAATCAATCTCCACTATTACATTTTCTCCTATCAGATACTCTTTGTCACATTTCAATGATGCGACTACTCCCCACAACTCTCTTTTCACCTGTGGATAATTTCACTAACAAGCACTTAGGACATTTGCTCCAACTCTCACTACATATCGCTTACCATCTTTATCATCTTGGCCAATCACCCATCCAATTCATGTGGGGATAGTATCCACTATCACAACCCCTCAATAATTGGATCCCTCATAGTAGCCATATCCACGGGTGCAAGGACTGGCACCTCTTGTTCCTACACCCTCTCCACCAGACATATACACTTTGGCGGCAGAGTTGTTTTATGAGGCAGAGCACCTTCGCAGTCTTTCAGCCTGTAGGTCAATGGTAGATTCCTTGGAGGCTATTGTGGCAGTGTTCAGTATGATGCATAACCCTTGTGCCTTCCAAAGAGTGGGCGCTCACACACCATGTTGGGAGATTAGGGTTGTCATGGCATTTGATACGCTCACTCACTTTGTAGCAGTTTCATCCATGGCCAGGAGACTTAGTGGCACGAGCACCCTTTCCCATAAAGCACTGTTTACACCTTGCCATGATAAGAATTCCGTCTACATTATGTGACACACTATGGTGCCTTGCCTCACTAGTTGGAGGTGCCTACCTACTTTGATTTCTAACTTTGTGTAGAGTGTTTGGGTCTCGGGCTCGACATGGACTACTTTGAAAAACTTCCAGGAGGGGGTCACGGTTTTGCTAG
The DNA here is from genome assembly GCF_014529385.1 of Adiantum capillus-veneris. NCBI lineage: Eukaryota > Viridiplantae > Streptophyta > Polypodiopsida > Polypodiales > Pteridaceae > Adiantum > Adiantum capillus-veneris. The sequence continues at coordinate 76,671,418 of NC_140948.1, forward strand.
ATTGGGGTAGCAGCAGAGGTTCCTAGGGATGACTGAGTTCACAGGTCATCTAGCTCGTCGACGTCGAGTAGAGCCGATGGTTCCTTGGAGCGTAGTCCAAGGCCTCAACACACAACTTGGACAGGAGGTTGGTTCTATGGGCAACACACTCAGTCACCTTGTGAAGCGGTTTGCACAGTTAGGAGGCCCTTCTCACGTACTTTTTTGTAGTCTTCACCTACAAATATCTACTTGGTATGGTTTGTCTAAGATTTGTTTTGTTTATCGTTATGCGTCCTTGTAAAAGGCATGGTATATAATATAGTCTCATTGACTTCCTTTCATGTTGTGATGCCATGGCTCATTTTGAGCATGGCTACTCTTGTGATTCTTTTTGCTTAGGTTAATATATATAGCACTCACAATTTTGAGTTCTGCAAAAAACCACACATTAAAGAAAAAACAATGATTTGAAAGGTATCTACTTAAAAAGATAATTACTTTATCTTAAAAGCCTTAAAAAAACCCATCCAAGTTTCCTTTTCTTTGGTTATGAATGTCATTCATTATTCTTATTGTTGCGAAATTTTTGTTTTCTTGCAATCAGGCTACTTTCTCTACACCATCGGAGGAGCCACCTCCATTGATCATACCTTCCACCCAGTTAGCGCCCAGTACTACCTTTACAGCTACTCAGGTAAATTCACTTATCTATGGTTTTTATAATTTCAAATAAATCTTAGAAAGTTATTCTTTAATTTTGTGTTTGTTGTAGGTTGACCCCTCTCTAGAGCTCCACAGTCATGTAGATGAGCTCACGTGAGAGCTTGCCACAACATAACAGAGGGTTGGAGAGCTGGAGCAAGCACTTAGAGACACTATAGCAGCTTTGGGGGACTCCACCATTGAGGGTCACATTGCTTACTTCCAAGTGGAGCACTTCACATTATTGCACGCTTACCTTAGCCGCTCCCCCAGCACCACACACAGAGTTCAGCCCTCAATACCACTCTACCCTTACATGCATGATGTGGGTTTGGGTAGGCGCGAGCTTTTGATGGGCGTACAGGACACATTGGGAGACCATGCAAAGCGGTGCATTTGTCTTGACCTGTTTGATGACGGCGGCTTCTACACTTTGGGCTGTGGCCATCGTTTCCACCTCTACTGCCTTGTCCGCAACATGTGCGTGTGTTTAGACTGTTCAATGTGCCACCGACAGAAACCGGTCTCCTTGTACCACCATTGGGGCATCAACAACCTTTTTCCACCACGAGGGCAGACAGTAGACCTCGTCACTCACCGCCCCCTTGGGGTGAGTGACAAGGCAGACAGAAAGGTAATTGTGGTAGTGCTACTAGAGGATAGGGTACCGGAGGAGGAGGCACTACAGATGGAAAAAGCAATGGGTGTACTTGGGCCAGCGGTACAGAGGCAGAGAAGGCCAAGCGAGAGTGCTTCCGGCAGTGGGACGTCCTCATAGAGCGTTCTAGAGAGAGAGCACTGAGGAGGCCACTGGGTGGTGCTTTGGTCTTTCAATTCAATGGTAACACATCCTTGTTTAATTCTCTTTATGAATGTAATTAGTAACTACAATCGATAGTTTTTTAACCATTGGGACCTTGGTGATCCCAAAGCGGAAAAATTGGTGATTGTGCCACCCTAGATCGACTAGACAAGAGTTGATGGCCATGAAACTCCATAGAGGTGGGGAAAGAACACTAATCCTTACCCTTGCAAATTTTCATGTCCATCACAATCCATCTCAACGGTCTACAGTGGCACAAGCGCTAGTTTTTTACCCATTGAGCCCTTGGCGAATCCAAAGCGAAAAAATTGACGATTGTGCCACGCTAGACCGACGAGGCGGGAGTGAATGGCCATGAAACTTTGTAGGGGTGCAAAAAGCACACTAATACCTACCCCTACAAAGTTTCATGGCCATCGCAATCCATTTCAATGGTCTATGGCGGCACAGTCGCCAACTTTTTACCATTGGACCCTTGGCGAGCCCAAAGTGGAAAATTGGCAAGTGTGCCATCCTAAATCAATGAGATGGGAGCGGATTGCCATGAAACTCTACAAGGGTGGTTAAAGCACACAAATCACCATCCTTACAAAGTTTCATGGTCATTTGATCCCATCTCGTCGGTCTACGGTGGCACAATCACCAATTTTTTTACCATGGGGTCCTCAGCAAGCCCAAAGCGAAAAAATTAGTGATTGTGCCACCCTAGACCGACGAGATGGGATCAAATGACCATGAAACTCTACAAGGGTAGGGAAAGCACACTAATGACCACCCGTGAAAAGTTTCATGGACATCACAATCCGTCTCGATAGTCTACAGCGGCACAATCGTCAGTTTTTTTACCATTGGACCCTTGGCGAGCCCAAAGTGGAAAAATTGGCGAGTGTGTCACCCTAGACCGACGAGATAGGAAAATATGGCCAAAAGACTCTATAGGGTGGGTAAATCACACTAATCCCTACCCTTGCAAAGTTTCATGCAAAGTCTCAACGGTCTACGATGGCACAATCGTCAGTTTTTTTATCATTGGGCCCTTGGCGAGCCCAAAGCGAAAAAATTGGTGATTGTGCCACCCTATACCGATGAGACGGGAGTGGATTGCCATGAAACTTTAGGGGTAGATAAAGCACACAAATTTGTATGCTTTCAAAGTTTCATGGCCATCGCAATGCGTCTCGATGGTCTACGACAGCACAATCACCAGGCTTTTTACCATTGGGCCATGACGAGTCCAAAGCGGAAAATTTGGTGAGTGTGCCACCCTAGACCGACAAGACGGGAGTGGATAACCATGAAACCCTACAAGGGTGGGGAAATCACATAAATCCCCACCCCCACAAAGTTTCCTGGCCATCGCAATCCATCTCAATCGTGTAGGGTGTCTTACAACGAATTGGCATTCGTCTAGATAATGATAGTCAAGACAACAACATAAGACCGTGAACCTTTAATAGAAGTAGATCAATGGTAAACCAAAATAAGAACCTATGAAGGTAATTTCAAAAATGAACAGCAAATGAACGAGAAAAAGTACAACACCATAATATAGAATATCAATGAACTAGAGTATACAAGAATAGAAATGATCGACAGGGCCAAAAGGTGGAATGATAATTAGCACAAATGTAGGGGTCATTGCTAGCACTCATCATCACAACTATCATGTCCAAAATTATCTCTAGTATTGTTTGCAAGGTTTGCAACTCTTGCTTTGCTACGGAGTGTCTCCATAATGCTCTCATGCTCATCCGGACCCAAACACCAACAAGGGGTTCTCCCTTTCTTCTTGCTGACAATCCTCTCTAGCCTTAGCTTCAGAGCAAGGCAAGATGGGAGTAGTGTATGGCCACCTTCGGCCACTCATACTATACAAAATGGATGCTGACAATCCTCTCTAGCCTTAGCTTCATAGCAAGGACATGAGGGGAGTAGCGTATGGCCACCTACGGCCACTCATACTGTACAAAATGGATGTAGTGCCCACATCCATGGACCTGCTGGAAATAGTGCCCTGAAACAACCATACTCTGATCATCATATGCCTCACCATAATCATCCACAGTGGATTCTTGAAGCACATACTTTGACTTGGTGCACCTAAGAATATAGTAGTCAACTCCCTTTGCATTCCCCTCCTCAGCAATAACTGCAAAATCATCTCCCTCTGCCAAGTAATCTTTGAGAGTATCAGCATCATCTCAGAACTGTGTGGTCTAGCTATCAATGGAGCTACTCGACGTGATCATACCCTGTGATGGTGTGTAATGGAATTGGCCTATTTAACTTGGTAGCGGAAATTAATGAGAGTACTTTTGAGAAATGAATTTTGTGAGCATAACGGGTGAGCATAATTGAAGATAGCAACATAATCATAGCAATTAGTTAACTTGGCATGAACAATACTTTTGCAAGAGAGAGGATTTAGAGAACATGAAAATAGTTGAGGACCAGATTTATGTGGAGACGGTCACCCCTCCAATAGGCATTTGTATTATGATTTCTCCCATTAAGAGAGATTTGTTACAATATAGTCTTTATGTTTCTTGTGACCTAGGTGATGCAACGAAGATGGAAAGCTTCATGCATCACAAACATAACATAAACTTGAAGAAAGCTTTAACTATCCCAAGCCTCAGTCCCAAGACCTCAAACACCTTCAAAGGTGGAGAGAGCTAGCAAGGAATGAGGGTAGGGAAGAGGAAGAAGAAACATTTCATAGGAGAAAGAATTATTTTCTCACTTATCATAACTCTTCTTGATAGCATACGTAATAGCATAGTAATGAAGATGGAGAAGATGGAAAGCTCAAGTATTGAAGCATGGATCTTGGTTGGATTTGCACTCAATAGCCAAGAGTGTTGGTGTAGGCTCTCAACTTCTCAAGGAGCTTGGAGAAGGAGATGGAGCTCTTGCACTTTTCGTAGCACACCATGAGAGTGTTTGTAAGTGTGTGTGGGTGAGTATACCCTAAGAAACCCCCTAGCTTGCTTGGGTTGACCCCCCCTTGTATCTCATGCTTGAAGCTCATTGGACCCCTCCAGGCCTAGCCAATCACAAGCAGGAGGCATTGCAAGTAGAAAGGGTAGCCTTGGGACAAGTGTCCCCCTTTCCCCTTTGAGAGAGAGGACTTGATAAATTCAAAATAAATTAATTAAATCTCCTAAATTATCACTGGACCCCTTGGGTGGCCAATCAATGGGCTTCAGGTACACCATGAGGGCAACATGAGGAGGAACTTGACAAATATCCCTTTTTTCTTTCTTAGTATCATGCATGCCTTGTGTGAGTGTGTGGGTGTTCTCTCTCATCCCCCTCTTGTAGGGCTCGCCCCGTCCTTGTAGGGATTGAATATTGACCTTTTGACACCTCAAGCCCCTCATTCATAGGCCTAGTTCCCATCACAAGCTTGGCCCTTAACCTTGGGTTGGGTTCTCACCTCAAGTGCAACCCTAGCATCTCAAGAATTACAAGCACCTCAAGCATCTCAATCATCAAGCACCTCAAGCATCTCAATCACCTCAAGCACCTTAATCTTGGGCCGGGTTTCCACCTCAAGCACCTCAAGCTTGGACCAGGTTCCCACCTCAAGCTCAGCCCTAGCTTACCTAAGGTCAAAGGACTTTTACACTAACTATTGGAGGTCTTCAATGAAACTAACCCTCAGGTCTTATGCTCCATTGGTTAGCCTTGCTCTTTGGTAGACCATCTCTCATTTGGGCCCCTTTACCATTGGCCTCATGTTGACATAGATCTATAAGCACATCTCAATATCTTAACCCTTCTTCCCATTTATTCTCCCACATTAAGTGACCAGTTTAATATGAGAAAATCATTTGGGTTGGTTAGATGTTAGTTTTTATGACATGGTGAAAGAGGTTGTAGTGTCCACCTGTCAGCCCACTCTCTCATGGTGCAATCTGCCCACTCACCATGTACGCAGGCATCGTAGAAGCATGAGTGGTGCCTAGTAAATATGGTGGGATCCCTCACTGTAGTGCTCCAAATGTTGTGCAACTGGTGCATGCCTGCTACAGTGTCATAGTCCCAGCTAGTGAGATAATATCCTAGCTATCCACACACCAAAGAACCTCCTCATTGAGCATCCACTACCTGAAGATGAGTCATGTGCCATGTGTTGTGAGCACCACTCCACAACCTGTCTAGCAGATCTCTAAATCGGTCATTGTCACGTCGAAGTTGATATCATCGAAGAGCACGATTTACACAAGCGCTTGTACCATCGTGCTCTCCCTTTCCATGCATGACTCAAAAAAGCTCCAAATGCAAGGTATTCCACTACTATGGTGCCATTTGTACAACCAAAAGAATTGATGTGCGCTTTTGAATTGCGCACCACAACCATCCGACCAAATATAGCGATAAGAGAATGAGATGTGGCGCTCACGAAGGAAATGATCATGTTGTTGGAAAAAATGTTGCACAAACTGTGCGCTATAACAAATTTGACAATCTTGCCACTTTGCACTATGCGCATGCTGCACATATGGACATCAATGGACCTAAAAGCCTACGTGAAGTAGGGATGTGGTGGAGTATGAGATGTGAGTGGCAACCTACAAGATGTGCCACCTCAAAGACATGTGTATGTCTGGTAGTCATACTGCTACCATGTAACTATCGCACCCATATCACCATCATCTAGGATAGGTGTAAGTCGTGCAAGATCCCCAGATTGGGCACACTTGCCCTCCACACACAACATCTAATGGTAGGAGGCCCCGTCTACACGCTCACACAACAAAGAGTGGATGAAGTCTCGTGTCCACGTTGGGACCTCTTCAGCATGCCCCAAAAGAGCGTGGAGCACATTATACATAATTTAAAGTTGCACATGGTATCAACAACAACATGTCTCCCTCTAACGCATGAATCACACATACCAAGGCTTGCAGGACTCGAAGGAGCACTGACCAATCTCAGGGTGGGCATCCTGGAATGAATGAAAGATTTGACTCTGTGTAATCTCTAGGATCATAGCACCATACTCTATGTATTTCTTGCGACCAATCCTATGTCGAATTGCCTTTTTGAAGTCTGGCAAGGCATGGCAATTCTCCTCCCAAAACTGTCCTATGAGCGTGAATCTAGAATGTGTGAGCATTGCAGAGCACGCCCATTGCTCTACCAAAGCTTATCACTATGCCCCAAATCAATTCGATGTCTCCTAAGGCGTCCGGTACGCAAGGTGGGCCGACGAATGCACAACACACGAGAAGTGGCTTGAGAAATACTTGTGACGGATGTAGGTGCCACTGCTACGATCAGTGTGCGATGATGTGCAAGTGTATCCATGGATCCCCATTAAGATAGCATAATGTAAGAGCGTTTGACACTATCTATAATTGTTGTTGTAGCCCAAAGGGTCCTTGGACTATAGATCTCGATAGCTGTGCGTGCCTCAACGACACAAGGGTGTCACAAAAAATGCTAAAGAACCTGAGTGCATGAGGAAAGCTCAAGTATCTGAGTGCATGAGGAAAGCTCAATGTCACTGAAGTAGGTCTTTGCAATAATGCCTACACGATATTTGGCTCCAGATGTGCTAAGGGAGCATACTATTGTCAAAGGACTGGGCTCTGATGCTACCGTAGGGTCCACACATGCCTCCATGCCAATTCCAGAGGATGCTCCAAGATCAAGCGAGAAGCAAGGGAGATCCACTCAAAGAAATGGGGGACTATGTTCCATCGATGGACTGCCAAAATGCTCCAAGGCTGGCAATACCATGTGAGACTCTCCAAAGGCACCCACTGTGAGGGGTGTGAGCTTGCTTGCAGGTGACACCTCTTCTAGCGGGACTGTAGATATTGAGGAAAATGATAGAGGGACTGAGGAAGGGGAAGATGTAAGACCAATGGTAGGACCAAGCAGTAGGCCAAGGACCAGGGACTTAATGGCTTGGCACGGCTAGGAGCCGAGGGCCAGGCATAAATTAAGGGATCCTACTTGCAAGGTCCAAGAGCTATAAGTAGGGAGGTTGGGAGGAGAACCATATGTCAGTCCACCCTTTGTCCTTTCACTAGTATCAGAGCTTAGGGGAGGGGAGAGCTATGGAGGAGAGAGGAAGGATTTTCATGGAATGCATGTGTTATCTCTCTCTCTCTCTCTCTCTCTCTCTCTCTCTCTCTCTCTCTCTCTCTCTCTCTCTCTCTCTCTCTCTCTCTCTCTCTCGTCATGGACAAGTCCTCTAGCATGGGAGGAGCTAAAGGTCATGGGAAGGCGCCCTAACCAGGACATGGAGGGGCCATGAAGGAAGAAACATGGGTATGGTCTCCAAGGGTGGCTTTGAAGGTGGCGGCTGAAGGCGGAGATCTGTGGGAGCGATCGCTTGCGAGGAAGGTCGGCCATGGCAACCTATGGTGTTAGCAACAGGACTGGCCCCAACCCCAAAAAGGAGCGCCCTCATGAGTTGGAGCTTTATTAAGTCTGTAGCATGTGGAGAAGAAAACCCCAAAGGGCGTCGACTGCAGAAATCCTCCATGGTTGACGTTTGGGTTCACATAATTCAAAAAGGGGCGCCCTATTCTAGGCACCTCACCCCCCCCCCCCCCCCCCCCCCCCCCCCAACAGTCTAGGAGACTTTTCCCATGCCAAAGAGAAACGAGGAAGCAATAGGAGTGCATGTTGAGTTTCAAAGCAAGGTAATGAAAAATTGCAAAAATTTTGATTACATGTCCATTCCGGGCACACACCCAATAGTCACAGTGTTAGTACCCCTTGGCATCTGTACAACTACAGATGCAGAAGCGCTATGAAGTGTGTATTTTGGAGAGATGGCTTGGCATGCATGATCATGTGGCATGGGAGATGTTAATAACAAGGATAGAGCCTACCAAGGATAAGCCGGTTCAAGAACCATGGAGGCTCAAACACACAAATCAAGCAATGCATGTCAAGTGGGGAGAGGAAAAATTGAAAGCAAGCAAAGAGCCTTAGTATGAATTAAGAACATCCAAGGTAGGGACACAATCAACAATGATATCAAGGATCGAGCGTAAGGCAACAAAATCTGACATCAAGATTTTCTTGGTTTTCTTCTTCCTTAGATTAGTACAACAATAAGACTGGATGGCATGAGCACTTACTGAGGTATGTATGTTGTTGTGCAATAAAATCTTGTGAGCATTCCCAAAAGCATGGTATTTTTGTTTTTGAACACACGATACACAACAACCACTCACCATCAAGCAAGGCTTGAGTGAGAAATGATATCGTTTTAAAGCAAGGCTTCTTCCCATGCCTGGCAAAGGTTGGGGCATGGTAGTGCTTGAGAATCTCATGGATATCATCATGGTTTGTTGCTAACCTTGATGAAGGAGGCAGCAGGTACTCGGCAAGACCGACCGACCATTAACGACCATTTCAAGAAGCTTTCAAGAAATTTTCTAGGGCTTGTCTTCTAGACATCACTGGAGCAAGGCTTCGTCTATGTAATCAAGCCAAATAGGTACGAAGTACATACTTTGCAAGAATTTTTTTTATTTTCAATATGTGGTACAATTCAACAAGGTCAATTATCTATGAATGCTTGACACGATCGACTTTCTTTTGCTATGTCATTGTAAATTGGCAAGAGTATGTGCTAGCTATGAGCACCAGAACTGTTATGTAATTGATATCTTACTATTTATTGCAGCTGACAGGTGGCAAAATCTTGACTGAGCTAGGCTATTGCAAAAGGATATTATATTTTATTTATATTTGATTATTCAAGTGCTCTTATGAACTTTGGCAATTTATGACAGGCCAGCCAGTTTGTACTCAATTTGATCATTCAAGAAATCTATAAATCAAATACGTGCAAGACGGAAATGGTCACTCTTGCACGGGGAGAGTGGGCACCGAGTGTCTATGTATTCTTCTCTCCTCTCTTCTCTTATCTCTAGTTGTGCCGGCGTAGCACTCCACTCTAGGAGGTACGCCTGCACGTTCGCTGTTGCACTGTCTCGCTCTTGCTCTCTCTCTGTTCGCTTACGGATTTGATTCTGTGCTACAAGATTTGCCAGGTATGTCGATGATCCTGTTTTATGATTGGCAGTGTGCTATTTCAGGTATTATGCAGGGCAGTCACGCTCCCATCTGTAGTAGTGGTATCAGAGCTTTGGCCACACTCTTGGGTTTGCAACAACCATAACTATCAAGATTATCATGATCAAAGATGAGTCTTGCCTCTCTTAAACTTCATTTGTTTAACGTGTTTTGAGATTGTGCATACATTATTATCAATCTTGTATAATTGCCAATGTGTTTGAATTGTTTAGAACTATTAAATTCTATAACCAAACGTTTAATTGATTATATAAAGCTTACTCTGTGTGTAAAGGATAACAAGTGAAGAGAGCGCCTTATGTAATCTACTAATTTAGAATAATCTCAAATATGGGTTAGATTAAAATCTTAGGAAGAATAAGGCTAGTTTTATGAAGAATCAAGAAGAAGCCACAGTTTTAGACTCGAAAGAGAAGAGCACAAAGAGAAGAGTGTGCTCTTTGTATAGGAAACACCCCTACATAGACAAGGAAAGGTGAAAGCAACGAGTTCAAAGAAAACAATTTCGAGTCACCTATGAAATACTAAGTCCGAACTCGAAGAGAATGAGAGTAGCTTGTTGTATTAAAAAAACACCGGAGTGGACCAATGCCATACTCTAGCATGCAGCTAGGACGTTGAAAGGAAGGAAAATAATAATAATAATAACAATAAAATTTTTTAGTCACTCTCTACATTTATAATCGACTCATAGTCATGAACTCATGGTGGATAACAACACCTCAATAGCAATATACAACGAGTAAGCAAGCATGTGGCACTGCTCGGTAGCACAATAGTAAGCAGTCATCGTCAAAATTAGAAGCAACATCTTTTGCAGTTCGACCTCAGCATGTGGCATCAGCTCTCCTCGTGGACAATGGAGATTGTCGTTCTGCAGAATCTCACCAACAACCCTCACCACTTCATCTATGATTGGGCGCATCCAGTGTACATGTTCAATTATGGCATTAACACCACCACTAACCAGGCAGTGTGCATGTCCTACCACATCCAGATCACACCATGCAAACTGGGGAAAACCACTAGTCCCCAGGCCGCCAACACTAGTGTTGTCCGGCACTTCACGTGCCTAACACCTCACGTGCGGCACCCAATAGTGTAAACAGGGGGCAAAGAAGAAGTAACTTCTTTCTGATCTACTTGAACTTCCCCCCACACCCCCACCCACTCTTGCTCGGATGCATGGGGGAGTTAGTGCTGGTTGCATGCACCTACCCTTAGTACCTCTCTCTCTCTCTCTCTCTCTCTCTCTCTCTCTCTCTCTCTCTCTCTCTCTCTCTCTCTCTCTCTCTCTCTCTCTCTCTCTCGGTTTTTGCCCGCCAACAACTGTTCACTCTCCCCACCATGCAATGAATGTTGTTCCCTACAGAGCCACCTTGAGCCAGTGGACAGACTCACTTGCAACCACTCGACTGCATCACCCTCAGTTTGCATGGCTGTTCATGTATCCCACTATGACGTAGTGGCCCCACCTTTTCACCCTCTTGAACTTACCAATCTCCCACACAAATTGTGGCCCTACGGCCTGCAAGCAACTCATTATCACACTCGTATGATATCGATTTATTTATTTTTACCTACCTCGAGGTGCAAACTCCATCTCCAGCTCGACTTCCTCATCTGTGAATATGGCTGCCGCTTCAGATTTTAACATAGGGACAGGCATTCAATCCCGAGCATCAACGTCACACCTCTCTTGTTTTCGATCACAAGCTGCAAAATAGTGTCTATTTCTTCTCTCGCTCACCCTCTCTCCTCGCACATCTTAGCGCACAGAGTGGGTATATGCAGCAACAACGATGAAATTCAGGACCCCCAGCCTTTTGAATTTCCTCCTGGCCAGTTTCCCCTTCTGATTGAAACTCCCTCACTCTCGTGCAGCTCCCCTCTTCTGCAGTGCTGTGCTCTCCATTTTTCATAGGGCCACTGCATTCTCATTTAGCTTTCTCTCTTCCCCCAACTACCTACAGAAGTGTACTTTGGCGATTTCATTTCACTCTCTGTGGGACGCATGTCTCACCTCACCATCCTATCTTAATGCAGTATTAGCGAGAACCACGATTAATTTGTCAATCCGTGGGACGAAGCTGACTTGACTAGTGCATAGAGGCTACAAGAGGTTGTCAATCTCTCGAAAAACAGCTAACAACTCACATCTAACTCAGGCTACACTCAAGTGACTGAAATCACCAAAAGCCAATCGCTCATCTGCAAACAAATCACATCCGTTACAGCATCAGATGACATCCAAACGTAGCAAAACTTCTAGGACATGTTTATGAGACCTAAGCACACATCCTATGGTCTCAAACCCCACTTTAGGTCAAGTTTCAAAATTGCGATTATTAACAACATTGGATTTTTGACCTAGTCATTTTTGACCTAGTCATTTTTGACCTAGAATGCATCTAAATGCTTAGCAATGATGCCCCAATGCCTTGCCTATGTTTAGTTTTTGATTTAAAAGTGTAAATTCCTAGTTATGATGAAATTAGGCCGCGGGTTGACGATGCCAAAAGCTACAAAATACTGTGAATGGCTTATGTCAATGCGTAGAGCTCTTACCTGTGGTTGCAATGCAACAAACGCAATCGCAATGTGACAACTGGAGAGGAAGTAGGAAGCGCAAGAAGGAGAGAAATGAGCGCCATTAGCTCACGTTGTGTATTTCTTATCCAAAAACTTATTAAAAACTTACAAAATTGGCTTTTATACCTTAGCCAAGGTTTTTGGGTGGTCAAAACTAATAATTTGGAGTTCTACTAAAGCTGGGTAATGATTGGCTGGTACAATCTGGAAGCTTGTAGCCCCGGCTCATTAATTATAGAGTTTATCCGAGAAAATAGGAGTTATAATATTCTCGGTTTATTAAAATAATAAATGTTCTACAAAGAGAACTCTGAAAAATGGTGTCCATGTTCGCTTGCTGCTAACATTCCCCCTCTCCTTGCCTGTGTCGTCCCTTGACACAGCTTTATGGGCTGAAATAGTCTTCGGGTTGACTGCTGGTGAGGCGGTCTTTAAGCGCATCCAGTGCCTTCTGGTATCTCATTCTTCTTTCTTTGTCGGGCACTTGCAAAAATTGCATTGTCGCTTTATTCTTCAGCTCCACCGTTGAGTAGCCTACAAACTTGGATGTTAGGTTGTTGATCACCGACGCAAATATCTTCGTTCGCCATGTGAAGAATCCAGTGTACAAAGCTTCTTCAAAGGCCATCATATTATTCAATGGCAAGAACATACATCTGGCATAGAATTCGTAAAGGACCTCTTCTGAAGGCTAACTACTCAGATCGTAGCATAAGTCTTGGTTACCTTCCAAAAATGATAGCCATGGGGCTCTTGTTTGCTCAGGCTCATTAAAAACTTATATACATGTGAGCAACATGCTTTAGATTTTATATAGCATGGCATAGGAGAGATCTGGTAGACTCTTGAAGAAAGACATGGTGCCCGTTAGCGTTTTCACCATGTATTTCTCTGTTGCATGTCCTTTCTCTGGAGCTGGCACTCTGGGGAAGTTAAGTGAAGTTGGCCTCTTCTTTTGCAGTGCTTCATGCGCTTTCCATGTCCTTACTCACGGTACAGGATAGAAGGTTGGATCTCTTTGAAGGGATGCAGGTGCTCTTGTGAACAGAATCAGGTATCTCGGATTCTTGTTCATCCAGCTTAGCCTCCACTTTGGGTGGTCTTTATCTGCACCATCTTCTTGCATATCCTTGTAAAACCTTTCTTTCACCTGTAATAATTCCACTTTGATGAGAGGATATGGCAGGGATTGTTGATGCCATTGAGCATTGATCTGATTGGGAGTGAGTTGAGTGACGTTGACAAAGTGTAAAACTCTCAACTCCTAATCCATTGCGGCTTTTTACTGCTAATCCACCTCTAGGATGATCTTCTCCTTCAGTGCATCTTCTTCAGCTTTTGACAATTGGACCATTGGCATTGTGTCTGCATCTTTGATATTGATTTGAAAATCCTCATCACCACTCGGCTCTGTCGTAGAGTGTGTCTCAAACTCAGCAAAGGAGACCGAGGGTATATCTATCTGTGGCGGCTCTGAAGTGCCTGCCTCTTCCTGCGTGTCTGGTTTCCCATCTTTGAGGAGTTGATTAATTTGCTCGAGTTCTGCTATCTCCTTTAGGATCTCCTCCTCTCTCTGAACCCGCATCAGTGTCAGGTCCCTGTGCTGTGATTGTTCTAGCTTTAATTCTAATTCGAGGTCTTTGTTTTTCTTCTCAAGTACCTATACACTTCATCAGTTCCTTTGATCGAGGTCATGGCTGGATTTTCTCTTACTTGCCGTAAGAAAATTGCAGGATCATTGATCCGTTGTTCAGAGTATTGGAACAAGGCATTGGAAACATCTAATTGCAGCTGAATTTTTTGAGCTGACAGAGATGTCATAAGAAGTTTATTCATAACTTCTGTCAGATTCTCGTCTTTTTCTTTGCAGGCATCAAATAATTTGGTGAGTAATTCACCTAATTCCTCCATTTCCTTTTGTTGCCTATCTCTGGCTAACTAATGTTGTTCAGCTTCTGCCTTCATCTCTTGCACTTGCCTTTAAAGATCAGTGATGACAGTCATCCTGTCTTCTAACTCTCCTTGGAGAGCGTTGATCACCATCTCAAGTTCTTTGGCCTTTGTGTTGCAGTTTAATGCTGTTGTGAATGGAGTCTCTATGTCATTTCCTACATCTGTCGTGCATATTCATCGACTTAAACTATTACCTCGTTGTTTGATTGCCACTCCTCTTGTCTTTCCAATTGAGATGTGCCTACAGCCTCATGTGTGGCTTCCTGCTGTGTCATAACTACTAATGGTTCTTGTGTGGAGGTAGATGGTCGGTCTTCTTCTTGGTCATCCTGAGGCTTTGATGCCTCGGCAGTTTGTAGCTGAGTGGAAGTAGATGGTGAAGGCTCAGACCTTGTTGTCTTCTCTGGTGACGGCCTTCTGGTGTCGATCTTTCTTCCTTCTTTGGCTCGGGTTCTTTCTTATGTGCAGTGGTAGACTCTTTTCTACATCTACTTCTTTATCAGACTCTTGTGCAGATTCACTTGCCTTTTTCTCTTCTGGCTTTTGAGTATCTTCTGCGGCCTTCTCCTATTCCGACTCGGCTTCTTTTTCTTTTTGTCTGTCGGGGTGGTCAGCCTCATGAAGATTTTGTTTGTTTGGTGGACTCAGAATCTTTCTCTTTCTCTAGCTCCGCTTCTTTATTGGTGTCTTTGCTTGCAGGTGATGGTGGTGGGCTAGGCATGGGATGGTCCTGTTGTTCTGTATGCGGTGAGGTGGGTTGGGGAGATCCATAACTTTGTTCTTGGGCTTCTGCTCTAGCCGTCTCCTCGGCTTGTCTTTGGTCTTCCGCCTCTTTGGCTTTCTTAGCAGCTTCTTATGCCTCCTTCAGCTTTAGAGCTTCAGCCTCTTGGTACATTCTTTCTAAATGTTTTGTTGGATCATCCATCTCTTTTCTTGTATGATGCTTCATTTGAGGGCCTTTAAGTCCAGTAGGTACCCATTTTTCTGGGTCCTTCCCTTGTGCTTGTCTACTATGTTGGTATGCCTATTTCTTTCTTTCAAAACGCGCTTGTTTTTTATCTGGCTCTTCTTGGTGTGCGGCCACAGCTTTTCTTTTCATCTCTTCTCTCCAAGCTCCCTTTTCTTCGTTGTCAGAGCTCTTGTTGTTGTGCCTTTTTGGCGAGCTGCTAGTTGACTATTCATCAAATTTATATGATCTTTTGCTTGACCTTGTAGCTCTTGGAGAGGGTTGTGCTGCCAATATCCATGTGTTCTGTAGGTGGTAGGTTGACGGCCATGTCGATGGCATGATATGCTATTCGAGCCAAGACCTCTGGCGCACCCAAGTAAGTGATTTTGCCTTCTTTCTTGGTGCCCTTCAAAGTGGTCAGGACATACTGCACATGGTCCACTGGTTGCCTTGTTGTCAACTTGAGAACTTGAGTGAATGTGGTGGCCATGGCATGATTTGGCGTAGTGTACCTTGGTGTCCTTTTTGCCAAGAAATGGAAGTGTTGGTGGTACAAAAGGGCTGGCTCGTCCACTTGTTTGTGAATAAGGTCGGAGAATGTAGCCGCGGCTCTCTCTTTGGTAAATGTTCCTGCGGTTTTCATGTCCCTTACTCGCATGGTCATTCCTTATGTGGGCAGTCTGAGTGCCTCTACCACTATCTTTTTAGTGATCACTACTTAGACCTTGTTCCCTTGGGTGTCGGATATCTGTGCGGTTCCATCTTCTTTGATTGTGGATAGAAACTCATAAGCCTTCTGAAAATCCACTCTGCAAGGCTCTTGTTCGTAGAAATCCCTGAGCCCCAGCCTGCGGTTAGCCTCTTTTGTCTCTGGCTTTGCGGCTACATCATAGACTTCTTTGGGTAGGAGTTGCAACTCCACCCGATGCCCTTCTTCACTCTTGAATCTGCCAGTGAAGACTGTAGTGTGGTGCTCTTCCAACTGTTCTCTAGAGAGGTATGATGCCTTGGCTGCTTTGAATGACTCGGGGTCTAGTTGATAAGCGGGCAGTTCCTGTAGTTTCTCCTTTTGGTTGACCTTCTTTTTAGCCCTCTCCGCTGATTGCATGGCTCCTGTTCAGTGAATAGAGTGCAAAGTTAGTAGATTTGTCGGAATTATCTCTCGAAGTCCTTTAGGATGAAATGCTAACAATTTGGTCCAATTTGCTTCAAATCAAATTTTGAACAAGCAAAGATGCATAAAAACATGCAAGGAACAAAACTGTATGGTCAAAACAAATATTTGCAACCAAAGTAAATAATCGTGATTATTTACAGCTGAGGAGAAATTTCAACTTTTTGCAAACTTGGCTTTGTAGGCTTGAAGTATATACCAAATACATGCTCTGAGTGAAATATGGGCTTATTTGGATGCATAGGATGAAAAGGGTCAAGCTGGCAGGCCGCTATGGTCAGTTTTAGGTCATAGGTCTTCATGCACTGCTCGGTTTCTACGATTTTTTCTAGGGCTTTAGACCAGCTATCGGCCGTACAAAATGGATCATTGTCGAGTAAAGAATTTACCCCTCATGTCTCGTGTGAGACAGAGCTAAAAATGGTCAATTGTGGGCTCCGGAAAAGTCGCGTGAAAGAGGCTGAAATCTCTCTCTACAAAGGCTCCAAGTGGAAATGAGGTGGTTTTAGCCTACCATGGATATCTATACCTGGACTTCCCGAACCAAATTTCCCCAGATTCCCTCATTAGTCCTACTAGGCCGTGAAATCTATGTTAGACTCAAAAATTTCCCTGATCGGATTCCTAAAGCTCATTCTGCAAGAATTTTGCAAAAGTAGGTCTGGCCGCCTAATTTAGGCTTCCCGCTTCCATCTTCTGATTTCATTGAAATTTTTTGTGCTTATCCGCCTTGTCTTTCTAATCACCACGTGTCTTCCATTTTTCCATCTAAGTTTCCCTGCTATTTATTATTAATTTTGACATGTTTATTTAAAAAAATCAAAGAAAATAGCAAAATGCTCTAAAAAGGTAAAGTAAAAATCCAATAATTAAGAAAATGCCTTGAAAAATATAGATTTATTGTTTTTTGTTGGATTTCTTCATTTTTAAGCCTCCTTATCAACAAAAATGATGAAAAATATCCAATAAAAGGACTATTTTTTTATGATTTTTTGATAGTATATACACTATTTACACTCATCGGGAAGATGTTATCAGTGAATTTTTCCTTAATGATGAATTATAAGGGTATTATTAGGTAATTTTGCAAAAAATCACACGTTAACATAGTACTGTTCCTCCCTCTTTAAACATTCCCCTTAATTACTTAGTACTTAGTGCCCTTCCACCCCTCCTAGATGGCGTACTCCGGGACGACTGTGTGCATGGGTTGAACAATTGTGTCTATGCATAGCTGTGATTGGCTCTACCATGATATGAAGATCAATGCAATTCAAACCAATATGGTGTGTAAGAGTTGGGTCTTGAGTAATTAACTCAAGGGTTTCTGATGTCGAGGTTTGTTGTTGATGTCTTCCAAATAGCAAGTCTTGTAGTTTGTAGGCTCTCTGTTTGATTGTACCATCAGGATGCTTTAGCACACTGATTGCTTGAGCTGTTGGTAGCACTTTTGACTATTGTCGAGCTTTTTCTCTCCATTGGTAGCTTGGTCGGTTTGGTGTTGCATGGTGTGGTGGAGTCTATTGAGACTTATAACTCGCCATTTCTTGATTGGTTTTACGGTTTCTGGAGAAGATAAGTGCTCCTCTTTCTTCCAAACCATTTCCATGTTAGGTTCCTTGCACGGAGATGTTTGTCTCTGTGTTTTAATACTTGGAACCTTCTTTTGCTTTGTCGGTGAAGTTTTAAGCACCCAAATCTGAATCGGATTATCCTTAAGCTGTGCTTTTGGTACCCACATTTGCCTGACTCCTTGCATGCTACATGTAGCATTTGATTGTCAAGGGGATGGAGAAGATTGACTACTTCATGGTTTGGTCTGCTGATTGCTTCTTTTCCATTCCTCCTTGCTTGGTGCAATTGGAACAATGAGTGGCCCTCCTTTAGGTGATAGCTTTAGCTGATTCGTATCCCGATCTGGTACTGCTTTCCAAGAATCATCGTCTCGTTCATGTGTTCATCTGGCAAGCATACAAACTGATGAGGACATGAACATCCATGTACTATCACGTTCAAGTTGACTACCCCCAATGTTGGAGTTGGGTTCTTGTTGCATCCTTTGATTGTCGCTATTCCTGTCGTCAATGCTTGACTTGTTGCCTTCTTGTATGTGGAATAACTTACTTCATTTACTCCAGCTCATGTGTCGACCAAAGCATTGGTGCTATGATTGTTGAGCTGTAATTTGATGCGCAGGTACATTCCATCTAACCAGTCATCATCTGTTGAAAATGCGTCTTTAGGTAATTCCCATTTTTTATCATCTATTTCTAAAGTGTTGATGGGAATCGGTATCTATTGATTCTTGAGAGCAGCTTTCCGCTTGAGTACCTGAAGCCTAGCTTCCTCTTGGGCTTCATCATTACCTACTGTCGTTTGATCTTTCTTTGCTTGGTTGCATGCATTCTTTCTAGAAAATCATTGGTTAGTGGAAAATTGTATTCTTTAAACGACATCCACTAATCCAATTAGCCATTGGTTCACCATCTAGGGCGGACAATTTTACTGCTCCACTTGGAGATACATCTTCAATGATAAATGGTCTGTTTCCCATTTCCTTAAACTTGGGAATGTGTTGCTTAAGGGAATATACTAAAACTAAGCCCCCTTTCTTGAAGATCTTTGTGATCAAGTGGAATCAAAAAACTGTTTTTGTTTCTGCTTTTGTGCATAGATATGAGCTACAGCAGTTAGCCTTTGCTCGTTTAGATTTTCCAAATCTTTGAGTCTTTCTGACAATTCATGTCCAGTCCACTCAAGATTTTGTGCTACCCTTAATGTCGGCAATAGAAATTTTATTGGCAGTATGGCATCAAGACCATGAACAAGCAGGTGGTTCTATTGGTCCAACAAAATCTATACCCCAATTTGCGAAAGCTCTAGCCCCCAGCATTGGTCTTAAGGGCATGCTATCTACTCGTGTTGGAATTTCTGCTTGTTGACAAGCATCAAATCTTCGAACATATTCTTTGGCATCTGCAAAAGGTGTTGTCCACCATATGCCTACCATCAAGATTGCTCTTGCGGTGGTCTCACTAGAAAGGGCATGCTATCTACTCATGTTGGCATTTTTGCTAGTTGACAAGCATCAAATCTTCGAACGTATTCTTTGGCATCTGCAAAAAGTATTGGCCACCATATGCCTGCCATCAAGATTGCTCTTGCGGTGGTATCACTAGAAAAGTGACCTCCAACTAATCCCACATTTGCTTGTTCTATAATCGTGCACAAAGACGGAAATGTTGATCTTTACTTCTCCGATACAATTGGTTTCCAATAAGAGCATAGTCTCTTGCTTCAGTTTCAATTACTCTTTGACAACGTTTACTCATATCCTTAGAAAATGTTCGGTTCGATAAGTAACTAACCAGATAATTACTCCACTTAGGTACAGGTGACATTTGAAACAATGTTACATGAGGTATGGGTGTTTGTTTTTGACATTGAGGGCAATCCTTTCCAAAAGATCTAACATCTCTCCTCATAGTCGGCCAAAATACTCCAAGTCTCAAGATTCGTTGCATAGTTTGGTCTTTCGCAAAGTGAAGTCCTACTATGGTAACATGTGCTTGACTTAGGTACTGTTCTTTTTCTTCAAAGTTAATACATAAAAGCAATATCCCGTCCTGATTTCTTTTGTACAGCCTTCTAGCTAGTAATTGATACATAGCCAATTGCTCGATTAATTGATTGTGATAGGAAGTGGTATTTGTGAATCCACTTGAGCTATTTTTATCAATGACACAATGTTTTCCGACCATGTAGGTATCATTTCTACGGAGAACAAATAGGCATCTGGTAGATCATCATCTACCCCTTTAGGTGATTCTCCTGAAACAATCCTTAACAATGATCTTCTCGTTGATGTGTAGTGCCTTTTTTTACAACCACAATGAAATCAAATTCGAGAAGAATGATGAACCATCTACTATTCTACCTGTGCTGCATGCCTTGTTGACCAAATACAACAAAGCTTGGTGGTCCACAAAGAACACAAACTTGTTGGCTAATAAGTAATGTCTATACTTTTTAACTGCATAGGTCATTCCTAATCTTTCTCTTTTGGTGGTGGTGTAATTCTTTTCCGCCATGTTCAATTGTCGGCTAGCATAAGAAAAGGAAAGTCAATTTTCCCATCTCCTGGTTGCGCTAGTATACAACCAATAGCAAAATTTGAAGCATCTACATGTACGTGGAATACCTTATCCCAATCTGGTGCTTTCAATATTGGAGATAAAGTGAGAGCTTGCTTAAGCTTCATGAAGGATTCTTCACATGCCTCGGTCCATTCAAAGTGCCTAATCAAGCTATACATGGGTTTTGCAATTATAGTGTACATGTGGATGAACCGTCGGTAATATCCACAATGCCCCATGAAGGCTTGTACCCCCTTTATTGTTGTTGGTCTAGCCATATCATCAATGACATGAATCTTCTCAATATTAGTAGCTATGTCATTTTTAGACACTATGTGCCCAAGAATTTTTCCTTGTCTACCCATGAATGTGCACTTTTCAGGATTTAAGCAAATCCTATAAAGTCTACATTTTTCGAATACCTTTTTTGAGGTGTTGTTGAGCAGAGGACCACACCTATACATTTTTGCTCACACTCATGTTTTTGTAAACACTTATTGTAATAAATGTCTTTCCGACATTTCATTTTTTCCATGGAGCCGATTCATTGTAATTAGCGGGACTCAATTGACTTTCCAGCTTGTATTCCCCAAGTAGTTTCACCTGCTTATGTAATTAGATTAGAGATGTTTTCACACCTCCAAGCCTGAGGTATAAGAGCCAATTTTTGTCCACCTAAGGACACAATTTTGAATCATTAACCAAGGTGAGTTTTTGAGCGCCGTGACTGTATCTGAGAGAGTGTGAGAGAAAGAGAGAGAATCTATCCTCTTGCTACGTGAGCTACGGAGCCACCATTGTGTTGGCAAAGGCGAGAGCTACGCACAGATACCAAGCGTGAACGCATTCAGCTTCTACGTAAGGTGAGCTTCCAGGAGCTTCTATGTGAGTTTTCTCCCTATCTGTGTGTTGGAATTGAGTGTGCCATATATCTATAGAACCGCAACGAGTAGAGCTACACATTAGTACCATCGGAGTCAAGATTCGGTCACCTTTATTTTTTGGCTTGTCTTCATATGCGTTTACCGCACGAAGTGGTTACAGGTTGAGATTGTATTGTAGATTCATACAGTATTGTCCTTACCTAGTGTAGAGACCCCCCTTAGAGTTTGAGGCTGATTCGATGACTCTAAATCATGTTTCAGATAGCATTCATTCGTAGTACGGATTTCAGTCACTTGTGTATTTGTGAACTTAGATTTGATTTCCTTTGTAGTGATTGTTGTTAGAAGGTCGAGTAGGTGATTTGATACCCACCTATTTGTTTCCATGCGCCTGCCGGTCAAGCTCTGTCCTCGTTTGACATTCTTGTTTGTCAGTTGAGTTCTCGCTATCATAGCCACCGCTAGCGGCGTAACCGCCACAACATTTGGCGCCGCTGTCGGGGACGAGAGCCCTAAGTAGGTGACCTTGGACTAATCCTATGAGGTGATTTGTTTTGCTACTTTGTATATTTTAGTTAGAAAGGTCTAGGAGCGGTGGACTCGGAGGATCTTTGAGAGGTACTAGGAAACCTGTGGTATTCCCGGGTCTTTCGTGTTTGACAGTTTTGTAGTTTAGGTTAGATTGATTTTTTGTTGGTGTTGAGTGGTTGTTGGGATTGAGGCATTTACTAGTCCGTGTGTGGAAGTGAATCTCTTTATACTCACAATTGCAAAAACCTATTTTATGATTAGAAGTAGCTTAGGTAGGACATGATTTGATCCTGATGTAGAGCTATTAATTAGTGATTTATTTGCTTGATGTGTTTGATTGCATGTTAGATCACTAAACCGTTGATTTGGTAGTGAAACTTGCAGAAACAAAGTTCATAGAAATTTTATGTGAGACTGAGTGTTATTGAGCACTTAGGAGAGCTCTTGGAAGAGTTCTGTGTTGAAAAACTGGAATTCTGCAACTTTAGACATCATACGCGTATGATGTCTTAGGGGATAAACAGAGACCAAAACAAAAAATTTGACATTACCAGAGTGTTCAGAAGGGGGGTTATACCCTAAGATCAACTTAAAACAAGGGCTTTAACAACCCTAGAAACTCAAAATACCAAGTCAGAGTGCAAAAAACGCAAAGAATAGGGAAAATTGATTCAGAGCTCATTTTTGCATTCAGACTTGATAAAAACACTTGAAACTCAAAGATAAACAATTGGAGAAGCTTAAAATTGAAAATTGCGCAAATCTGTGAAAAAAGACATTATACGCGTATAATGTCTTTTCGCATATAATGTCTTTTGGCACTTGCTGAAGTGATTTTTCAAATTTGACTTGACAAGGTTGTTACAAATACTGTGCAAATCTCAAATATCAATTTTGGATTGAAATTGGGCAAAAAGACATCATACGCGTATAATGTCTTTTTCCTAATTCTGGGAATATTTTGATATTTTGCTATCACAGATCCTTTGTACTAGTTTTCTAGAGCTTGTATTTCAAGTTTCATGTCATTTGGATCACATTTGACCCCAAGTCAAAAATCGGGAAATTGCCAAGAAAAGCCTAATCTGGCCATAACTTGCACAAACAGAGTTCAAATTGAATTTTGTGAGTGGAGAGAGTATAAGGGTGCTACTGGGAGTGAGCAAAGCAAAAATATCCAACATCTATGAAAAAAGACATCATACGCGTATAATGTCTTTTTGAGCAAATCTAATACAAAATTTTGACTTGAGGTAACAGAAGTCTTCCAACTGACAAAACAAACCATTTGACCAAGTATCATTCAATTTGGATCACTTTTGATCACAGAGAATTGGGATAAACAAACTGCCGAGACTGAAAAGTTAGATTCCTCTAGGGAGATTGATGAATTTGAGATCCAGTAGATATCTCCAGAATAACCAACCAAGACAAAGAGAACAAGCGAGTGTTATATCAACCAAGGAGAGTGTAAACCAAAGTGTAGTGCGACCATTAGAGCCAATCCTTGAAGGAAGTATTTCCGATACTTCTTTAGAGAGATCTTACGAGATTTTCACTGAACACTTAGGATACTTGAACTTAAACGAAAGAGAAAACATGGCAGCAGAACCGTCAAATCCTTCAGCCACAATGAAGCTATTGTTCATAAAGTATCAATACAACAATGAGCAAGGTACCAAGATCTACAGAGATGGTATGGACCGCTATTGTGTAAAGATAGAAGATAGACCGAGTGAGTTCAAGGACTTAGTGCCTGTGAGCTATAGCGGAGATAGCTACCTAGATGACGGACAAGTGGAGATTGATGGGCACAAAAGCCAAAGTAGATAAGGAACCCGAAGAGAAAGCACCAACAATGAGCTTCCATGGTGCGAGGTTAAGGCGAGAAAACGAAACTTCGAGAGTCAACACTGATAACATCTATGTGGGGCTATACAAATATCATGATGGAGAGAAAGATCTCTATTATAGATGCGAGGAACCCTACGTTGGAGAGTTGACAGATCAGAAAAGACTTTATGTCTTTACCTACACAGAGGGATCAGAAACGAAGATTGTCGTATACGACAAGTATGGAAGGCAATACTCGACAATGGATAAAAAGGAATTGGAAGGTTAAACATACTTTGGGGGACCACTCCATGAGTATTATGTCACTCCTATCTCACAAAGACCAGCATCTACAAATGTAGTGCTAGACCCTATAGCAACAAGTGGAATAGGAAGAACTCATGTGGTTGATTCTTTCAATCAACCTCAGTATTCTATGCCAAACCCAATGGGAACATTACATTCTAGAGAGTCAATGGCTACGAATCGAGGTAGTGTAGTTCCATTCTCTACACATACTACGATAGGTCCGATGTTTGTAGCAGCACCGTCACATTTGCCTCCTAGTAGTAAATTCTTGGCAAGGGAGCCAACTAGAGCAGCCCATGAAGTCCATGACGCAAGAGAAAGTTTTAGTCGGGATACAGGAGCAATGAGATTGGTGGCAGACAATAGACGCATGAGACCATCTCAAGTGGCCAAGTGTATGCCGAAGAAGTATAGTGGCTCAGGAGATCCGTATGCACATGTCTCACTCTTTAAGCAAGTCTTAAGAGCTGAGCAGATAACAGATTTCCACACACAGTATGAAGGATTTGGTCTTACTTTAGAAGGGATGGCATTGACATGGTTTCAACCACTGAATGGTGGAGGTTTCCATGACATTGACCATTTGCTGCGAGAGTTTGCTGAGGAATTTTTGAAAAGAGGGATTAAACACAATACGGTATCCCAAATATATGCTTTCAAACAGAAGGAGCGAGAAGTGAAGGAAGCTTCACTTCACTTCAAACAATACATAGAGAGATGTCCAGTACGGGAATGACCGCAAGATGATAGACTATCTATCCTCTTTATAGAAGGGCTGAGAAATGACACTCTCAAGAAAGACTTGCACCTGAAAGCTTGTACAAGTTTTGAGCAAGTGACCAGAGAAGCATTGTACTTAGTGGATAACTGTGCGATTTATGGAGAGGTGACAACAAATACTGATGTCGCATCCAGTAGCTCATCATCCGTAGCTAGCGAGACCACCACTAAGAAGAATGTCCAAACAACCATAGTGCCGAACATGGAACAAATGATAGAGGATGCTATAAGGAGATTAGCACCATACCCTAAACCAATGCCAAAACTAATGAAATGGTGTGCGATTGAACAAAAATGGACGAATACACTCAAGAGAGGAGTGCTATTACAACAAGGGTTATGTGAAGGAGCGTCAATATGCGCCTCCAGCCTCAGGTACATCCAGTACCTCGATACCCAACGAGAAACGTACCAAGACCTATGGGGATAGAAAGACCACAGCCGGTATTGGGGTAACAACCACCTTTACCAAGAGCGAGACCAATGGGCATTAGATATGCACCCACCCTAGAGAATCAAGAAGAACAAGCTTTAGTGCCTGTTGAGACTTTTTACAAAGATTCTGGTGCACTCATGGCTCCTACTGTGTATTACCCACCTGAAGAACCAAAACAACCAGAACCTTGGAGCATGATGGGAAATGTTGGACCACTAATAGGCGCACACGCCTCAGATGAAGAGAGGTATGGCTTGGATGCAAGAACACTTATGTTCATAGCTCATGGAGGGTTGTCACGCCAAAGACCAGCTTATCCACAAAGGGAAAATCAAGGGACACAAAGACCTGCATGAGGACCCTGTTATAAGTGTGGAGGTGACCATTTGATGAATGTTTGTCCATACACAGAGATCATTAGAATAAATTCATATTGCACAAAGTGTGGTGTCACTCACTTCAATGAGGATTGTTCAAAGAATCCCAACAAAGTGCAAAAGACGACATTGAACATGCTAGAGTCAATTCCTACTAGCAGTGGGTCTAAAAATGAAACTCTGATACCAACGCAAGTTGTTATTAGAGCTCAAGCAAAGAAAACCACTAGAGAACCAGAGAATGGAAATTCAAGGACTGAATTGCCTAGTCAAGGATGAAGAATCCATAGAAACACATGGAAAGCTAGGAAAGCACGCATGAAACTGAAAAAAGAACAGCAAGATGTGATTCTAGCTGAGGAATTAAAACAAACAAAAGACAAATTAGAGAAACTTGAGAGTCAAAACAAAATACGGGAAATGGACTCTGAAAAGTCGAAACTGAAGAGCTTCAAAGAGACAACGAGCGTGAGCTCAGGGGATCAGTGTTAGTCGACAAAGTACACAAACCATTGGATGCACTGATGAGAGCTTACGAAGCGAGATTAAAGAGCAACCAAACACAAGAACAACGGTGGATGACTTATCCAAACACGGAATTGGAAAAGCAGAGACTCGAAATGTGTCAGAGAATGATCGAGACTGCATAAGCCTTGTTAGAACCACCTAGAGAACCAATGAATTGTGGAGCGGAAAACCCAATTCATCAAGAGACTATCCTCTCGCGGGTAGTTGAAAAGCCTAACAGTGCACAAAAGCCTAAAAAAATGCATGGGGATGAACGTATAGTGATGAACACAACAGATCAAGAAATAGAGCGTTTTCATCATGTGATACAGAGGTCTTACGGAAGAGATGAGAATTACAATGAGTTTTGGAAACAAGTGAGAGAGGCAAACTTTGCAAGTGAGCTGAGTTGTCAAGCTAATCAAACTAATGGGGAAAAGGACATCAGGAATCCTCCCATAGAGGAATTTGAGGCAGGATCTCAAGTGGACTTAGATCTGCATTCTTACTGGGGAGATGGAGGCTTTGTTAGAACAGTAGAGAGTAAACCTCATTAGCTGAATACCTTACCTTCATACTTAGGAGAATACGAAGCAAAATCTAAGATTAGAGCGCTTCCCTCACGAGGAATATCTTCAGAAAAAGTTATGGACTCGCAAGGATTGATAGATATTTTGTCAACACCAGTGACATGCACTATCACCCTAGCTGAGCTTTTGAGACTACGACGAACATGTGGGCAACTGTAGGAAAATGCTTGGAGAAATTTGGGATAAAAGACCCAACTGCAAAACTATAAGAGGGCATACGAGAGCTGAGTAAGCCACAAAAAAACGCTAAGCCTATACCTTTGAACAAGGTCGGAGAGTATTGCGAAGGCGAAGAGGGGAATACAACCTTACCAGTTGAATTCCAGGGAGTTAACACGATGGCAATACTTGACAGCGGCGCTGGGGTAGCCATTGCTACGAAAGAAATCTGGAAAAAATAGGAAAAACCGGCAATAAGAAAAACGAGGTTAAAAATCCAACTAGCGGACGGACATATGGAGAGACCTTTGGGACTATTAGAGAAAGTAGTAGTGATTTCTTGCGGAATTGAGTACGAGCATACCTTTGCTATTGTCGACTTTGGCAAGGAGAATACCTATGATATTATACTTGGAAGACCGTTCATGAGACAGTTGAAAATGGTCCAGAATTGGGGTTACGACCACATATACCTGAGACATATGGAAACCACTATGCGTGTGAACCTAAAAGACCATAGCTACAAGGATGTGAACCGAACACCAGTTGAAGAGTTTGATTCGGCTACTTTGGCAGGATCAGAGTTTCCAGCTTGGTTAGGCAAACCCAAAGAGTTATGGATGTGTGGAGCTTCAAACTGTGAAAGTCTGAAGCGCGAAGAATGTGTTTTAGAAAGGGCAATTGAAGACGAAACTTATATAGGTGAACCCTTTCCAGAGGATGCACTTGAACCATTAGAATGGACACACATTCTAGCAACCCTAGATGTTTGTGCAATTCAAGATGGTCCGACAACGAAGTTATGTGATAAATATGGATATGATGTAGTTCCGTACTTCATGATGAGAGTTGTACTTGAAAAGGAGACTGAAAAGATTGATACACTAGACAAAGAAGATGAAGAGCACATGTTTCTCGACATTCCCAATCATCCAGAATGGAGAAATGAAGCTGACAATGAGTCCACAGACAACTCAAGCGAGAACGAGGAAACCATAAAGGATGTCAGATTCTACGACTTCCCAAATCAGACTGAAAAACACCAAAAACGCTACACAGAAAAGAGAAAAACGAAAGGTGTTAGAAACAATCCGATCCCTAGGATAAAAGGGAAAAACCAATTCCTAATGCTAGTAAAGGCGAAAGATTGTGTCAAGGACAAGATTTCTGGAAGAATGAGAGGAAATGCGAAAACAAGCTCACGGAAGGACAAACGAAGCTCAAGAAATCAAGTTCAACCCAGTGAAACAAAAACAGAAACAAAAAAAGTGAAAAATAACAAGAGAGACAAGGAAAACAACGATTCCAAATTAGAATGCAGGAATAAGTACAGAGAGCTCAAGAAAACTCTGAAAGAAGTTTGGACTACTGAATTCAAGAGTGGTGAGGACGAAAACGCCAATATCAAGGGAAACATGGATGTTCCCTCTCACTACAGGAAATTTACGATAGAGGATAGGAAGGTGATACTGACCCAGCCTATCCGAGAAAGAAAGGAGAACGAATCCTATGATGGACCGGAGGACACTAAAAAGGTTGATTTAGCAGCTCTAGGAGAGGAACCGAGTCCGGTATACATAGCTACAGATTTGTCTCCGGAAGAAGAAGAGAGACTTTTGAGTCTTCTCAGAGAATACAGGGATGTGTTTGCACGGTCGTACAAGGACTTGAAAGGAGTCGATTCATCAATATGCCAACACACTATTCCATTGAAACAAGACATTAAGCCTAGCAGACAGAGACCGTACACATATAATGACACGTTTGCTAAGCGAATCAAAGAAGAAATAGACAACCTAATGGAATTTGAATTCATATATGAGATTGAACACACTGAATGGGTATCTCTGATTGTGGTAGTGCCTAAGAAAAATGGGAAACTCCGAGTGTGTGTCAATTTGAAGAAAGTAAATGCTGCGACAATCAGGGACAATTATCCCTTGCCGATAACTGATCATGTTCTAGAACATGTATCGGGGAAAAGAGCATATTCCTTTCTAGATGGATTTTTAGGATATAATCAACTTGCCATTGCGCCAAAAGATCAACACACAAAAAAGTTTTTGCAACAGAGTGGGGAATTTATGCGTATCGAGTTATGCCATTTGGTTTAACTAATGCTCCCGCAACATTCCAAAGGTTGATGACGCATGCATTCAAAGAGTACTTGAGGTTGTTTCTAGAAATATACATGGATGACATGTGTGTATACTCTCTCCTGATAGATGAGCATCTAGAACACCTAGAAAAGGTATTCGAGAAATGTAGGACATATCGCATTTGTCTCAATCCTGAGAAGTGTGTGTTTATGGTCCGACAAGGCAGAATTCTCGGACATATTGTCTCACATAACGAAATATCCATAGATATGGAAAAGATAAAAGTAATAGTGGATATGCCTAGACCAACCAACACGAAACAAGTGCAGAGCTTTATGGGGCATTGTGGATATTATAGACGATTCATTTACATGTACGCTATAATAGGCCAACCACTTTACAAGCTAATAGTGAATTTCGAATGGACAGAGAAGTGTGAGGAATCCTTCAAGAAACTGAAAGAGGCACTCATTACTGCTCTAGTTTTGAAATCACCAGATTGGGAGAAGATATTCCATGTGCATATAGATGCTTCGGCATATGCAATAGAATGCATCGTGGCTCAGCCAGAAGAAAGAAACATGGATTTTCCAATCTGTTATGCTAGTCGACAGCTCAACAATGCTGAAAATAATTACACCACAACATAGCGAGAGGGATTAGGAATGATTTATGCTATGAAGAAATTTTGGCATTATCTTCTAGCCAATAAGTTTTTGTTTTTCACAGATCATCAAGCCTTGCTCTACCTAGTGAACAAACCATGCAATACGGGACGGATAGTGAGATGGTTCATCATCTTATTAAAATTTGACTTCACAGTAGTATTAAAGAAAGGAAAGACACATCTTAGAGCGGATCACATTTCAAGGTCGACAAATGGAGAAGACCCTATAGGTGTAGATGACGACATGCCAGATGCGTACTTATTCAACATAGAAATGATACCAAAGTGGTCTCAGGATGTTGTTACTCTATTAACCTATGGAGGAGAGTTTGATAGAAAAGAATACAACCAGAAACAAGTTACTATTCAGCAATCCAAGAATCTTCAGTTGATTGCAAGAAGGTTGTATCACTTAGGAACCGATAATATTTTAAGCTTATGCATCAATCCTGAAGAATATAACATATATCTACGAGAAGCACACGTTCAGGAATGTGCATTTCATTGTTCAAAAAGGAACACGTATAGGAATTTGTTACAACTGGGAAAGAGAGTGTACATGAATATGTCACAGTATGTATTACATGTTCGTCAAAACTGCCAGACAGCTGAGTATTCAACATTGTATCAGATAATGCTCGCTCCTGAATGGAGTCAATATATTGTTGAATATCTCACAAATAGAACTTTTCTAGAGGGAACCTCAAAAGCCCGTCAGAGAGCTGTAGAGACAGAAGTGTGAGATTACGCTTTAATAGAAAATCAAATGTATAAGAGAGGTAAAGACAACCAGCTTAGGATTTGGGCATCAAAGTCGGAGTATGTGATAATCCTAGAGCAAGCTCATGGAGGAATAGGTGGAGGCCATTTCTCAGGTGATAAGATAGCAAAAATTGTCTTAGTTGCAGGAATATGGTGGCCGACATTACACATGGACGCTGAGGAATACGTAAAACAATGTGATGACTGTCAGTGAACAAAAGTATCACTGAAAAGAGATGATATTCCGCTTAGACCAATGATGGGAGCAAGAGCCTTTGCAAAATGGGGGATTGATTATGTTGGACCTATCTCACCTCCTGCATACAGGACTCATACACAATACATCATTGTGGCAACCGACTATCTAACAAAGTGGGTTGAGGCAAAAGCAACTCAAAAAGCATATGCCAAGACCATGGCACAATTTCTGTATGAATACGTCTTTGCACGATATGGATTACCAATAGAAATTGTGAGTGATCGAGGCACACACTTCATAAATGAAGTGATAGAGATCCTTCTAGATGAATTCATGGTAATACATAGAAAATCAGCTCCGTATCATCCACAAGCCAATGGACAAGCTGAAGCGACAAATAAAACCATATGCACGGTCCTTACAAAGATTGTATCTGAGTCGAGAACAGACTGGGACCAGAAATTTCATTCGACATTATGGGCGTATAGGGTAGCATATAAAACATCCATAGGAACAACCCCATATAACATGGTTTTTGGTTTGAATGCTATTTTACCAATAGAATTTTTAATTCCAACACTGAGAGTAGCTAAGGAATTAGAGTGGACGGGACATGAGCTTTCAGATAGAATAGACGACCTTGAAAAGCTAGATGAGCTTCGCTTAAAAGCCGTGGCTTCAATCTACGCTCAAAAAAGGCAACAAAAAGAGTTCTTTGATAAGCATGTGCGAACTAAAGAGTTTAAGATTTGGGACTTTTTCCTAGTATACACTCTAAAACAGCATGCAAAAAAACTTAAAAAGCGAGGAATGGGACCTCTTGTGATTAAAGATCTATCACCAAGTGGGGCTGTCAAGCTTGCTACATTAGACGGAGAAGAAATGCCAAAGTGGATTAGTGGATGTAGATTGAAGAAGTATCATTTACCACTAACCCAAGAGATGCTTCTCAAAATACATCAAGATAAGCTGCAACTTCAGAAAAAGAAAAAGATTGTTGAGGAAGAGCAAGCGGAAGCAAAAGAAATAATGGAGAAAATAAGACTACTGCGTCAGAGACAGCGCAATGAAGGAGCCTTACGAATAAACACAGTCAATGTTTCTGAAATGGGTGAAGACAAAGTAGAACCCATCATCGAGGTCAAAGTGGGCACAAACCAAGTTAAAGCCAGAGCACTATTGGATTCAGGAGCACAAGCTAACCTGCTTTCAGTCAGTTTGTACAAGCAACTAAAACATGACACTAAGCTGCAAACTACCAAACAGGAGTTAAAGAGTTATTCAGAACACTCAATTAAAGCAATCAGATGCACAGTACTGCACGTACAGATAAATCAATATGTGTATCTACATATGTTTTATGTGGTTGAAGACAAAGCTACGCAACATCCGTTGTTGCTAGGACAACCATGGCAAAAATAGTACAATGCGATGATTAATTGGAGCTCTAATTCACTTATCATCAAATACGAGGAGGAAAGTCAATCAATTCCGTTCTCCAAAGCAAACGTACAGGTGCAATCCGAAGAATCCAATGACAAGGGTAAATGACCTAAAGAGATTAAGAAGGAGCAATGGCAACCAAAAGCCACTTCTACAAAACAGGAATGCTCCTCAACGAAGAACTCTCAGAAATGGGTAAAGAAGACAGAAAATAAAAGCATAGCTCAACCTTGGATAAAAACAGACTCAAAGTTGGTATGGAGGCCAAAGAAGCTTGTGCCAGAGAGACCAAAGGTGGAAAACAAAGTCTTCAACACCAGACATCAGAGTGATTTTAGACAGTCAATTCAGTGAAACAGATCTGGATTCCAAAGAAGTTGACGATAGTGCAAATCCATAGGAAGGAAATTTGGATTCCAAAGATTTGTAAGCAGAAACTCCCTTCAGTACAATCAACAGAGAATCCTAAGTACTCAAGGACGGAGACATCACAACCTAAAGTCAAGCAAATTTGGGTAGGAAAAAAATTGTGGCAAGCACAGGAAAATCCGAAGCAGATTTGGATTATCAAAAAGGATAACAATGTAAAGAAGAATCCAGATACTGATTCTACTACAAAAGTGCTACAGACAACCCAAATATTTCATAAAAACCTGACAATCAAACAAAGAGCGACATTATTGGAAATACTGCTATTTCATCGGTCTACAATTGAATTGACCAAGCATGACCACAACAAATACAATGCTTCACCCGCAGAAAATTCACAGTCATCCGGAAGCACTCAGACTAGGAGGGGGGGAGGTATACAGGTATACAGGAACTACAAGCCATAAGGACAAAGAAAATGATATTACAAGGGCACGTCTTACATGATTTCGAATTTTTTATGTTTGATTGTGGACATTGATAATATCTATGCCCTTATATACTTTGTTTTGCAATAATAAGAGATCAAATGATGAATTTGAGTCTTTAAGTTTGTAAATACGACTAAATATGCGTGTTTTGGAGCCAAAAAGTGGAAAAAAGTGGTAATCCAAGCTGAGAAACCACAAATAAGTGTATATACATATACACAGGGTTACCAACTAATTATTGTGTATTTTTGGAATTTTTTGCCTTCAATTTGCTATTTTTCTTTATTTTTTAGGATTTTCTTAATAAAAGTAAAAGAAAAATAAAAAAGTAGGTGAAACGAGATCAAAAAAAAGAAAAGAATAGATGGTGATAATCCTAATGACAAGGGCAACCCATGGTAAAATTGTACAATTCGGAAAAAGTTGCGGAAAGCCCGAAATGGTAGAATTTTGGCAAAGTGGACAGATTTCTCAGAAACGGGTCAAACGGAGTCCCAATTGAGAAATTTCAAATCCTAAAGTGCATTTCACAACTAGATTGGAGCACATGTCAAATTTGGTAACAAGTGAGCCAGGAAGTCCAAAGTTAAGTATTTTTTACTTCACTTACAAGCTCATTTGCACTATTACCCACTTGGAGAGAGCAAAGAGCACACAGGAGCATTCGACCTTCTACAGCCTTTTACGACTGCTACAAGAGATCAGAGGACTCTAGATATGAGAGATAGACTGGTTTCCATAAGCTTTTGATGCTTACCACTAACTTTTGTCGCGAAAACTAACCAAAACAAAGAAACAAGAGCAGACGGGGAAATGGGTAGAATGCTAGGTAGAGGCACAACCGCCTAACCAAACCATGCAAGAACCAATAGGTGGCTTACCTTAGTGTAGAAGATGAGTTTCTAACTCTCAAAGTACGAGAAAGACCAACTGAAAAACCCCTAGGTCAATAGAGCCTACAAGCGGCAAACAGGAAAAAGTTGTCGGAACGACACAAAACTTCACAAGAAGCTTAACAACATCGAGGACAATGCAACCATGGAGTATCTACAGGTTTGGACCACCAAAAGTGGGTCGAAACAACCAATTCGGCAGCAGACACACAAAGCGTCATTCTGGCATAACGGCCAAAATGGAAGACCGATTGCCAAGAAACTTCACAAGCAGCTTCAAATAGCCATCAATGACACATGTGTACAAGCTAACCCAAGAGAAATCCGTTTCACTTACCAATGGTGAAAGAGACGCTTTCAGGCAACCAAATGGCTAAAGGTGGAAAAGAAGGAACTATTAGGAAATAAGACGTAGCTAAATAGATAATTAGGTAGATTACTTAATGGAGAGAGACAGATTTATATACACGAGATTATAGAGTAGAGAGAGAGAGAGAGAGAGTACACACGATATTGGTTCACCCAATGTGGGCTACGTCCACGGGAAATCAGCCACTCAATGGCTTTAGTACTTCAAAACAAGAAGTAGTTTACAAAGGGATTATACCCTTAATGGAGCTCCCGCCTTGCTTCACTCTCACCACCTCACACTCACCTTGTTGCATCATCTTCACACTATGAAATGTGTGTAGAAATGGCCTCCTTTTATAGGCCAAAAGGGCTACCCTCTCTTATGAGAGACAGCCATGTGTAGCCGCCCTTGTGCGAATAAGTTCAAATCGGACCCTCCAATCCGCCCATGTGTGGCCGCCCTTGAGAAGACAAGTCCGCTTTTGAATTCGGCCACCGGCCATTGAATTCGGCCACCGGCCACCGGCCATTGACTTCCGACCACCGGCCCTCGGCCATTGACTGCCGACCACCAGCCAACCGACTGGTTGTTTTCCGACCACTTTCCGGCCGCCGTCCGGCCATAATATTCCGGCGAAAAATAAAAGTATCGGGGGCCTCTGCCCCCGAGGCCTTTAAAGTTTCCCCTGATTCTTGTCCGTGAAAAGTTTGGTTTCCGGTGAGTGATTTTCCTTCACGCACGATGGCTTCTCCTCATAATGGGGGCCTTACAAATGTGTGCTTTTACCACAAAAAATTACAAGGGTAAATCAGGCTCCATACTTAACAATCTCCCACTTGGAGACTGATCTCCAAACCAAACCTGTGACTGCTTTCCATTCTGGCTTCTTATCCTTGAATGCCGATTGAAGATGAGCAAAAGCTCAACTTCTCCTTGTTGACCACCTTTGTAAACATGTCTGCAGGATTTTCACTTGTATGCACCTTTCCTAGCTTTAGTTGTCCCTCTTCCAAAAGAGTGCGTATGAAGTGATATCTCACCTCAATGTGCTTTGTCCTTGAATGAAAGCCTGAGTTCTTCGCAAGATGGATAGCGCTTTGGCTATCACTGTACAAGACACAATTGTTTTGTTTGAATCCAAGCTCTTCTAAGAATCTGTGAAGCCACAGAATTTCTTTGCTTGCCTCCGTCATTGCTACATACTCTACTTCCGTGGTAGAAAGTGAAACCACTTTTTGCAGCATTGAAGCCCAGCTTACTGTTGTGCCTCCAACCATGAACACATAGCCAGTAGTGCTCCTTCGAGTATCTTTGTCACCTGCCATATTTGCATCAGCATACCCTTCTAGAAAAATATCAGTTCCTCCAAAATACAAAGCATTTGTTGTTGTCCCTTTTAGATACCTAAGTATCCACTTCACAGCTTGCCAATGCTCTTTACCTGGGTTGTCCATGAACCTACTCACAACTCCCACTGCATGTGCAATGTCTGGCCTTGTCCAGACCATAGCATACATTAAAGAACCTACCGCTGCAGCATATGGAACTTTAGACATATAGGCTATCTCCTCTTGTGTCTTTGGACACATATCCTTCGTTAGTTTAAAATGACCAACCAAAGGTGTAGAAACTGGTTTTGCATTTTGCATTGCAAACCTTTCTAGTACCTTCTTGATGTAATCTTCTTGAGATAGCTTTATTGTCTTCTTCGTCCTGTCCCTTGATATTTTCATACCAAGTATCCTCTTTGCAGCACCTAAATATTTCATTGAAAAAGATTTGGAAAGCTCCTCTTTTAGGTCTTTGATGTCCTGCATGTTAGCACTTGCAATCAACATGTCATCAACATACAACATTAGGATTATGAATTTCCCATCTCCCAAATTCTCCGTGTAGACGCAGTGATCCGAGTTGCATCTTGTGAATCCATGATCCAACATCCATCGAT
This sequence comes from Adiantum capillus-veneris, assembly GCF_014529385.1. NCBI lineage: Eukaryota > Viridiplantae > Streptophyta > Polypodiopsida > Polypodiales > Pteridaceae > Adiantum > Adiantum capillus-veneris. Next base: position 76,707,431 of record NC_140948.1, read on the forward strand.
CAAACTTCAAGTACCATTGTCTTGATGCTTGCTTTAAACCATACAAGCTCTTCTTTAATCTGCAAACCATTTTCTCCTTACCTTTTACTTTATACCCCTTTGGTTGAAGCATGTAGATTTTCTCCTCTAAGTCACCGTGAGGGAATGCCGTATTTACATCCATTTGCTCGAGATTTAGATCATGAGCAGCCACAAGGCTTAAGACAAGCCTAATTGAGTTCATTTTTACAACAGGAGAAAATATTTCATTGAAGTCAATACCTTTCTTTTGAGAAAAACCTTTTACCACAAGCCTATACTTGTACCTTTTCTTCCCACCTTCTTCTTCCTTAAGCTTGTACACCCACACCCATTTGTTTTGAAGTGCCCGCTTACCTTTAGGCAACTCAACCAACTCCCATGTTTGGTTGCGATGTAGTGATTCCATCTCCACTTGCATGCTCTTCGTCCATTATTCTTTGGATTCATGTTGCATAGCTTCTTCATATGATTCCGGCTCTCCAGAATCTGAGATCAAGAGATGGTTGAAGGAAGGAACAAACCTTTCTGGAGGTCTACTTGCTCTTGTAGATCTTCAGGGAATAGGTTGAGGCTCCTCATTTGGTTGACGTTGTTGCACATTGTCACCGTTTGCAGTCCTTGAGTCTTCACCGTCCTCAAGCTCCATGTACTCATCACCTGTTTCTTTTGTTTGTTTTCTTTCCAAGTAATCTTTGTACATATTTTTTTCGTTAAAAATTACATCTCTACTCCTTAAGATTTTACCATCTTCAGGATTCCATAGGCGATACCCAAAGTCTCCTTCTCCATAGCCAATGAAGAAACACTTTTTGGACTTTGCATCTAACTTTGATCTTAGGCTTCTATCTATGTGCATGAAAGCCTCACACCCAAACACTTTGAGAAATGCATAATTCACCGGTTTACCTGTCCATGCCTCTTCTGGAACTCCCCCATCCAATGCCGTTGAGGGTGACCGATTGATTAAGTACACAGACATACTTACAGCTTCCGCCCAAAGCTCAAGCGTAGGCCTGCATGTAGCCGCATGCTTCGTGCTCGTTCCATGATTGTCCTGTTCATCCTTTCCGAAATCCCATTTTTTTGAGGTGTCCTTGGGGTTGTCCTTTGCCTCCGAATGCCATTGCTAGCACAAAAGCTTTCAAAAGCTTGGCTGTAATATTCGCCTCCATTGTCGGATCTGAGGCATTTAACCTTGGTACCTGTTTCATTCTCCACAAAGGCTTTCCACCTTTGAAATATTTAAAATACATCGGATTTATTCTTCATGACATAAACCCATGTTTTTCTAGTCGCATCGTCTATGAATGTTACATAGTACAATGAGCCACCAAGTGATGGTGTACTTGCAGGACCCCAAACATCAGAATGAACCAACTCAAGTTTTTTATTTTTTCTTTCATTTCCTGATTTTTGAAATTTTACCCTCTTTTGTTTACCATAAACACAATCTTCACAGAACTCTAAGTCCACTTCTTTCAAACCTGGTAGAAGCTTCTTTGTTTGAAGGATTTGCATTCCTTTGGCACTCATATGCCCAAGTCGGTAGTGCCACACCGTACTGTCAACTTCTGTAGTTGCTGCACAAGCTGAAGGTTGCGTGTTAACAGTACACAAGTAAAGTGTACCGACTTTTTCACCCTTGGCAACCACCAAAGATCCCTTTGAGATCTTCCACCGTTTGTTTCCGAATGCAATGTTGTGACCTTCATCGCCCAATTGTCCTGTAGAGATAAATTTTTTGCTTTGCAAAGAGAAGGAACATGCCTAACATCTTTAAGCTTCCATTAATTTCTGTTAGCAGTTTTGACAGAAATTGTACCTTTGCTGACAATCTCACAAGCTTCATCATCTCCCAAGTATACATACCCAAAATTACCTTTGGTGTAGTCTTGGAAATGTTGCTTGTGTGGTGTCGCATGGAATGAAGCCCCGGAATCTACTATCCAGGAATTAGACACATTGTCTAATGAGAGAATTAGAGCATCTTGCTCTACTTTACCTGCCACATTGGCCTCCGATGTTGGCTTGTTGGCTTGAGACTCTGTCTCCTTCTTCTTCTTGGACCAGCAATCCTTCTTGACGTGGCCCTTCTTGCCGTAGTTCCAACATTCAAGAACTGACTTTGTGCGTGACTTGCTCCGCCTTGAGCGATCACGACCCTTTTGGTTTTTGAACCTCTCCTTAAGCCTTCCTCTTGTTTCCACTGATAGTGCAGCACTTGATGATTCTCCTGTGCTTCTCCTTCGCATTTCCTCGCTTAGGAGAACACCCACAACATCATCAAACTTAAGAGTATTTGTGCCAGAGATAGAATTACTTACAGCCATCACAAGGCTATCCCAACTATCCGATAGAGATGATAGTATAAGGAGAGCTCGCACTTCATCATTGAAATTGATTTTCACTGATCAAAGTTGACTTATGTTTGTGTTAAAGTCATTTAGGTGTTCAGCAACTCAACCATTCTCTGCCATCTTTAGATTGAACAAGCGCTTCATAAGAGATACCTTATTGGATGCCGATGGTTTCTCGTAGAAGTTGTCAAGTGACTTCATCAAGTCCTCCGTGGTCTTCATCTCCGAAACATTGAAGGCCACCGTTGACGCCAAGCTTAACCGGATTGTTCCCAGTGCCTTTCGATCAAGGGCAATCCATGCTTCATCTCCCATTGTTGCGGGCTTCTTCGCAAGACCGCCTAGTGGCAAATAGAGGTCCTTCTGGTAGAGATAGTCTTCAATCTGCATCTTCCAATGTTGGTAGTTTTTGCCGTTGAACTTCTCAATCTTGAGCTTCCCTTCCTCCGCCATAACTCCCACTCAATTCAAGGAATCCTTTCCTTGAGATAATTTAGCTACGAGCAAACCTTGCTCTGATACTAGTTGTTAGGAAATAAGACGTAGCTAAATAGATAATTGAGTAGATTACTTAACGGAGAGAGATAGATTTATATACACGAGATTATAGAGTAGAGAGAAAGAGAGAGAGAGAGAGAAAGAGATATACGTGGTTCACCCAATGTGGGCTATGTCCACGGGAAAGCAGCCACTCAATGGCTTTAGTACTTCAAAACAAGAAGTATTTTACAAAGGGATTATACCCTTAATGGAGCTCCCGCCTTGCTTCACTCTCACCACCTCACACTCACCTTGTTGCATCAACTTCACACTATGAAATGTGTGTAGAAATGGCCTCCTTTTATAGGCCAAAAGGGCTACCCTCTCTTATGAGAGACAGCCATGTGTAGCTGCCCTTGTGCGAGTAAGTCCAAATCGGACCCTCCAATCTGCCCATGTGTGGCCGCCCTTGAGAAGACAAGTCCGCTTTTGAATTCGGCCACCGGCCATCGGCCATTGACTACCGGCCACCGGCCAACCGACCGGTTGTTTTCCGACCACTTTCTAGCCACCGTCCGGCCATAATATTCCGGCGAAAAAGAATATTCCGGCAAAAAAAAAAATTTGCCCCTGATTCTTGTCCGTGAAAATTTTGGTTTCCGGTGAGTGATTTTCCTTCACGCACGATGGCTTCTCCTCATAATGGGGACCTTACAAATGTACGCTTTTACCACAGAAAATTACAAGGGTAAATCAGACTCCATACTTTACAGGAACCAAAGTCGCATCCAACAACATAGACGACTTCCCAACACCTCAAATGAGCTTGGGATGCAACTCTCGAGGGGAAAGATCGAGGAAAATCAACTCCAACACCAAAAGACGACTTCGGAGACTGAAATGCCTACAAAGGGGGGCTTTTAACTAAACTGATGATTTTTAAGGTTGAAAACTAGTTAGCAGGGCTTAGGGCACTAGCACAAACCATGCTTTGCACAAAAAAACACTTTTTATCAAGAATAGACATCATACGCGTATGATTTTTCACAGCATGATTTTCACATCATCTTGAACACATGAATGCATAGCCTCTTTCTATATGCTAACAACATCAAATCTACAAAGTATCATGAGATTTGGAGTTGAAAAACCAATTGGAAACTAAAAAGACGCAAAGTAGGGCATAAAACCGACTTATGGCCCTAAATTTGCCAAAATAGCTCCAAACTCAATGAAACTTTGTAGGATTGTTGTTCAACACATGCACAAGCTATCTGGAACCAAAAAGTACCATTTTGGCCAAAAAGACATCATACGCGTATGATGTCACTTTGCACATACAGAGCCAAAATTGATCATTTCTCATCATATATCCATTATATATATCAAATACATGCCACATATGAAGTTTGTTACCATTTGGTCAAGGGGATCACTCCATTAGCCCAATTAGCCAAAAATTCTCTATTTAAAGCATAATTTTGCCAAAATTCATCGTACTCACCTACAAGTCAAGATTTGAGTCACACAGTCCTTTACTATCATATGAGGAGCCCACAGAATCAATCTCATGCAAAAATGACACAAAATACATCATACGCGTATGATGTCTCCAGAGCCAATTTTGGTCCAAACTATACCCAAATTTCATAAAATCATTGTCTAAGCCTATATAAACCCAAATCCAAGCTTACAATGCAAAATGGTTCAATTTTACCCAAAAAGACATCATACGCGTATGATGTCTCCCTACTTGATTTTTGCATTTCAGAGTTGCAACTACCACACAGAAGTGATCTACATGCCATTTGAGAGCAAACCACCAAGTTTTATCCAATTTGGATCACAAAATCCAATTCCCTCTCAATATCTTGCAAAGAGCCTGCTCACCAGGACTAAAATGGCCATAACTTGACCAAATGGGACCCAAATTCAAATCCAGGCATATAGAATGGATGTATGCACTATCAGCTACAAGCACAACCAATATCAAGCCATTTTGACACAAAAGACATCATACGCGTATGATGTCTCCAGCATGATTTTGCACCCAAATTGCACATTTTTCTACATGCATTGCATCCTTAGGCCCTGAATAGCTTATGTTTCAATTTTTAAGTCATTTGGATAGTTAAAAGCTTAATTTCGGCTTTCAGTACTGAAAAAGATGCTAACTTCTGAAATCTGAGTTACAAGATCCATGGATTCAGGGAAGTCGTCGGCACAAAGAGAAAGAGACCGACACTCAAGGAAGCAATAGCAGAAGCCGAGCCATTTTCTATTCCCCCAGAGACTCTCAAGCCCACAAAGACTTGGGTAGAAGAATCAGTGTTAGAAGAACAGGGGATAAAGATATACCAAGGTACTTTCAGAGACTCACGGGGACAAACAGTGGATATCCCAATGATTCCCCAAGAACTGGTGGACTAAATCAGAACACAGGAGATAAGAAGATACCTAGAAAGGGTAGATCTCCACAATTTTTTCACTTCCAGACCATCAGGAGTAGACACTCAAAGAGTGTATGAGTTGGCAACCACCATACAGAAAGACGGAAAGGCTACACTCACAGCCTTGGACGGGGAAAAGGTTGAAGTGGTTATCACTCTTCAGCTCATTGCAGATACTCTAAAGCTGCACAACAAAGGATGCTCAGTCAGATTAAGACGGGAAGCCATAGAAGTGTGTGGGCCAAAGAAGCAAAATGCCACCTATGAAGACATAGAGCGGAAAAGCTTTGCCGGCTCTACAACCAGTTTTTACACATATGCAGCAAAAGGCCACATACATATACCACACCACCACATGCTATTGCCACAACAATCACTTGGGCAATAAAGAGCAACATCCCGAAGGAAGTCAATTATGCTCAGTACATCCATGAGCAAGTAATTGATTTGCAGAACGAGAAGCCAAAGTACATTGGAGGAGCCGAAGTGTTGACTAAGATAGCTTATGAAGCTATCGGAGCAAGGGACCAGTGGCCAAAGGCTCCCTCGCAAAACCAATGGCTAAAAGAGATAGATGAATATGAAGACCATCCAGAGGTCACAAAGAGAGTGTCAACAAGGGCAAGGCGGAAACAAGAAATTGTTTCCGAGCCAGAAGAAGAAGAAGACGAGCCCCTCAAGAAGAAGACCAAGAAGAAACCCTCTCCAAAGCAAACTAAAAGCCAGAAAGCCTCCAGAATGGAGAGGCTGATTGAACAATTTAGAGCCGAGCGAGCTTTAAAATGAGATTTTGAGGAAAAGTGGGTATCAGACCCAACAAAAGTCGGAGCCAGCTCAACAAGACCAAATATTGATCAGTACGATCAATATATCAAGGCTTATGAAGAATCAGAAGTTATCTTGGAGCAGCAACCAATAGAGCCATACACTAAAGTAGAAGTTAGGCACCTTAAAGCTGAATCAAAAAGAGGTGACAAGGGCAAGGGCAAGGTAGAGGAGCCAAGTCCTAAAGGAAAGGAAAAGATAGTGGAGGAGACGACTACTGAAGTTGAGGTGGATGTGCTAGAAAATCCCTAAATACAGCAAGAGGAGAAGACAATGGATCCAGTTCAAGAGAAGAAAGAGAAATATGATGCTCTATTAGACACAGGATATACTCAAGAAGAGGCCCTCGAGGTTGTGTATGGCATTGCCATAGCACAAGAAGAATGGAGAGGAACGGAGAGGAGGACCAAGAATAGATTAGACAGAGAGCAGAGGTTAGTACCTGAGAAGGCAAAGGATGAGTTGAAGCTAAAGGAGACTATAGTAGAAAGAGCACTTGAGCTTGAAGATGAGGATGAAAGAGATATCCAGAAAGTGCATCAACTATTGCAACAGATCAAAGCCCGATCAAAGACAATGAGGGACAGCAAAGAAGAAGTGGAAAAGAGAGAAGATGAGCTGGAAACAAAATATGAGAGTGCACTAAAATAACCAGAGTACCTCAAGGCATCTCTCTTGGAAGCAAAAAATGAAAGAGATGGACTAATCCTCCAACTTGCTGATGCTTCAAGAGAGGTGGCCAGTGCACAAGAAGCCAAAGAAAGAATTGAAGATGAATTGGAAGCTACAAAGGACGAGCTCATTGAGCTACGAGAAAGGATGGAGCTGTAGGAGAGAACAATCCTAAGGCTTAGATCCACACCAAGAGCTAGCAAAGCAAGAGTAGAGCCAGAGGGAGCAATAGTCCCCGTTCTAGAAGATCAAGTCCGGAGCTTGCAAAGAGAATTGCGGCTAGAGCAAGTGTAGAGATTGCACATTGTGGAGGGCTCATTGGCTGCAAAAGAGTTACTTACATCAAAGAACCAAGCACTAAGAGCGGAGAATGAGGCCCTCCGAAAGCAGCTCCAAGATCTTCAAGACAAAATGATAAAAGATACAGAGGTTCAGCAAGAAGAAACAAGCGGGGCAGCTGTGGAGCTACCAGAGACTGGGGAAGACACAACTATTGAAGATCCAACCCCAACAAGAAGAGGCCACAACATCAATACTTACCGAGGAGGAGGAAAACAGATTGCACGAGCAGATAGAGCAGGCAACAGAGGAGAGTGCAAAGGCGGCCATGGATGGGAAAGAAGACTCCTGCGGACTTCACGGGTTGGATACTAAGGTGCTGCAAGAACAGTGGATGCAACCTACATTGCCCCTTCCTCTACTAAAGTTTGAGTGCTGAAAACAAAGAAAAGGCTAGAAGAGGAGCAGTATGTCGCACTATACGAAGGCGACATCACAAAAGAGGAGGAATCAAAGAAGATAGTAGACTCCCAGCCGAGATGGAGGAAAGGGTGGTTGACAAAGTACCCAACCTACCTAATCTATTTGGTGGAGGCACCCAAGGAAGTTAGAGAAGATGCAACATTCTATCTAGTGCCACGAGTCAAGAGTTGGCAAGAGCATAGCAGAATCACAGCAAAGAAGCCAAATTGGCATAATTACCCCAGGATGCCAGGACCGCAGGTGGGAGAGAGAATAAGTAAGGCCTACATGGTGAAAACCCTAACAAGCACCATTAAGCTCTTTACTAGCTCTCCTGACCTTTCGTGTCAAATGCTCAAAAAGATTTGCAGAACATTACTGGCTTGCATTGAAGTGTTCGTGCCGAATAAAGCTACCAGCTCAACATTGTTGTCAACGGCCGACATAGTGACAGATATGATGTATGATCTAACCTTGCAGCCATCTCCAAAAGTATTACACCTCTTTTATCAGAGAATCATGTTTATGCCAAGCCTCCACATGCAGGCCTTTGAGGAGGCATTCTACACTGGTTTCTTTACTCATTAAAGTAAGATATTCGGCCCTACACTGACCATTGGAAACCTGAGATACGAGTCACATCTCAGATGCTGAAATCGATCGGACTCCACTAAAGAAAAAGCAAGAATGTCATGTCAGGGATGACATGAACGCGGAGGGGGGAGTGTTGAGCGGAGGACCACACCTATACATTTTTGCTCACACTCATGTTTTTGTAAACACTTATTGTAATAAATGTCTTTCTAACATTTCATTTTTTTCATGGAGCCGATTCATTGTAATTAGCGGGACTCAATTGAGTTTCCAGCTTGCATTCTCCAAGTAGTTTCACCTGCTTATGTAATTAGATTAGAGATGTTTTCACACCTCCAAGGCTGAGGTATAAGAGCCAATTTTTGTAAACCTAAAGACACAATTTTGAATCATTAATCAAGGTGAGTTTTTGAGCGCCGTGATTGTGTCTGAGAGAGAGTGTGAGAGAGAGAGAATCTATCCTCTTGCTACGCTAGCTACGGAGCCGCCATTGGAGAAGAAACACCGCCATTGTGTTAGCAACAACGAGAGCTACGCACTGACACCAAGCATGTGTGCATTCCGCTTCTACACGAGGTGAACTCCCATGAGCTTCTATGTGAGTTTTCTCCCTACCTGTGTGTCGGAATTGAGGGTGCTATATATCTATAGAACCACAGCGAGTAGAGATACACATTAGTACCATCGGAGTCGAGATTCGGTCACCTGTATTTTTTGGCCTGTCTTCATACGCGTTTACCGCACGGAGTGGTTACAGGTTGAGATTGTATTGTAGAGACCCCCCTTTGAGTTTGAGGCTGATTCGATGACTCTAGATCATGTTTCGGATAGCATTCGTTCGTAGTATGGATTTCAGTCACTTGTGTATTTGAGAACTTAGATTTGATTCCTTGGTAGTGAGGCGGTCTGGGGCGGGCAACAAGAAGAGTGGCCTCCAAGCACTCTTCTAGGCTCCCATGCTGCTCAATTGGGTTGGGGTTGGAAAAAAACAACAAACACACACACAAACCCGCAACCTAACCCTACACAAATTTGGGGCACCACCTAGTTTTGGATGCGAACTAGGACGCGTAGAGAGAGAGAGAGAGAGAGAGAGAGAGAGAGAGAGAGAGAGAGAGAGAGAGAGAGAGAGAGAGAGAGAGAGAGAGAGAGAGAGAGAGAGAGAGAGAGCTCGGGCTGCTTTGAAACGTATCGGCAATGATCAAGCAAACACAACTATATATTTAAGAAAGAGAGAGAAAGGGGGAGGGGGTGCTTGTTGCATTAATACCTTCTTACAAATCTGTCATGACAAATCAAAGTGAGATTAGTATTTGTTCAACATAGCTTGCGTAAATTTCACCACAACACATCACAAGAAAAGCCACCCCAATCACTGTCTTAAGGCCAGGGGAGTCCTCTCCACCCTGTTGCCCTCTTACAGTATGTGGGATTTATGGCTAGATTGATGACAACACCAGAGACAAGCTATCAAGAACTTAACAAAAAACACCAAGACACTTACGCATCATTGTTGTCCATTACTTCACGTTGGAAGGGAGACAAAGTATCCAAGCTTAGTCCAAATCCACCCTCCTTGATTCAGCAAATGTTGGGCTTACACTAGTAGGAGAAATGATAGATTTCCTACTCTCAATTGAATGATCACTCTCTCTCTTACAATGGCATAGAGTTCCCTTGCTAATCCCCTATTACAACACATGCACATGCATAAGACAATGAGATTCCACTCAAGAGCTCCTTCTAGAGAGGTTGAGCTTGGCTTCTCAAGCTATAGCATAGTGCTCTTGCTTATGGCTCCCCCTTTTGTGCTAGCTACACCCTCCTTTTATAGCAATTTTGAAGGCTAGGGTTACTCCTCTAACCATGGTTGGGTTAGATTTTCAGCAATTTATCTAATTTCTTTTGCTTGGAATTATCAAGAAGTTGGTGGGGAAAGAGAGAGGAGAGAAATGGAGGTGATAGGACTTTTCATAGTGGGTTAGTGTTAGTAGAGTTAGTATTAATTTACAAATGGAATTGGATATTTACAATGGGAGTATGTGCGCTCCTTGCCGCACTGTCGAAGCAAGGGACTTGCCAATACACCGTATGCGAGCCACAAACGGCTCCAAGCACACAACAAGCCTAAACTAGCAAGCTCAAGAAAACAAAGGGTGTGTCACTCACCGCTCTACGCTCGCCTTCGTGGTGGATTCCTCGCCGCGATGAAGAAGAAGCTGCAGTCGTGCCGCGCTCAACCGCTTCGCCGCCGTCGTGCCTTCGTAATGCTCGATCGCACACACACTCTCCCTCTCTCTCTCTCTCTCTCACACACACACACAAGGAGGTGAAGAAGAAGAAGATGGAGATGGAGCAAGAGCACTCTTCAATTGCACAAATGAGAGAATGAGTAAAAATTAGGTTTAGTTGGCTTTTATAGGAGCTCACCCCATTCACACTTGGGCGCCCATGATTAACCAACTAATCCCTTGAATGTCCAAGTTAAAGTGCGCCTCTCATCGGCGATCACTCTACCTTTCCCTATTGGTCCGACAAGCCCGGTACCTGACTCTACCAAATACATAATACGCGTCCATCGTAGGTGATGGGTGTCCGTGAGCTGTGAGGGTTAACATGCCCCCCTTCCTGATGTAGATTCCGTCCTCGGAAGCTATTGAGTTGAAGTTGGATCGTCGAGGTGGAAGAGCATTTGAGATGAATGTCCTTAGCCTTCTTCAGCCACTGCAAAATCAAACAACATTGGCACAGTAATTGCATTCGCTTAAAAAGCATATGCAGTTTTAGGTACACACATTGATTGGTCAAAGAATTTCAAACAATTTGGTAGCAATGAACATTAAATTGCAATGTAATCAAATGCATAAACAGATGTAAAGGTAAAAAATTAAACAAGTCTGGGGTCGCTAATTTGACGGTCGAAAAGCACTAGAGATCGAATATTAATACCATGGGTAAGCTTCTTAACTTTCTGTGGTCAATTAAGTTGTTTAATCGCGAGAGCCAAGTATTCATGTTCAAGGGCTGACTAGAGGCTATATCTAGAAAACCTTGTAGTTAAGCTACCATAAAAGGAATTTCTCATGAAATCATCGCCTGACTGATTACTTTTTCTTTGACCCCCCAAGGTCTTTTCACATTGATTCAATTTTGATGTGTGTGCTTATTTTGTATGCCTTGGGTTTTTTGCTTTTCAAGGAAAAGCGCCCACACTGGGAACCTCTAGGGCTCTAGTACCATAGGCGATACATGTGAGTGAAGTACCAAATCAAGCCGAGATTTCTTTTCCAGCTTAAAATTTTACATTGTGGCACTTTGATTTTTTGTTTGTTCATTTTCATCATTTAAATTTTGTAACTTTGGGGGGTCATATAACACTGTTACACTCCCCAGGCTCATCACATTAGTAAACTCCCTTTATAATACTTAAGCTAAAGGTCACTAGGGTTAAGCCCACTAGAAAGCCCTAGTACATTTCATACAATGCTGCCTAAATTGGATTAAGAACCTAAGTAACCATTGTTTATTAGGAAGGCATTCCCCATGGTATTAAGAGAAGATTTCTAATACTTAGCTTGGTCAAACTAGCTTAGTCGGACTGCTTGATTTTTAAACCTAGACAAGTGATTATGACAAAACATTACATTGAATTAAATGTTTGATACTAAGCCAATGCGCTGAATATTATGCTACCAATCACAATCAAAGCAGACAATCATAGATGCAAAAAGATAAAGGCAATGCTAATGGACAAGAAACACCTGTTTGTGTTGATGGTCGCGCTTGATTTGAAGGTTCCATGAAGATCCAAATCCTATCAATAGCAACACGCTCCTGTACACACTAGGAAACAAAAGGAATACCTCCAGGAGGCACATTAGTGGGAAAAGAGAACTTTGCTAATCTCTCAACTCTAAACAGAAACACTCCTATTGTACTAATCTTACCTACCCTCCATCACTCAAGTGATGAGGATCAAAGGTGTTTTATGGCATAGGTTTCTGTTTCATTGTACCAAATGTGACATGTGTAGGTCTGAGTCAATGTTTTGACTTTAATGTGCATACTCGTTTGCTAATTGCTCTTGCTCTTTTCTTTTTTTTTTGTGAGTATAAAGCTTTATATGTACATTCCCTAAGATTGGAATTGAGAGGTCAGGGAAAAAGGTTGAGAGGGAAACAAATGAATGATGACTGTCAGCAAACACTCCCCCCTTCCTTGGGTAGATCATACCGTTTGAAATGAGCTTGTCACCCTTTGAAACCAATTGTTCCAGTTGGTAATAGGTGAGGATTTTTGCCAGTAGTTTTCTATTACCCTAGGTGCCTTGTCAAGTTGCAAGGGTGGTAAGGTACTCTCCCAGGATCGAACTTGAAGTGGTTCATTAGGTGATTCTTGAACACTGGGAGGTGTGGATTCTTTGGTAGCTTCATGGAGGTCCACTACTATAGATGGAGGCTATGTAGAAGCTTTTACCTCTATGGATGTATTACATGAGGAGCTAGAATCTTCATGGGACTCCCCCCTTCCTGAGCTAGGTGGATCAATTCGTTCTTTCTTTGGTACCCAAACTAGCTCGGGAGCAGGTGTGTAGCATTCTGTGATTTTTTTCTTTCCACGATCATTGATTCGTTTTGGAGCTACGGGATTGGGCTCACTTGGGTCAGGTGATAGGTAAGAGTACACTTTACGTTTGGGCACCCAGATTTGATCATTTCCTTCATAGTATCCTTGGGCTTCCAATAGTCGTTTAGGGATCCATCGCAACATTTTCTTACTTTTCTTGGAGCGAGTGGTACGTTTCTTACAAGGCTTCTGTTTTTTAGCACTAGCTATGGTCACTAAAGAAGCTTTAGGGACCCACTTGTATGTTTTCTTCGTTACCTTAGGATGAGTCTTGTCGGAAGCGATATGCATTGCTTGTAGCATATTTAAGGGTACATGCATTTCATCCCCCTCAGGTGTTACCCAGGTCGTCCCCCTATTTCCCCAAGTGTCTATGGTTGATGCTAGGTGGACCCAGTCTACATTGTCTGATTCCATCATACCCGGTAACACATCCATATAAGGAGAATCTTGGCCAATGTCTGTATCCTTCTTACAAGTGTAACAATATTGTAGTGGGGCCGAGTGAACTGTGGTGTCAGAGCGATGATCAATAATGGTTTTACTCCCTAAGGGGTGTACCTTACCAGTCACCAAATCCACTCTAAGGACAGAGTCTTGGAATTGCAAATAGACATGATTTTTAGACCAATCGTGAACCATTTGTGCTTCCCTCATGAATGGTCGTCCTAAAATCATTTCATATGACATAAGGTGTTTAGAGAAATCCATTACAATGAACGTATGTCGTACCTTGTGTCCTAGAACTTTGATCTTAAGATCCTTGAGCATCCCCATAGGTTTGGCTATGGTACCATTTGCCATCTTTACCACAATGTTAGTAACACTGAGGCGGGGTTTTCCCATGGATTCCCAACAATCTTTTGTAACGATGCTAACTCCCGCACCACCATCAAGAATTCCCTTTATAGTTAATCCATTGGTAGTGATGGGTAGGGTCGCATTAGACTCGTCGCCTTCAAAATACCTGCCCTAATTCGTTAATGGGTACCTCGATCACAGACTCGTGTCCATCTAAGTCAAGTGATTGCACATGATTTTCCTCATCAATCATAATCGAGTCAGGCCTATTTGGTTGCGCAAACTGCGGTAATCCCGTTCGTAGCTCTCTGTTAAGGAATGCTCGAAGTGCAAGGAATAACTCAGGATCTCCATACAGCTTTGCTATGATCGTGGTTCGGACCTCAGAAGACATGAAGTCCACTAGTTTGGCAACATTCATTGGCGTTTTGCAGGGTGTAGGTCCTTGACTAGGAACTGGTGAGGATGGAATCTCATATTCCTCAATGGGATCAGGTATTCCTTCGTTAAACATCCTTTCCAACAAGAAGGGTGTATGCTCACTTTCTGATGTCCTGTCCTCACTCCCTTCTTGGATGATACTAGATATGGCTAACGGTCTATGGTTCATGTGGGGTGGATGAACTTGCGTGGGAAACACTGTGTCATGAATTTTTACATGCATGGGTTCTGGTTCTAGTTTCCTTTGAGTCTCCTCCACTAAACCTCTTAGATGTTTCACCTGCTCAATCTCCTCTACTGGGTTTGGGTACGTCCCAATCTTCTTTTTACGATTCTTCCCTTTTTGCCCCTGCGGTTTATCTTGGGGGTCTTGGATTGGATTTGGAAACACTTGTGGTGTTTTCAGAGGCTCTTTATGGTTTTCTCTCATTCGGTTTTCATTTGGTTCCATGTTACGGTTTTCTTTGTCGGTCTTTCCCTTTGTGGTATTCGTTCTAGTCTCCATTGTCTCGACTGAATCTGAATCATCCTCGAGGTCATTCATATACACGGGGTCATCTCCTGTTCCTATGTTTGTTTTGGAACTTGGCTTTGAATTTTCCGTATTCTGCGACTTCTTCCTTCGTGTCTTCTTTTTCTTTGCTTGGATAACTGACGCGGTATCTCTCTCTTCGAGGATATTTCCTGGCCCTTGAAGCATGGACCGTGTAATCGCATAAGCAGGTGCGACGGGTGGCATTGGCGATGTCACACCAGCAATTTCGACCAAATTCAGGGGTGTGATTTTAGGCGCATTTGGGTTATAGGGGCATTGGGCAATCAAGTGATCTATGCCACAACGATTACATGTGAGTATTGGCATTGCAGACGTGCTCCCTTGATTCATTTGCATCTGTGCAGCATTCTTTTGTAGCCTAATAGGGCACTCCGCTACTCGATGTGGTCCACCACACTCATAGCATTGAAGAGGTGGCCTCCTAGCCTGGGTGTTGATATTTTGACCTCTGGATGCGAGAGCAGCAGCTTGATAAACCGGCTTGACTTGTCCCCAACAATCTTCCATGTAGTATATAGGACACTCTTCCAATGTATCAAGTCCGTAGGCAATACTAGTGTCTATTTCCTCCTCACAGCCATCTGCATAAGCATTTGATGGCTCGCAACCCACTTGGTTCATAGGGGTGACTCTTGGATGCGGGGGCTGCGGTCCTAGCACAGGAGGTGGTAACGGTGTAGCTTGTACAACATTTTGAGATCTAGGGACCATGTGTTGCGGTAGTTGCTCAACAGGTGGAGTAGGCATCAATACTGGAGGTCGAGGCGCATCCGTCCAAGCTACAGGTGGTCTATTTGCCATCATACGTTTGATCATTAAACAATCCTTAGCTTGGTGACCATACCTACCACATGCGTTGCAAGTTCCATTAAATTTTACTCTAAACGTAGGGCACTCACTAGTGCTATGTGGACCTAAGCAAATGGAACACCATTGTTGCTCCCTTCTTGGATACATGTGACTATTTTGAGGGGGTCGATTATCCTTAAGAGACTCTTGGATTGCCTTGGTGAGGTCTGTCAAGAATGTCTCAAATACCTTTGGCTCATTGGCAATGGGCTTTGCAGTCATGGGTTCATACTCAATGGCTTGTGAGCTAGTGGATCTCGTGTCAGTAGACACCCTCATGCCTGCTATCATCAAGTTGTCCTCTAATTGGATTGCATTGGCAGTGACATCTTCCCAGGTTGTGATACCTCTAATCACTAGTCCATTATAGATTCCTTCATTCCTCAACCCTCGAATGAATCGATCAAGCAGTTGGTTATTGTTGAAGCGCTCATTTACAGGGCAACGAGAGTTTAAGTGCTTTAGACGACTAATGAAGTCCCTTACTGACTCTCCTTCCTTACGTTCGGCCTTCTGTAGCTGAGATGCTACACCCCAAAGCACACCTTCTCGTATGTACTCCTTTAGAAACAACCTTCGAAGGGTAGGGTAGATTGTTTTCTCGTCCACCCTTAGGGTCCTATACCAATCTCCAGCCTTCCCACTTAATGTCAAGCTTAAGGCATTGCACTTATGTAGTTCGTTGCGTTCCCCTAAGGAATCACATACTTGTTCAAACACTTCAATGTGTTTCCTAGCATCTTCGTCCCCATTGAATTTTTGCGTGAGTTTGGCAATTTGTACTGCCTTACTTCTAGGCTCTCTATCAGATGCATGATGCATATTTTCCGCGATAGATCGACCTATGGTTTGAGCAAACGCTGCCAAGTCACCTATGTGAGGAGGCAGGGCTGGTGGAGGTACTCTTGGAATCATATGTGGGAGAGGAACGGGTACCGGTCTTGGCATATGTGTGGATGATGCAGGATATGGAACATAACCGGGCATAGGTCCACTCGGATAAGAGCTAGGGAGCGGCACTCGAGGAGCATGAACAAGTGGTACTATTGGAGGTGTGGGGGCCATGTGTGCATAAGGGGCTAGAGGCACATATGGTCGAGGCCCCATATTAGGTACTACGACACTAGGTAGTGGCACTGCGCTAACCGTAGATGTCATCGGTACATTCTCTGTCAGGCTTATCCCTGGAGTGAGCACTGTGTTTTCCTTGATAGAGGGTTGAGCCAAGTTAGGGAAGCTAAAGTTTTCGCTCGGAGGCTCAGATTGCATAGAGACCCCAGGTGAAATGACGTAAGATGGGTCCATGGGGCTCATTAGAGGAGTCTCCATTTGTGATAGAGTAGGCTGTTGAGCCTTGCTCGTATCCAGAAATCTCATGGGGCCATTTGAGAGTATATTTACCCCTCGGTTTTGCCTTTCTGATTGAATAATGCCATGGATAACATTACAGATCATTTTCTGTTGATCTTCGATGCTCGTGGCACTAGAGGTGGATTGTACAATCTCTATCCATCCTACATGGTAGGCGTGGCCAGAGTGTAGATCCGTCAACACCTCAGTGTGGAGGTCATATGTCCAATGATCATTAATGAACCATCCTTCTAGA
Source organism: Adiantum capillus-veneris (assembly GCF_014529385.1). NCBI lineage: Eukaryota > Viridiplantae > Streptophyta > Polypodiopsida > Polypodiales > Pteridaceae > Adiantum > Adiantum capillus-veneris. Next base: position 76,724,450 of record NC_140948.1, read on the forward strand.
GTCGACGTGTTAACGGTTTCTTGTGAGGTAGAAGCAATATTGCTCCCCGTGGTTTTACTTGTCACCAACGGTACTCTAGAGGGAACTTCTGAAGGAGGCAGCTCAACAGGGCCTTCTTGGTAAGAAGTTGGCAGGATATCCACATGGACACTCTTTGGGGGTGTGGGATCCACGTGCGATGTGAAAGGAGAGTCCACTTCCCCACCCCCTTCGTGTGCTTCATTTGCCTCAGGTTCCGAGCGAGTAGCTCTACCTAATGTTTCCATGAAACGGCTAAACATACTAGTACTAGGCTGTGGAGCTTCGGGAGGTGCATGGCCTTCTCTCTCAGTGTTTTGGGTAGGGTATGCTTCCATGATTTCTGAGTCGGAGGAGGAATCACTAGCGGCTATTTTAGGGTCTTGGGTGGTGCTACCTTGTGTCCCCGCTGAGGGTCTAGAGCTTATCGTGGATGGGTAATGGGTGCCCGTATGAACAGAGGCACCCTCAATATGCTCGTGTTCTAGCACCCGCCCAGAGCGTAAGTGCATGTGCTTTTGATACCCTAAGGTGTCAAAAAGCTGCTCTAGGAGGCCTTGTGACTAGTTTTTAGCGTGTTTTTTGTTTGTTTTTTTGCTAGATTTTTTAGAGCGTGTCGTGGAATGGGACGTGTGATAGCTCAAAACGAGCGTATCGGTCAGAAGGTCGTGCCGTGCTTTACAGCCCTCCGTTTGGTCACTCTATGCCCTCGGAATCCCTAAAACTGTCAATTTCCAGTAGGGAACTAAGCCCAAACTAGAAAGTCTAAGGGTGCAAGTGGAAAGAGAAAGGAGGAGAGTGGAGGACTTGTCCCACATGCTCTCATTCTCTCTTGAGGGAGTAGGGTATATATATAAGAGTGAGTCTAGTATATATCATAAGACTGAGGACTGAGGCCTGTGCCTGAGCTTGGGCTTGGTCCCGATCTATCTTTTATACAAACCAACCCGTACGTTTTAAGAGTCACGTTTTTTATTTTCGAAAAATATCGCTACCCACTCGCTCGCGTTTTTAATTTTCGAAAATTTTTTCCTAAGGAATTTTTTTTTTTTCAAAATATTTTTTTTTTTCTCAAAAAACTTTTTTTTTTCAAAATTTTTTTTTTTATATTTTTTTTTTGTCGATGCAGAAAAACGCAGAAATTGAAAAAAATGCAGAAAAACGCAGGAATTGCAGAAATTGCAGAAAATGCAGAAAAAACGCAGAAATTGCAGAAAAAACGCAGAAACTGCAGAAAATGCAGAAAAAACGCAGAAATTACAAAAAATGCAGAAAAAACGCAGAAATTGCAGCAAATTGACAGAAATGCAGAAAATTGCAGAAATTAAAAACGCCGAACTTGAAAATGCAGAAATTGCAGAAATTGAAAAAACGCAGACAATAGCAGAAATTGAAACTTGACAGCAATTGCAGAAAACGCAAAAAACAGAAATCTTCCACACACTCCTTCCCTGCCTTTCCTATGATAGAAATTGCACCACAAGGAAGCGTAAAGTGCTAACCGAGCTTAGTGTAGGGCATATCCCCGGCAGCGGTGCCAAAAATGTGCGCTCCTTGCCGCACTGTCGAAGCAAGGGACTTGCCAATACACCGTATGCGAGCCACAAACGGCTCCAAGCACACAACAAGCCTAAACTAGCAAGCTCAAGAAAACAAAGGGTGTGTCACTCACCGCTCTACGCTCGCCTTCGTGGTGGATTCCTCGCCGCGATGAAGAAGAAGCTGCAGTCGTGCCGCGCTCAACCGCTTCGCCGCCGTCGTGCCTTCGTAATGCTCGATCGCACACACTGTCCCTCTCTCTCTCTCTCTCTCACACACACACAAGGAGGTGAAGAAGAAGAAGATGGAGATGGAGCAAGAGCACTCTTCAATTGCACAAATGAGAGAATGAGTAAAAATTAGGTTTAGTTGGCTTTTATAGGAGCTCACCCCATTCACACTTGGGCGCCCATGATTAACCAACTAATCCCTTGAATGTCCAAGTTAAAGTGCGCCTCTCATCGGCGATCACTCTACCTTTCCCTATTGGTTCGACAAGCCCGGTACCTGACTCTACCAAATACATAATACGCGTCCATCGTAGGTGATGGGTGTCCGTGAGCTGTGAGGGTTAACAGAGTATCCATGTAGGATACAAATAAGGAAGAAAAACTCTTAAGAGGTAAGAAAAGGTGGATTTCTTACAAGGTTGATGCTCCAAGTGTCTTGAGTAGGGCCAATTTTGACGCTTGTTGACGGTCCACTAGCTTTGACGGTACATTTTTTCTCCACTCTTGACCTTCCTTGAGAGACAAGGTAATTGAAGCTGAGTAATCAACCACCATGATGCTGTCTTTTAAGAGAAGAGGCTAATTTTGTGGTTTTTTAATAGATATGGGTAATTTGGAGGAGGAAAAATGAGACTAGGTGGTCAATTTTGGAATGGAATTGTGTGTGGGAGGTATGAGTTCACCATGGTTTCTCTTATTCTTCAAGGTTGAGGAGAAGGTGAGTAGGGTGCAGAGAGGAGTGGTGAGAGAGGTGGGGATGATGAGTGGAGAAGTGTGTGTGAAAGAGGAAAGTGATAAAGTGGAAGAGAGAGTGTGGCTGCATAGCATGGGAAAACTGGGGTCCACTAATAAAATCATAGCGCACAGCTCGTAGCTCAAAAAAATATAAAAAATTTTGAGGCAAAAGTTCAGCCCACGAGCTACAACTTTTGTTTGTATCACCTTTTCAAATTCGGAGAGCAAGTGAACTTTAAAAATTCAGCAAAACCGACCGTGTTTTTCCACTGCACAAGGTCCTTGTGGGGTCCTTCTTTGGATGATTCTTTTGAATACCTCCAAGAGTGAGCCCTCCATAGTGCATGTATGCATGCCACCTACCCTTGACCTTATTTGGTAGGTCTATAATTGAAGATATTGTTGAGATTATGATATAAGTGAATAGTACAACTAAGAAAATTAAATATTGAGGGGTCTAAAAAATATGTACATGTCAAATATAAATAATATAAGTGGAAAAAATATAAAGGGGTCAAAAGAAATCTCTCTCATTATGAGGCTACCATAAAAAGATAAATATTTTTGGTGTTCTAATTTTTTAGAAAAAAAAAAAACAAAATAGATGTAGGAAGGGAAAAATCACAATAGTGAAAAAATATACACATAAATAAATAAAACTAGTTTTTTTGGATTTTTGTTGGGATGGAGTTACACCAAATATAAGAGAAGCTTACATGAAATTATTTCTATATGGAATAAAGAGTATGAAAAATGGTAAGAAAAATTGTGGTAATGGTGAGGCAATGTACAGAGCCTAAATAACACACACCTAGGTAGAAATATTTAAATAAATACCAAAATAATTATGAAAAAATCTTTTATTTAGGCCTTATATACAAAGAAATATTTACATACGCATGGGCCATAATATACTTATATTTTTTATTTTTTTGGCTCAACTAGCCCAATGCCCAGCTAATTGAGGGTTTTTTATTTCAGTAAGGAGATATGGGAAAAGTCTCCTAACTCATACGTACCTATATACAGCGAAAGGGTGAGGGTAACCACAGTGTTTGAGTGATTTGATAGGGGGGGATAACTCACTATGGCAATCACAGAGAGCCGAAAAATGGCTATCAGTAGCCCTCCCCTAGGATGATGGTATATTCATGTACCATCATAGAGCATCTTTTCCAAAGAGAGTGCTTCAGAGTCCTTGACGAGATCTTTATTGTTTGGCCCCTCAGAATTTTGGCTAGAGTTACACTCATGCTTCATGTAACAATACTTACATGAGACAGTGGCCTTTTGACAGATCTTTGGTAGATCCTTTGGTAGAAGGCGACTCAGATAGGGCTTCAAGCGATACCCGTTTACTTTCCTGGAGTGCTCTTTACCATTCAAGTCCCTAAGCTGATAGTAACTTGAATTGAAAGCCTTCTTGACTATGTATGGCCCTTGCCATCTTGTTTCAAATTTGGCATCAAAACGATTATCGAGTCGATTGTCATACCTTAGCACAAGATCTCCTTCATTGATGCCTTTGTCCTTCAGTTTCTTGTCAAGCTTCTCCTTTGTCTATGTGGCTTTCCTCTTATAGCACTCGTATGCTGCTTCTCTTTTCCACTCAAGCTCAGCTAAGGTAAGAAGTCGATCCATCCATGCTTCTTGATCATCTTGTGCTGATTTGCCATGAAGTCGCATTGTTGGAATGTTTAGCTCAATTGGCTGTAAAGCCTCTTGACCATAGACCAAGTGAAATGGTGTGAACTCCGTGGCTTCCCTATATGTGGTTCGATACGCCCACAAGGCACCATCCAAGAAGTCATCCCACAACTTTGTCTTGTTTTTCACCATCTTTCTAATGATGCCTGCAATGACACCATTAGCTTTTTCTACCAAACCATTTGATTGGGGATAGTAGGGTGTACTGTGACGATGTAGAATGCGAAGTTCTTCACAGACTTCTGTGAGCAATCCCTTTCTAAACCCTGGACCATTATCAGAAACAATCTCCAAAGGTGTGCCAAATCTACAACAAATGTGAGTGTAGACGAATTTGCTCACTGTCCTCTCATTTACCTTTGCCACACTTTGTGCTTCCACCCACCTAGTCATATAGTCTACAGCCACTAGAATGTGGAGTTTACCATTTTTTGTCCTAGGCAGAGGACCCATAGCATCAATGCCCCACTTTTCAAAGGGTCCATTTGCAAGCACTATTTGCCTCGGGCCATGCACCAACCTTCTATTTCCATTTATCTGACAAGTGTGACAGCTTTTACACCAATGTTGAACATCCACATGCAAACTTGGCCAAACATAACCCGAAAGCAAAATCTTCTTCACAGTTAATTATTGGGCAAAATGACCACCACATGCCTCTTCATGCAAACCTTTTAGAATGGCTGGAATTTCCTCGATAGTTGGTACTCGTCTGCACACTTGGTACTCGTCTGCACACTTGATCCTTCCCTCTTTGATAGAGGGAGCCTTCTAGGAAGAGATACATGCTTGCCTTCTTCATGAGTCTCCTCTTCTGAGCTTTTGTGAAGTCTGGTGGAAACTCACCCTCCAAAATGTAGCCAATGATGGGAGCCAATGACTCCAATCCCTGGTACCTCGGTTGCTTCACAGTAGCCGCCACCATGATGACCTGCACTTCTTTCTTTACACATGCAACGGCTTGTTGTGCAAGTAAATCAGCATCTTCATTTTGTTTCCTAGGAATATGATATAATTGCACCTCCTCAAATTGATTAAATAGCCTACGGATGGTATGAACTTTGGCCCTTAGTCTTTCATTTTTGCATGCCCAAATGCCTAAAATCTGCTTCACAATGAGAAGTGCATCGCCTTTTACCATGAGACGTTGTATACCATGGCCAATGCATATTTTTAAACCATGAAGTAGTGTGTCATATTCTGCTTCATTGTTGCTAGCTGAACTTGGTAGATTGAACTTCTCTTTCATGACCACCTCTCCACTTGGGTTGAGCAACACTAGCCCTCCCCCTGCTTTTCTTGTGGCTCGACGAAAAGCTCCATCAAAGAACAAGGTAAAAGCATTAGGAATACTTTTTGGTGGTGTCAATGGTAGGGTCTCTACTTCAGGCACCTTAATCTCCTTTTTATGCACCCTATAAGTGAGAATCCCTGCCAATTGTGCACGCACACTATCTTCTACCTTGAAAGAGTATTGAAGCTCTTACAACTCCATAATCCACTTTGAGGTCCTAGTACTAAGATTCATTTGAGATGACACCCAAGGGAAAAAATTCTCTGCGGTGAGGATTACAAAAGGTTTTGGGAGCAAGTAGGATCTAAACTTCCTTATCGCAAACATGAGAGAAAGCATCATGAGTTCTGCCTCCGTGTAGCCTCTCTCTAAATCATTCATGACCCTACTAGCAAAGTAGATGGGTCGCATCCTTGTACTGTAGGGATCTTGTTGTAGCAAAACTGCACCAATTGTTTCTTTCCCAGCACTAGAGCTAACAAATAATGTGTACTCCCAACAAGGAGGCATGAGTGTTGGTAGCTCTGACAAAATGGCTTTAATGTTACAAAAATACTCTTCAAGCTCATCAGACCATGCAAATTCTACTTGTTGTGTCAACTTTTGCAAAGGATGAAGCAACTCCGAGGCTAAGTGAATGAAGCGTGACATATACTTCACCTTCTGAATGAAAGAGATGACCTCCTTAAGACTCTTCGGTGATGAGAGCTCAATAAGAGCCTTTGCCTTTGAAGGATCCACCTCAATGCCTTTATAGGAAACCTTGTGACCGAGCAAGATCACTTTATCCTCACTTATGTGGCACTTGTTGGGGTTGAGTTGACCTCCCATGTCGTAGAGCTTCTTTAAACCTTCTTCTACCCTTTGTAGATGCAATGATTTTGAGCTATAAATGCAGAAATCATCAATGAACACCCTAATTGACTTTCCAAAGAATGCTTGAAACACCATGTTCATGAAACGTTGGAATGTTGCAGGAGCATTTTTCAGGCCAAATGGCATGACTCTAAAAGCATAACAACCCCAAGGAGTGATAAAGGTTGTTTTCAATTGATCTTCCAATGCGATACCTATTTGAAAGTAGCCTGAGTAGCCATCACACACAGTGTACTTCTCATGACCAGCTACATCATTTAGTATCTCATCCTGAAATGGGAGGGGAAAGTGATCTCTTTTTGTTGCCTCATTGAGTGGACGGTAATCCACACACACCCTCCACTTGCCATTTTTATTAGGAGTGACAACAACAGGAGAGACCCACTCTGAATTCTCCACTGGATAAATGAAACCTGCTGCTAGAAGCTTTCTTACCTCCTTGAGTAAAGCCTGCTCCTTGATGACTCCTAGCCTTCGTAGCTTCTGAGCCTTAGGTGTGGCCTCTGGCTTCAACTCAATTTTTTGTTGAACAGCATCTACTCCACGCACATCGGTGTAGTCTTTAGCAAAAAGCCTAGGAAATTTCCTTAGCACACATTTGAACTCCTCTCTTTCATCCTTTGTAAGTGTTGTTGATAGAATACCTTCCAGCATCCCTTCATCTTGAAAACCTTCGTTCTCTTGAGGACCTACCTCCTCCAAGCCTTGACAAGAGGTCTCTTGGTTGCTTGGCTTAAACCTTACCCCCATGACCTCGATGGAAGACTCCTCTTCAGTAATGCTGCCGCTACTTTCTTCTTCTGAAGTGCTATCGGTCCAACCTTCTTCCGTCTCACTTTGAGATGATTCTTCATGGAGCTCCTCTTGGAGTTGCTCCTTCATGTCAAAGACAACCTTCTTATGATTGTCATTCCTGCAAATTACTTTCCCACTCTCCCAATCCTGCAAAGCTCGCATTTTCATTAGCCATGGTCTTCCTAGGATAAATGGATAACCACTTCCCTTGGTCGACATAACATAAAAATCCACCGCTTTCTTAATGCCAAAGGCCTCTACAAAGACATTTTTTACAAATGCCTACACACCTAGCCTTGCTATTGTTTGCCATCTTGACTTTGATTTCAGGTGTCTCATGGATGTGCATGCCTAGTCTTTGCATGAGTCCCTCTGTCAAGATGCAAATTTGTGCACCCCCATCCACTAGACCTTTCCTAACCAATCTTCCTTTGATGTAACAGTCTAGCACCGGTGTAATGTCCTCATTCATTTCAGCTTGTGCAATTTTTACAACAGGCACACTCTCTTTTACCTTTCTCCTAGTGCTAACTGCCCTTGTTAAATCCCTCCTAACTTGTGGACATAATGCAAGAAATTGAGGCCATGAAATATCAGGACCCTTACCTCTCATGTCTTCTAACAAGTCGTACGGAGCCATACCATGTCCAAGAGGGAAGTCTTGGAGGTTGATACGACGTCGAGCCCTCTTGGTTTCCTTGGTTTCCTTTGCCTTCTTGCCTTGTCCATGGTCACTTTGTGATGTGACTCCTTCTTTCCCTTTACCTTTTCCTCGGCCACGCTTAATGCCATTGGCTTCCATGTCAACCTCATTTGAATTTGTCACCTCTACTACATGCCCATTTGGATCTGGCAAAGGTGGAACTCCTTCTACCCCTTGTGGAGGTGGTCTTGGTCCATTTGGCCTTTGTAGAAGCCTTGGTTGTTGACCAGCTCCTTCTCCTGCATTCATCACTGGGTAATTCAAGTTAGGTCTCCCTGGCTCTCCACGGGGCCAAGGACAATTATACATCCCATGTCTAGACTCTCCGCAATTCCAACATTGCAAGACTCTCCTAATTCGTGGCTCTCTCTCTTCTGACTTCTTTGCTTGTCCCTTTGGACCTACAGCTTGTGCAAGGTGAATTGACAGGCTGCATAAAGATTCATTTAACTTCTCAATCACTTCAGCCGTTACCTCAGGAAGCTCCCTAGATGTTGATGCTTGTGACTTACCTTTGGGTCTAAGACCTTCTATTGGAACCTCTCCCCTTAAGCACTTGAGTTTCCTATACTTCTCAGCAGCCCTAGTTTCCGCTGCATCAAAAGTAGCAGGTGCACCCGCCTCAACTTTTACCTTAAGGTCAGGAAAGAGTCTGGCTATGAACCTCTCCTTCTTTAAAAATTCTGCACCATCACCAGGGTTAGCAACATTTCGTATCCATAGAGCCCAAAGACGTAGAAACTCTTGCGTGTACAAGTAGTAGTCATCTAAGTCTTTTTGCTTATGAGAAACAATGTCTTGCATAGTTTTTGAGTGTTTTGGGGATCAAAGAAGTATCTCTTAAAACAATTCAAAACGTCTGTGTAATTCCCCTTAACTTCCTCAGGCAAAGAGTCAAACCAAGTACTAGCATCTTTCCTAAGGACCACCTCAAACATTTCTACACGTTCTTGATCGGTTACTATCCTCTTGATACGGCAAGACATCTTGAAATTTGCTAAAAATAATTATGCATCCTCTCGAGGCTCTCCAAAGAAAAGAGGATATCCAGACATTTGGCGTTGGCTCTCCATTATTATGAAAGATTACAACACGAGTTACAATAAGGGATACAATAGAGATTTAGAACCACTCGCGTGCAAATGAAGAAGTAAGAAAATACCACTCTAAGTTTTCTTCTTCAGCTATCCAAGCTTCAATGAGGTCTCGATTTGTTTGATCAAAACAAAAAGGTAGACTATTGATGAGCTCTAAGAAGGGTTGAAATTCTTCAAAGCTAAGGCGATAAACAGAAATCTCTAGAACTTCATTTTCTGGATCCAAAAGAGCAACCACGTCCCAAGTGATAAATTGCACTTGCTCTACAATTCCCAACGCACAAGCGGTTTGTATAAAAACTAGATCTTCATGCTCGTCGAAGGCCGTGAGAAAGTAGCAATTGACTAGGAGCTCCTTTCCTTCGAGTTCCACACAGTCGGAGTGAGGTAACCTTCTCACAATTTCATAAAGAACATCCTCATCAAGTCCAATCAAGTTTGCAAGATTTAAAGACTCCACTTGTGCTACAAAATTCCTGGACAAAAACTCCTTAGGATTATGGTTAAATCATTCAAAAGCATAAAGAGATTTACAATGTCTCTATGAACAAAGTGTCATAGAAAGTAGAGAAGGATGAGAATTTATACAAATTTGAAATCTTCTCTATGCTCTCTTTATTAAGACAAGCTCTGAATAGCTCCCTATCTCCTTTGTTGAAAGCGAAAGGAAGACTATTAATAAGACGCAAATGAGGGAAAAATTCACCAAATGTGAGTCTATGAAGCATGAACTCTGGCCGCAAGTTTCCTGAAGAGTCTTTCTCAATGGTGAAATGCACTCGCCAAACGCCAAATTTCACTCTATTTACCAATCTTAGGGCACACACTAGTTGGATGAATGCGCGGTCTTCCTTAGTGCCCAACAACAAGAGGAAAATGGAATCCACGCGTAGGACCTTCCGTCTTAACTTCACCACCCTCTTGTTATGAGGGAGACGCCTTACTACTTGCTCCTGCAACTCAATTGGTAATAGAGCTAGATCTCTAAGGATTGAACTTTCACTGCACACACATTCCCAGTTAGAACAAATGATCGTTTTTTTGTTTCTTGTAACAACTTGGACAAAGAAAAAACAAACATACACACTATTTTGCCGGGCTGCACTTCATTTTAAAATAAAATGAACACATGTACATCAAAAGAAGTGTGGTAGTTGATGAGAGGTAGAATGACAGGATTTGGTGATGCAAGAATTTCTCCTACTCTTTGGGCACCAAACATGAACACCATTCGTTGTTGAAAATGGATCTTTCTACTAATTGCAACGTTTATTCTAATGTGTGGAGTAAAATGAAAGGGAAAAACCTCTATTCCTGGGCCATTATCCATGGCCTATGCATGTCCTAATGCTTAAAATAACACAAAAATATAGACGTCCAAGCTAATATCGTACCTAATGAGAGGCAAAATAAAAGGATTTACCGAAGTGTTTATCTCGGCTAACCTAAGAGGACCTAAAATTCTACGAATTACTCGCTAAAATTGCAACTTAGTACTAACAATTATGTGTACCTTTTGCCTTGCAATGGGAATGAAGGGATCATACAAATTCTCGTGATTCATGCAAGCTACTTGATTATGCTAAAGGTTGAGCCTTCACAAAACATACACAAGCCTGTCTTCCGTGGGGGCACCAATTTGAGGCGGTCTGGGGCGGGCAACAAGAAGAGTGGCCTCCAAGCACTCTTCTAGGCTCCCATGCTGCTCAATTGGGTTGGGGTTGGAAAAAAACAACAAACACACACACAAACCCGCAACCTAACCCTACACAAATTTGGGGCACCACCTAGTTTTGGATGCGAACTAGGACGCGTAGAGAGAGAGAGAGAGAGAGAGAGAGAGAGAGATAGAGCTCGGGCTGCTTTGAAACGTATCGGCAATGATCAAGCAAACACAACTATATATTTAAGAAAGAGAGAGAAAGGGGGAGGGGGTGCTTGTTGCATTAATACCTTCTTACAAATCTGTCATGACAAATCAAAGTGAGATTAGTATTTGTTCAACATAGCTTGCGTAAATTTCACCACAACACATCACAAGAAAAGCCACCCCAATCACTGTCTTAAGGCCAGGGGAGTCCTCTCCACCCTGTTGCCCTCTTACAGTATGTGGAATTTATGGCTAGATTGATGACAACACCAGAGACAAGCTATCAAGAACTTAACAAAAAACACCAAGACACTTACGCATCATTTTTGTCCATTACTTCACGTTGGAAGGGAGAAAAAGTATCCAAGCTTAGTCCAAATCCACCCTCCTTGATTCAGCAAATGTTGGGCTTACACTAGTAGGAGAAATGATAGATTTCCTACTCTCAATTGAATGATCACTCTCTCTCTTACAATGGCATAGAGTTCCCTTGCTAATCCCTATTACAACACATGCACATGCATAAGACAATGAGCTTCCACTCAAGAGCTCCTTCTAGAGAGGTTGAGCTTGGCTTCTCAAGCTATAGCATAGTGCTCTTGCTTATGGCTCCCCCTTTTGTGCTAGCTACACCCTCCTTTTATAGCAATTTTGAAGGCTAGGGTTACTCCTCTAACCATGGTTGGGTTAGATTTTCAGCAATTTATCTAATTTCTTTTGCTTGGAATTATCAAGAAGTTGGTGGGGAAAGAGAGAGGAGAGAAATGGAGGTAATAGGACTTTTCATAGTGGGTTAGTGTTAGTAGAGTTAGTATTAATTTACAAATGAAACTGGATATTTACAATGGGAGTATCCATGTAGGATACAAATAAGGAAGAAAAACTCTTAAGAGGTAACAAAAGGTGGATTTCTTACAAGGTTGATGCTCCAAGTGTCTTGAGTAGGGCCAATTTTGACGCTTGTTGACGGTCCACTAGCTTTGACGGTACAGTTTTTCTCCACTCTTGACCTTCCTAGAGAGACAAGGTAATTGAAGCTGAGTAATCAACCACCATGATGCTCTCTTTTAAGAGAAGAGGCTGAATTTTGTGGTTTTTTTATAGATATGGGTAATTTGGAGGAGGAAAAATGAGACTAGGTGGTCAATTTTGGAATGGAATTGTGTGTGGGAGGTATGAGTTCACCATGGTTTCTCTTATTCTTCAAGGTTGAGGAGAAGGTGAGTAGGGTGCAGAGAGGAGTGGTGAGAGAGGTGGGGATGATGAGTGGAGAAGTGTGTGTGAAAGAGGAAAGTGATAAAGTGGAAGAGAGAGTGTGGCTGCACAGCATGGGAAAACTGGGATCCACTAATAAAATCATAGCTCACAGCTCGTAGCTCAAAAAAATATAAAAAATTTTGAGGCAAAAGTTCAGCCCACGAGCTACAACTTTTGTTTGTATCACCTTTTCAAATTCGGAGAGCAAGTGAACTTTAAAAATTCAGCAAAACCGACCGTGTTTTTCCACTGCACAAGGTCCTTGTGGGGTCCTTCTTTGGATGATTCTTTTGAATACCTCCAAGAGTGAGCCCTCCATAGTGCATGTATGCATGCCACCTACCCTTGACCTTATTTGGTAGGTCTATAATTGAAGATATTGTTGAGATTATGATATAAGTGAATAGTACAACTAAGAAAATCAAATGTTGAGGGGTCTAAAAAATATGTACATGCCAAATATAAATAATATAAGTGGAAAAAATATAAAGGGGTCAAAAGAAATCTCTCTCATTATGAGGCTACCATAAAAAGATAAATATTTTTGGTGTTCTAATTTTTTAGAAAAAAAAAACAAAATAGATGTAGGAAGGGAAAAATCACAATAGTGAAGAAATATACACATAAATAAATAAAACTAGTTTTTTTGGATTTTTGTTGGGATGGAGTTACACCAAATATAAGAGAAGCTTACATGAAATTATTTCTATATGGAATAAAGAGTATGAAAAATGGTAAGAAAAATTGTGATAATGGTGAGGCAATGTACAGAGCCTAAATAACACACACCTAGGTAGAAATATTTAAATAAATACCAAAATAATTATGAAAAAATCTTTTATTTAGGCCCTATATACAAAGAAATATTTACATACGCATGGGCCATAATATACTTATATTTTTTATTTTTTTGGCTCAACTAGCCCAATGCCCAGCTAATTGAGGGTTTTTTATTTCAATAAGGAGATATGGGAAAAGTCCCCTAACTCACACGTACCTATACACAGTGAAAGGGTGAGGGTAACCACAGTGTTTGAGTGATTTGATAGGGGGGGATAACTCACTATGGCAATCACAGAGAGCCGAAAAACGGCTATCAGTAGTATTGTCGTTAGAAGGTCGAGTAGGTGATTTGACACCCACCTATTTGTTTCCATGTGCCTACGCGTCAAGATCCTGTCCTCGTCTGACATTCTTGTTTGTCAGTTGAGTTCTCGCTATCATAGCCACCGCTAGCGGCGTAACTGCCACAACAGGTGTTCAAAATGATCAGCCCGGATTGATGAATGTACGCATAGATCATCCATATATACTTCTAAGGATTTCCTAAGATATCCTTTGAAAGCATGGCTCATCAACCTTTAAAACATGGCTGAAGCATTAGTTAACCCAAACGGCATAACCCGATAGGAAAATATACCCCATTCTATTGCAAAAGCAGTTTTATGCTGATCTTTTAGGTCAACCAAAATTTGATTGTATCCCGAAAAGCCGTCTAAGAAGCTATAAGCTTCTTTTCTTGCAACTCGTTCTAAAACATGCTCAGTTATCGAAAGAGGAAAGTTGTCTCTGATGGTAGCTGCATTCACCTTTTTGAGATTAACACACACTCGTAATTTTCTATTCTTCTTGGGTACTACCACAATTGGAGACACCCAATCTGTGTGTTCAATTTCGTAAACGAATTCGGCTTCCTTTACTTTTTCAATCTCTTCTTTTCTCTTCCTGGCAAATGTTTCGTTATACGTGTATGGTCTTTGTCTACTTGGCTTCGCGTCATCTCTCATGGGTATGGTATGTTGACAGATTTCTGGATCAACACCCTTGAGATCCTTGTAAGACCAAGCGAAGATATCCTGGTATTCCTTTAACAAGCTCAGCAAAAGCTTTTCTTCTTCTCCTGTTAGGTCATTCGCAATGTAAGCAAGTTTAGGCTCTTCTCCTGGTTCAACCAAGTCTATCTTTTTAGTGTTTTCAGGCCCTTCGTAAGACTCACCCTATTTCCGTAGTTCCCTAACAGGTTGTTTGACTATGATTTTCCGATCTTGGAGAGTATACTTTTTGTAATGAGATGGAACATGCATTACATCCTTACCATCCTCTTCCGTGGTTTCCATTTCGGTTGTGTATATCACGTTTAGAGCTTTTTTCAACTCTTTATATTTCTTTTTCCGCTCGACTCTGGTCATGAATGGTTTCTTATCCTGTGATTTTTCTTGAATACCCTTCCTTGTTTTTCTCAATGTTTGAGACATTTCTGGGTTTTTGTTTGAAGGGTATCTGCCAATTATTTTGTCCTTGACGCAATCATTAGCATCTATCTGCATCAAGGATTGTGTTTTACTGGAGACTGATGGCATAGGTCGTGTTTTCACAATTCCAGTGTCTCTCTTTCGTCTATACCATTTTTGTCTTCTCGATTTCTAATTTGGAAAGTCAAAAAACTTTTCCTCCCCTCCTTTTAAGAATATCTTAGCTCTCGTATGCTCTTTTTCTGACCCCGAATCTTCTGAGGTAGCTGAGTGTTCATCTAACTCATAAGTTGCATCGTAATAGAAGTCTGAAAAGACTTATTGAGCTTTCATTAAGTCCTTGGGTTCCTCATCTTTGTTTTGAATGTTGAGGATTGAAATCATTTGAATGAAAATTATTTTGTACCATTCTCAGTGCAAAATTGAGTAGGCATAGATGTATTCACATATACACCCATTGTTGCTAAAATTTGAGTCCCCTTGAATGGCTCAAACAAATGCTCTGGAAAGGGTTCAGGCACATAGGCTTCATCTATGTAGTCCCTTTCTAGGATACATTCTTCTCGTCTTAAGCTTTCGTTTTCTGAAGCTCCACACATCCAAATAGGAGTGTCTTTGTTTAACCAGAATGGGAGTTTAGTTTCAGCCGAAGAGAATGAATCAAACTCTTGGATGAGTGTTTTCAAGACATCTCTATAAGTGTGATCTTTTAGATTTACTCTTGTCACATAGATCCCACTTGCTTCAAGTACAAATAGTTGTTTCCCCAATCTGAGATAAGTTGTACCTATCGCATGAAAGGTCTTCCCAATATGATTTCATAGTTGAGTTTTTTCCCAAAGTCTACTATGGAAAAAGTGTGTTAATATTCAATTCCACAGGAATTGACTATCACTTTTTCAAGCAGCCCTAATGGTCTCTCAATGTGTCCATCAGCCAATTGCAATTTCATTTGATTTTGTCTAATGGCTAGTTGTCCCTAGGATTCCCATACTGCTTTAGTGGCTATGGCTATGCCAACTCCACTATCCAATATTGCCATGGTTTCAATGTCATTATATTTCACTGGAAGGGTGGTGTTTCCTTCTTCCCCTTCATAATATTCTCCGACTTTGTTCATAGGAACTGATCGAATCTCTTTGTTTTTGATTTCATTTTTCAATTTTTCCAAATTCTTTGAGATTAACCCCGTTATCCACACCTTCTCTAGGTTTTTGTAAATCATTCCATAAGTATGGTTTGAGTTTTAACAGTTCTCCCAAGGTCAGAGTGCATTGGATGGGTGTAGACATGATTGAATGAATGTTGTCTACTTCTAGGGTCTGTTCAGCTCTTTTTACTTGAATGGTCCTGCATACGATGGATTCATCTTTGTTATCTCCCAAGTAAGCAGGTAACATTTTTAATGTCAATGGTTTCAACATTCCTGAAGCTTCCGATCCACAATCCCCGTACAAGGATTGTACATCCATATTCATATCAGAAGGTAGGTTATCCAACCAGAATTCCTCTATAGGAGCTGACTTTAGAGTTAGGGCTGCCAGGCACTATGAGCTCTGGTTTGTTTGTTTCAAGGTGGGGTTCTGCCACCACATCAGATTTTGCTTTCGTTTCTTTTACTACAAGCTCCGCAGGTTTTGCAATACTTTCAAGCTTGGGTTTTTGTTTTTCCAGCATGATTCTTATCAAATTTTGATAAGCTTCCAGCTTAGCTGCTTCCATGTCTGGAGAAGGATAGTTTTCCATTTGTTTTCCATGTTTTGGTCTTCTTTAAGTCCTGCTTGGTAGGCTTCCAAGGCGGCATTAATAGGCTCAAAAATTTTATCAACCAGAATGGATCCTCCAGATTTCACGGTTGTTTCCTTGAATTCACTGCCAGTTTCTTTCAACTTATCCTAGAGTAGCTTCTTTGCTTTCTCCTCGATTTCAACCCGTTGTTTTTGTTTTCTCAGCTCATATCCTTTGCTTGTGTTTCTCTTGATTCTTTGAGAAGAAACATTCGTATTTTCTGAATCATCAGAGGAGTTGTGTTTCTTTTTCTTTGCCTGGGCTCTAGTGATTACCTTGATTGGAACAATCGGTTCACTCTCTAATGAGCTACTAGGCATCACTTGGACTACATTTACTACGGTTTTACCCTTATTCAAAGGATTTTTAGAACAATCTTCCGTAAAGTGTCCTCCCTTTTTGCAACATTGTATGCAATAGGCTTCAATTGGTTTGAGGTTTTTCTCAGGCTCTGGCCATTCATTTTTCCAATGATCAGCAGCACCACAGTTATGACAGTTTCCTATTCTTAGCTTCATCATGGGTCTTCCCATGGGAGGTCTGACACCTTGATTAGATACATAATATATTGGTGCAAGCTCTGGTGGAGCATAAGTATGGTTTCTTCCATTGGTGGTGGATGTGGATTATACCAATCTCCTTCTACCATTAGCGTAGATGGACTAGGCTCTGCATAGGGTGTAACAAGCACTAATGTTTGTTCATCTATGGCTCCTTCAGAGTGCATGTACTTTACAGGCACTGCATTATGTCCTTGATATGGAGGTTGTTGTCACAACACAGGTTGAGGTCTTTCCATACCCATTGGTGGTCTTTGAGCTTGGGCCATATTAGGCTGATATCTATACATGGGTTGTCCTTGTGGACTCATGGGCACGTACTGAACATTCCCATCATACTTTGATCTGAAGTAGCACTCGTGGGTCTCATGGTTGGTCCATTTACCCTTGATTGCACACCATTTTTGTGGCCTAATTGGTTGTCCCTGTGGAGGTATCCCTTCTCTTGGTCCCCTCATAGGTGCTTTTTGCATGTTGTTCATCATGGTCGTTCATCCTTTTTAGCAAATCTTCTATGGTTGAGAGTGGTGCCGCAGCAACCGTTCCCAGTTGTGCTGGTTTAGTCGATGTTGTTTTCTTGCTTTGGTTATCCTTAGGGACATCTTCCTCATTGAAAATTTCACAATTGTCTCCTAAGTCAATAGCATTTGACACACACGCTTCTAGGGTTGTGTGCTTTTTACTATAGAGTATAGCAAAGTTCTTTGTTTAGTAGTCCCTCCAAAAACAAAGATAATGGTTGTTCTTTTGCAGGTATCTCCATCTGTGGACATCTAGCAATGTATTGTTTCACAATCCTTAACAGACTCACCATGTTTCTGTTTAAAGCTATAGACTTGAGCTATTGTATTATGTTTGATCCCCGTTTTGGAACAAGCAGCTACAAATCCTTGAGCTAATGTGTTCAAGTCCATGATTAACCTTGGTGGAATGTTTTGGAACCATGTTAATGCTTTTCCTTCTAATGTCATTCCAAACTCCTCAAATTGAGTATGGAAATCGAATATACGCTATGCTCTTAGCACTTGCTTAAAGCTTGCTAAGTGGTCGTATGGATCCCCTGATCCACTGTATTTTTTGACCCATCTTTGAAAATCAACTGTTCTAACGCGTCTATTTGGTTCAAATCTCGGTCTTCTAGGAGTTGGTCCTGTTCCGAGTCCTTCAAACCAATCTGTTGGAAATAGTGACTCATGTAGCCTCGACTGGCCTTAGTGTCACCCGGTTTTCTACGTGATGAGGTGGTTTCTGGTTTCTTCACATTACTCTTAGATGATCTCTCATGGTGTTCATCTCTTGGAATTGTTTCTGTTCCTTGCCCCAATATCCAATCCCGTATGGAATACCCTTGGTATTTGGTTTGTTCTACTCCTCAGGAGTCATCATAACAAAGTTGTTTTTATCACAATCCCTAAACAGGTAGGTTGGTAGGTTTGTTGATCCCTTATCTTTGATCTTGAAGATATACATGATCTTCATGGCCGCTAATTGTCCTGGTTTGGCATGAGAAGTCCATAGAATATCTTTTATGTTTCTATCTTTCCAAAAATAGACTCTGATCCGAAGACTCTGATCCGAGGATTATCCGTACTAAGCCGTTTCAAAGGCTTCAAGTCTACTTGATCATATCCCTCAAATTCTAAAGTTGGTGGTCCTTCTTTTGCTGAAATATCTGGGATTATGGTGTTTACTTCTAATCCCCATTTGTCTATCACATAAGGGTTTTCGACTTGTAAATACTGAGTTCCGTTTTGATCCATGTAATTTTTCCTTATTTGTTTGCCCTAACCTCTTCTTTGAACTCAATACCATGGTCATCAATGCGAATAGCATACTCCTCGTTAGGGTCCAAGTAAACCTGGGCTCCATGACGGTTAGTTTTGTAAAAAGATAGTATATGCTTATAGCGCACTATCGTTCCGGTTTCCGAGTGAGTCGAGTAAGAAGACATTTCAGATGTTGAATTTGAAAAAGTGTCTGAGACTTCTTCAGGAATTGTGTGTAAGAAATTGCCTTGATTCACGCTTTCTTCTGTAGATACTCTACTAGAGGTTTCTCCCATTATGTCCTGATTTCCTAGTACACGACCAGATCTAAGGTTCATATAGACTTATGAAACCCTGGATAGAGTATTCACCTTTGGATTGACTTGTCGTCAATTTCCACTTGATTCAATTGCAACTTTCTGTCAAGCCACTGATTCTTCGTCTACAACCTGATTCCTGTACAAACTTGATCAAGTTAGCTATTCTTCTATAAGGACAGTAGAGTTTTTGCTAACTCTCGTAATTGGTCTCTATGTATCACTTCAAATCGAGCTATGAGAGTCAAAATTTGACTTTCAAATTCGACTTTAGCAAAAATCAAAGGTCTAATCTGCATCTTGTAAAATGAGTGTACATGTATCAATTTTGATTCGATTGAACCAAAAATTGCCCTGTGGTTTTATATTATGTTGGTCTATCACTGTATAACTTCAAAAGTCAAAATTAATGTCTCTGGATAGCATAAGTAAATAATCGCAATTATTTACTTTTGTCAATTTTTTGCACTTTCTTGATTGGTTTAGCAAGTATACGACTTGTTAAAGTCCCTAGACGAGTTTCAACATGTGGACAAAATGTGATCAAGTTTATCAACTATTTGGTGTCTGTAGACTCTGATTTCGAGAATCTTGCTTAAGTCTCACTTTTTGGATTCAAATTTCACCAAAATGGATTTGTGAGGTCTACTTGATGTGCTTGACCTTGTGGTATACTCAAATTTGTAAAATCATCAAGTTTTAAAGCAGATGTAAATAATCATGATTATTTACTCCAGCTATATTTGTGCAAGTTTTGACCCCAACTTTGACACAAATTTGTTAAGCACCTTAAGTTAACGTCACTAGCGAAGTTTCATCAAGTTTGGACAATTTTTTGTCAAATGGTCATCAATTATCTGTCCGTAGACTAAATTTGTAAGTTTAGTCACAAATTTCAATCCAGTGATCCAAATCTTACCAAATTTGGTTTGTGGGCTTATTACAACATAGTAAAACTAGTGGTATGCTGACTTGGTCAAAAGAATTGAAAAAGTGGACAGATGTAAATAATCGCGATTATTTATATTTGATAATTTTTCATAAATTTTTGGTCAACTGAGCATGTACACATGTTTATCACATCAATATAAGCCTATGAATCAAATTCCAACAAGTTTGGATAAATTTTCTCCCAATTTATACTCAAAATTCAAAAAGTCAGTACAAACTTTAGTTTCTACCCAGTTTTTTGTCAGTTTAGTGATCCAAATCTCTTGGGCCTCTACAAAAGTTGTTTGTACATATGCAATGAGTCAAAGATATGAATCTTGGTGTATTTAGAGCAGAAAGTTAATAATCGCAATTATTAACTTTAGGCTTGAAATGAACACTTTTTTGCAATTTTTTCAAAGACAGTCTTTATATGAGCTATTTTAAGCCTATGAATCAAGTCAAAACTTAATTTGGTCTAAAATGTCAAGAAAAAGTAAATAATCTGAGTTTTGGCCAACTCTTGAAATTTTTACCTCGAAGTGTCTTTGAGCTTACCAACTGGTTCAGACAACTCTTAGGCTTACTCTCCACTCGAATTGAGTGGTTTCGAGTCTTTTCGAGCTATTTCTAGCCGTAGACCTAAAATTTTGCAACTTCCAATAACAACCTATACTTGATTATTTCAGAGAGAGCAATGTTTTGAAATCCACCTCGGATCCTACTTACCCTACTTCTAGATTCTCATGCAATGGAGTTGTGAAAAGTGTCCACAAACACTCGTTTTCTTGTGTTCTTTATGTTTCTCAGAGCCTTGATCTTAAGACTTTTCTCGTCTACCAATCATTCTCCAAATCCTAATCTAAATCTACACTTCTACAATCCTAAAGGTACTCAGCAAATACAATTACTTCCAAGCTACCTTTACACAACAAAAGACAACAATCTTAAGCTATGCGGTTTCTAAAAGAAAGTTTTGAACTCTAGGTGAACCTAGAGGAAGTTAAAGGACAACTACACAAGACGCTCGTGTTTTTTCCTAGTTTAGGGCTCTTCGATCCTCGGCAACGGCACCAAATGTGGGACGCATGTCTAACCTCACCATCCTATCTTATTGCAGTATTAGCGAGAACCACGATTAATTTGTCAATCCATGGTACGAAGTTGACTCGACTAGTACATAGAGGCTACAAGAGGTTGTCAATCTCTTGGAAAACAACTAACAACTCGCATCTAACTCGATTAAGGCAGCACATTGATAAACTTCAGATTTATGATTTTTAAACAATTCCAATGCAGATTTGCCAATTTAGGCAGCAATTGTGCAGAATCGCCGATTTAGGCAGCACGTCTTATTGGTGTAGATTCATCGATTTAGGCAACACCAATCACGAAATCATGTTGCAGTGGCTGGCCACCATTGTAACTGGTATGATTATGTTACCTGGGTATACAAAATGAAGGATATTTGGATTTGGATTTGCAATTTGACTGGATTTGGAATTTGATTGGAATTGGTATATGATGATTTTCTATCGCGACAGTATTTATGAAAGTGAACTTGAGATTGATGAGAATTGATTTATACAATAATGAGTGTGACCAATGATATCCTGATCCATCAGGGTATGACATATAATGCTTATTCTAGTGGTATGGGACACTAGAATAGGTTGTATGTGGATGACGGTAGACATAAGCAATGTTATTTTGTTTCATAAATTTTTCATTTTATTTCTGACACTGAATACTAATCACTATTTTTGACAAGTATGGTTTGTAGATTTTATCTTCGCAACTAAGGATGGTTGCTTTCTAACAGAGAGGTATGTTATGGAATTGATATCTTACTATTTATTACAGCTGACAGGTGGCAAAATCTTGACCAAGCTAGGGTATTGCAAAAGGATATTATATTTTATGTATATTTGATTATTCAAGTGCTCTTATGAGCTTTGACCATTTATGACCGGTCGGTCAGTTTGTACTCAATTTGATCATTCAAGAAATCTATAAATCAAATACGTGCAAGAGAGAAATGGTCACTCTTGCACGGGGGGAGATTGCACCCGGTGTCTGTGTATTCTTCTCTCCTCTCTTCTCTTCTCTCTCGTCGTGCCAACGTAGCACTCCGCTCTAGGAGGTGCGCTTGCACGTACGCTATTGAACTGTCTCGCTCTTGCTCTCTCTCTCTCTCTCTCTCTCTCTCTCTGTTCGCTTACGAATTCGATTATGTGCTACGAGATCTACCGAGTATGTCGATTATACTATTTTATTGTTTGTAGTGTGCTATTTCAGGTATTATGCACGGTAGTCACGCTCCCGTCTGTAGCAAGAACTCCATGAGTACCTATGCGAAGCAAGGCTTTCCTTTGAGCATTTGGCATAGCGGTTTCCAAAGTTTGGAATATGCTAATAGCATACGAGCTTGGGGAAACTTGCCAAGATGTTTGTAGGGTTTTAAAATCACACGAGGGAAAATATGATACATATGCTAACTCATTCGAGCAAAAATATGGCTAGGAGTCACATTTAAGGGAGTTTTTATTTCAAACACTCAAGACAACTTCTGTATATTTTAACTTTTAAGTTGGCAAAGATTGCCTATTGTACAAAGCAAAGTTCTTTGACACCATTTATGCAAAGCAAGGCTTCTAACCCGTGCCAAGATCCTGACGTTGACTTCAAATCAACGACATTGGCACACAATTCTGGGCATTCGACAACGTGCAGATATAAGCTCACAATTTACATGTGACAATGGTAAATTGTGATGTATCCATGCCCGATTGTGCAAGGCACTCTGGTATCGGCTTAATCTGTAGGTTCATCAATGTCACCAAGGGCTTCCACTTCTACGTGCAAGGCATGCCACTGAGATTGACATAATTCCATCTCCCTACCATTTACGCTTTCATTGTAACACTAACTACTCTGTCAAGGACAAGATAATTGATTGATATCTTAAAACAAGTGTTATGTTTATTCACATGCAAAGTGTCTTATTTAAAGTCACCCTAATATAGTCACGCTCGCATCAAAGGTAGATGGGTCAACCAATGACTTGTGTTCCATCTCTCTACAAGAGAGTTATACAAGTACACTGTTGTACGCTTATAGGATAAGCTATGACACAGACATAATCTGCATAGGGAATACAACACATTCAAATAAGGGGTTTTCTCAGCCCAACATTCTCTTTCTCTCTCTCTCTCTTTCCAAATTCTCTGCAGGAAAGGTGAAACTAGGCATGATTTTACTAAAAAAAATTTATGTCAATACGGTATTAGAAGGGCTAAGAGCCATCTATTGCCACCTATTTTGGAATGGCTAAGAGCCATCTGTCTATAATCCATCAATGATTGCTTTCAAGATGAAACAATTCTATTCAGTTGAGTACACATCAATTTTAATGAGCAAGCAAGAGTCTTGCCATTACTAATCTTTTGGGCGTTAATTTAGCACTACACACTTTGAGTGTGAAGATCAAGTTGAGTTTGTGAAAGTTTCAAACTCGTAAATTCTTATCTCTACCAAGGTGTATAGATGAAGCAAATATTTTTTATAGCACGGCTGTTCACAAAAACCCAAGATTATGGATTTTTGGCTCTAGAGAAGATCCAATTTGAGTACGATTCAACCTTGAGTGGATCTCCTATTTTATCTATAGCACTAAGAGTGTCTATACGAGTACCATTTTGGGGTAAGACCCAGCTCGTGATTACTAAATCACTTATTAAAGTATTGATCGTCAATTCTTGGAACCATCATACTTGCACTTTCAAGGAAAGAAGTCCATAAACTGCCAAGGGGTAGTGGATATTTTCAACTTCAAAGTTGAATTCAGATATTGTTGACTGTTAGTTGAGCAGTTTCCCTACAAAGTCTTAACCACGTGGTTTG
Source organism: Adiantum capillus-veneris (assembly GCF_014529385.1). Lineage (NCBI taxonomy): Eukaryota > Viridiplantae > Streptophyta > Polypodiopsida > Polypodiales > Pteridaceae > Adiantum > Adiantum capillus-veneris. Next base: position 76,748,087 of record NC_140948.1, read on the forward strand.
ACAATGTCGATTTTAACTGAGGGGTTTAGATTGCAAAGGTAACACTCAAGGTTACATGTGCAGCACTACTTGCATATCACTAATTTTTAGTTAGTGTTCCTAGGCCTTTGCAGGCGAGAAATTTGGACAGGTGCCTTTGACTACAAGTAAGTGAACACTATGTTCAACCTCTAGGTACGCATATAATTTGGTTTATTTCTATTTTGTCATATGCTTTGCTTGACTTTTTCAAGTGGGATGAGTAAACTTCAATGTTTTCATCCATGTTTGCTCTGCAGCGAGATGACAACATCACGTACGAGCCAAGAAATTTGGGTTGTAATGTCCACAAAAAAATTTTGCATTCTGCAGTTATGGACCCACTTATAGGGTTTGGTTTGGCACATGTTGTAACATGGGATAAAACATGGTCTAAGAACTCAAGGAGTTCGGTTTAACCACTGTGGAGCATGGATAATGAGGGTCTCTCTCACGCACGTTGCATGCGTGTTTAGAGTTAACTACCTCCACACCCAAGTACCTCTTGTACTTGAAGGATATATTTTTTTTCCAACATCCTTAACTGAGACATATTCCACCTATGGAGAATTTGACTCTCTTGGACTGACATTGGTGCCGCTATTTCCATAATGTGTCGTGAAAATGTCCCTAGGTGCGGGTCAAATCCGATTTCTAGACCATTTTCAGCACGTCGTATCAGGAACAATTTCAATGGCCCAAAATTGTTAGATACGTAGAATGACTTGTTAAGGTTATAAGTGTGACTAAACAACATTAACTTATGGTTGTTTATGCATATAGGAATGCTATGAGTTGTTAATGAAAAGGTTTTATTGTTTGTACCTAGAAGTGATTAATATTTCACCTTCTATATGGTTCAAACTTTTCAACAAGTCTTGCAAATGATTGCACCAGAAAATATTTAGTTTCTTGACAAAACTATTTACACTACTCTTTAATGTGTGCTAGGAGCATCACAATCCCCATAAGTATTGGCACATATAATCATGGATATGGAGGTTCGGATTTGTTTTTGCTAAATGCATGCACACTAGGTGTTATGAGCCCTAGTGTTTAGCAAAGGCTGATTTGGAGCGGCATGCATATTCATCATAGTAGTTGAGTGTTAAATTACTTAGTGATTGAATCAAAAGAGCATAAATGCTTCAAACTCTCAAATGAAGTGCACTAAGAAAAAAAGGGGTTTAGATACATTGTCTCCCTGATGTAATCTAAAAAGATACAAACCTTGATAAGATTACACCAATCAAATTTTAGAAAAATATTTATATAAAAGTATAATTATCTTTTAAGTTAGTTGACTTATGTTAATTGAACTTTTTTTTTAAAATTATAATGCTTAAGTTCTCATCTAACAGTTATTTAAATAAATATTTAATGATAATCATAATATTATAAAATAACAAAACATATAAAAAATAAAATTTAATTTTTTTTGAGTTTTCTTTGAACAATTGTGCTATATAACCTATATAAGTTATTCATTTATAAAAATTTGTTGAAGATAGAAAAAAATGACATGGCTATGAGGTGGCCATGCATGGATAACATGGCTGTCTATGTGGCAATATGATGTGGCGGTCAAAATCCTCCTCAATTGCCATGTCATTATGCGACATAGCAAAATGGTGACATGGAATGTTTACGTGGCAAAAATATGGATGGTGAGTTAGAGAGTTGATGATGTGTCATGCTTAGTGGATTGTGAGGTCGTGGTGATGTGGCAAGCCATGCAAGCACCACGGACAAGTGGCACGTGAGGTGGTGGATGACATGGCATCTAGTGTGAGGTGGCATGCAAGGTGGCAGTTGAGGTTGGTGGATGAGGTGGCATTTAGGATGACATGGCACGCCAAGTGTAAAGTCAAACTTTTGACTATGGTGATATGGAAGGTGACAAGGGGTGATGATATGGACTTTTGGTGATGTGCCAGCCTCCTTGTATGATGTGGAATAGACAAGAAGGATTGGGAGAAAGAGATCAAACCATGAAATATGGATAAGTGTCAAAATTTCTAGGATTGACACTTTACCAAACCTAAGGAGCCACACCTTAAGTTAATTCTAGAAGTCAAAAAATGAAAACAGTAGAAAAGTACCCTTCTCTAACTCAAATTGACTCAAATTTTTTTCATGAGTACTTTATGATGAAATCCATAAGATACATGAAAATCAAATTGAATGGCAATATACATTATTTATTGTATTTTAAAAAAAACTCTCTTAAGATCCTCTTAGCAGTCTTTGTTATCTTCTGAGCTAGATCTTAATAAAAAATAAACCGTTAAAGATTCTACTTTTTTGCATTGTCACATTCTAGTTGTAATCTATCAAATGACCGTTGGATCTTGAAAAATAGTCTGTACACCATTAGAGATCTAGTGTAAAAATTAAGGATTTTTTAAACAGTGATTCTAATAAAGAAAAATAAGCAATAATTACATATAGACCCAAAAAAAAAAATCAAAAAATCAAGTTAAATTGCTTGTCAAGTGAATAATTGATGCGAATAAATCCATATAAAGATATAAACAATTGTTTATCAAGATTACATTGTTGTGACAGGGCGTGACAGGCTGGACCTGAGTACTTATTGCACATTAAAATTTCTATTTTCATTTGAAAAATTGAAGCTTGGAACTTTCCATAGTGTTTAATACTATACATTTTGTGTGGCCACCAAATCTTGCTGCTAAAAAGTACATGCAAGCAAGTAAAATATACATAATACTGTGAAAATTAGATTGTTTTTTGGTAATTCTAACAAGAGAGACTACCGAAAGTGAGTACACCTTATCATGCATTAACCCACCTTGGAGATCTACCTGGCGAGGAGAGTTGAACTTAAGACAAGTTATTCAAGATGGAAATGACATAACCAGTCTACCACACTTGGGTGATATAAAGGTTATACCTTTTTTTTAACACACATACAAGCACCGACAAAGCACACACACACCTGTGAGAGAGAGAGAGAGAGAGAGAGAGAGAGAGAGAGAGAGAGAGAGAATCTTTTTGGAAGCTGCTCGTCGAAATCAAAAAATAGTCGTCGAAAGGCCTACGATCTCTGCAAGGCCTGGGTGGCCGAAGGCGAGGTTGCAGCAGGGAGCTATGTCGTGCGTACAATTACACTGAGGACGAAGGCAAGATGGGCAGTTTGTGCGGGTAAAGGCGCAAGGAAGTACCCCGATGGGGGGTCTCTGGCTGCGTGATCTACCTTATTTGCACCTTGCTTTCCCAACATCCCTCGTAATTTTTTCTCTATGGGAGAGGTTTCCTCCCGCCTCCTCTAGTGAAGGATCTCAAAGACTAGTCCTGGTGGTTTCTCTCGGGCATGCTCGGTTTGATGTGGCAGATTTTTCTCGGCATGGTGGCAATGGAGAGCTTGCTCTTGTTGCTACTTGTCTCTCCACAAAAAGCATGATGGCATGGGGCTTGCACAATGGAGACCTTTCTCTCGAGTTGTGATGGTGTCCTTGGTGATGAGGGGTAGTCTCATCGTGGCTTCGGGGTCTTTTTTTTTCTCTTGGCCTGATTGGGTCGATGATGGATACATACGGACCTCTTCCTCATTGGATGTTGGCTTGTCTGCGGTGGTGGTTGGTCGTCGAGTATACTGAGCTAGAGTGGCAGTCCTCTCAGCATGGTTGCTTGTGGTTGCCCCAGCTCCAATTGAGCAGCACGGGAGCCTTGAGGGGTGTTTAGAGGTCGTCTCTCTTGTTGCCCATCCTCGACCGCCTCAATTTTGGTGCCCCCATTGAGGATGGATTTTGTGTGTTTTTGTGTAGAGTCAATCTTTAGAATAGTCAAGTAATTTGCATGAATCACAAGAATTTGTATGGTTCTTTTATTCCCATTGCAAGGCAAAAGGTACACATCATTGTTAGTACTAAGTTGCAATTTCAACGTGTTATTCGTAGAATTTTAGGTCCTCTTAGGTTGGCCGAGATAAACGCTTCGGTAAATCCTTTTATTTTGCCTCTCATTAGATATGATCTTATTTTGGGCGTATATATCTTTGTTCTTTTTTAAGCATTAGGTCATGCATAAACCATGGATAATGGCCCAAGAATAGAGGTTTTTTCCTTTCATTTCACTCCACACATTAGAATAAATGTTGCAAATAGTAGAAATATTTATTTTTAACAACATATGCTGTTCATGTTTGGAGCCCAAAGAGTAGGAGAAATTTTTGCATCTCCAAACCCCGTCATCCTGCCCCTTGTTGACTATCACAGATCATTTGATGTGCGTATTTTTATTTTGTTGTAGAATAGATTGCAATCTAGAAAACATTATTGTGTAAATCTTTTTAAGAAAAAACAAAAACGTGTTATCACTTTGAAATTGATTCAATGGAGGCCCAATGCCAAATCTCAAGATATCCCTCCTTCTTTGGAGAGCTTGGCAAGGATGCCATGTGTAACATTTAATGGCCTAATAACTTATGTGTAGTGGAAATTAGCATGAACATAGTGGGCATTTCATTAGAATAGATTCCTAATGAGAATTACAAGAGTGCTTGGGTGGAGAGAGCAACAAAAAGCATAACACCTAGTTAGATAGCATCAACAATACTTTCAAAAGAGAGAGAAATTAAGCTATTGACAACAGTTGAGGACCGGATTTGCATGGAGCCGGTCCCCCCTCCAAAAGGCTTTGTATTATGGTTTCTCCCATCAAGAGAGACATTGTACAATACAATTCTTTGTGTTCCTTCAAGACTAGCTAGTGCAATGAAGATGGAAGCTTCATGCACTAAGCAAAACACTTAATCAAACACAACTTGAATTATCCCCGTTCTCAGACCCAAGACCTCACACACCTTCGAAGATGGTGAGAGCTAGAAAGGTATGAGAGTAGATTGAGAGGAAGAAGGAGTATCTTACGAGAAAGATGTACATCTCCTCACATAATCACTCATATTAGCATAGCTTAGCTTAGTAATTAGCTTGGTAGAGAAGATGAGCATGCATTGAAGCTTGGCTCTTGGTTGGATTTGCATCCACATGCCAAGAGAGTGTTGATGTAGGCTTCTATCTCACAAGCTTGGAGCAGGTGATGAGCTCTCCATTAAAGCCTGGGAGGAGATAGAGTATTCTTTCTTCACACATGGTCAAGTGTGAGTGTGTGTGTGTCAATGCCAAGCAAAAATCAGCCCCCTCTCTCTCTTGGGCAAGCCCTTCCTGCTAAATTGGTCTGGCTTTTGCCTCATTGGACCTCCCCAAGTCAAGCCAATGGGTGTTAAGCAGCATAAGTGATAGCCTTCTAACATGTGTCCCCCTTTCCCCTTTTGTGAGAGCTTTAGGTAATTAAATAATTAAACTAAACACTCATTGGACCCCTTTGCCTCCTGGCCAATAGGAATGAGGCAAGCCATTGGGCTCCTGAATGCTCATTGGACCCCTTGGGAGACTGCCCAATAGTCTTCTAGGAGACTTAATTCTCATTGATTTCTTTTATTAAATGTTTTTAAATTAATTAAACTAGATTTACTCTAGCTTAAATCTCATTGGTCCACTTCAAGGGTCTTCCAATAGGAATTGGGCACACCTTGTGGGCATCTGGCCTAGGGAGCTGACATGTGTCCCTGATTCCCTTTGTGTAAAGGGAGCCTGTGTGTGTGTGTGTGTGTGTGGCTTTCTCTCTCATCCCCTACTAAATGGGCTCGCCCCCTCCTTTGTAGGCTTTGAAGAAGACTTTTGTACACACACTAAGCATCCAATTTTCCCTAGGGTTGACCTTTGGACACAACCTTTGAATTTTGGAACCTTAGCATTTTGGAAGTCTTAATGGGCTGAACCTTAAGGTCTTTTTAGCCCATTGTTGCACATGGCTCTTTTGCAGATGGCCCCTCCTTTTGATCCCTATTTTCCCTCCCTTGGATCCCTACTGTGGCCGGTGTACTAGCTTAACCAATATTCTAGCTTTTTCTCCCCTGGTACCTCTCCACATTAAATGATCAGTTTAATATGAGAAAATCATTTAGGAGAATTAGATATTGATTATTATGACATTACCTCTCTCTTGAAATCATAGTCGTTCTCGACTATGGTGTAGAGAAGATAAAGCATATTCATGAGTCCTTTTCTTAGCGGGTAGAGGATCCCTATGTTACCCTACGACATCATTCCATAATGGATGACTAGTCCATTTGGTGCTTGAGAGCCTGAGGCTGCCGCAAGCATGTCTGCACATCAGTCCTATCAGTCTTCCATATTAGAGTGACAAGCTCTACTTGGTGTTTGGGAGACGTGGTCTCCACAAACTTGATCTAAGCATGCATACTACTTTATTTTTGTGCACAAATAAAGAAAAAGAGAGTGTGATAAGACAAAAACTTTGTTCATTTTTAACATTTTGTACATTTGCTTACTCTTGGGGAGCATTGTAAGCATTGACAAGGTTTAGGTTATCCTTTAATTGTATGCCTTGCATCCATCTAGCATCTTCAAAAGGATAATTCTTAAACTTTATAAGATATCGTCGGATAGTCTTACCGCCTCTTAATACCTTGTCTTCATGTCGGAGAATGGACTCGGGCTGCAGCACCTCCTCTTGGTCCTCGATCTCCGGTGGGTCTTCAATAGTTGGTTCTTGAGGTGGCTCTCCTTTGTAAGGCTTTAATAGGCTCACATGAAAAGCATTGTGTATGAGCCAATGATTTGGCAACTTGAGTTGATAGGCCATCTCATTGATTGGCCTAAGAATCTGAAAGGGACCATAGTATCTTTTTGCTAGTTTAGCATAGTACTTTTGGTGACCTGTAGGATTCTTGCCCGTTGTGTGCCTTAATCGAGCCTTGGGAAACTTTAGCAAGACCCAATCGTTTTCTTTAAAGGCTTGGGCTCTTCTGTGCTTGTTAGCAGCAGCCTTTTGCCTTTGCTGTGAGATAGAGATAGCATCCTTAATCTTTTGGAAAGATTCTTGTAGGTCTCGGCTATACTCATGTGCAGCGAAGATCTTCCCATGTACTTTAAGTAGCAAGGGACTTTTTGATCTTCCCTCAATTACCTCGAAAGGTGCTTTTCCCGTGGAAGTATGTACAGTGTTATTGTAAGCATACTCCACTAAGGGTAAGTACTTCTCCCATTGGGATCTTTTATCTACTTCCGTTACATAGGCTTTTAGTAGATCGAGAATTGTTAGGTTAGCTATTTCACTTTGGCCATCCGTTTGTGGATGATAGACCGAAGAGAAATTTAGCCTTGTCCCTAAATTCTCAAAGAGACCCTTCCAGAAATTACTGGTCATTCTAGGATCTCTATCCAACACTATGGACATTGGCAAGCCATGGTATTTAAAAATTTGTGAAATGAAGAGGGTTGCCACTTGATGGGCTTTGATAGTCTTTTTGACAGGTATAAAATGAGCTTGTTTATTGAACCTATCTACTATCGTCCATATTCCCGTATTCCCATGGATAGACTTAGGCAATCCAAAGATAAAATCCATGGATATGCTCTCCCATGGTGAATTAGGGATTGGCAAGGGTTGAAGCAATCCAAGTTGCTTCCCTCTATCAAATTTTGTCTTTTGATATACCACACATTTGGAAACATACTCTTGTATGTTCACTTTCATGGTAGGCCAATAGAAATATGTTTCAATTCCCTTTAAGGTAGACTGAATCCCTCTATGCCCCGCATAAGGTGGAGCATGAGATTCATATATTACTTTCTCACGTAGTGAGTTAGTAACGCATAGTCTATTGCCATAGAGAAGATAACCATCTTGTAAAGTAAATGGTTCTTCTTTCTTCCCTAATGCAAGGGCTGAAATCACATCTCTAAAATCGGGATCAATAGCATACTCATCTATCATTGAAGATAGATCATTGTGAGTTGCTATGGAAACCGCATTCACTCTCGGTCGTCTTGAGAGTGCATCGGCTACTTGATTATGCTTGCCAGCAATGTGAGCAATATGAAAGTGAAATTGCAAAAGGAAATTTTCCCACCTCATTTGTTTGTCGGAGAGCTTGGTCTGCGTCATGAAGTACTTAAGACTTTGGTGATCCGTTCGCAGAATGAAAGGAGTCCCCAATAAATAGTGTTTCCATGAGTCTAAGGCATGTAGAACTACAAGGAGTTCTTTTTCATATATGCCTAGAGCTTGCTCAATAGGGTCGAGCCTTCGACTCTCATAGCTTATGGCATGCCCTTCTTGGAGCAAAACAGCTCCAAGGCAATCACCACAAGCATCGCATTGGACCTCAAATGGTTTTGAGAGATCCGGTAGTGTAAGCACAGGTTGAGAGATAAGCTTTTCTTTAAGCTTTTTGAAAGCATTGTTCTCCTTAGCAGACCATGTATACCGAACGCTTTTCTTTGTTAGGTCATGTAATGGTCCCGCAATTTGTGAGAAATTTTCTATGAAGCGTCTATAGTATGCACACATACCTATGAAGCTTCTTAGTTCATGAAGATTCCTTGGTTTAGGCCATCCTTTTATTACCTCTAACTTGGATGGATCCATTTGGATGCCATCTTGAGAGATAATGTGACCTAAATACTGAATCTCTTGCAAGAAAAATTCACTTTTCTTTCGATTCACATAAAGTTTATTCTCTCTTAAAACTTGAAATATTACCTGGAGGTGCTGCTTGTGTTCCTCCAATGAATTAGAGTAGATGATAATATCATCAAAGAACACTCCAGTGAAGGTTCGATGAGGCCTGAACAGCTTCTCCATCAAGCGGTTGAATGTGGTTGGTGCATTGGTCAAGCCAAAAGGCATGACAATGTATTCGTAAAGACCAAATGTAGTACGAAATGCGGTCTTTACAATGTCTTGATCAACTATCCTTATTTGATGATAGCCACTTTTTAGGTCAACCCTACTGAAGTAGGTCGATCCTTGTAGCTTATCAAATAGGTCTTCTACCCATGGAACGGGAAACCTATTCTTGATAGTGATCCTATTTAGTGCTCTATAGTCGACACAGATATGATATGTGTCGTCTTCCTTTTGCACTAATAGCACAGGTGAGCAAAATGGAGATGAGCTTGGCCTAACCATACCCTTCTCAACTAACTCATGCACTTGCCGCATAATCTCCTCTTGTTGAGCTTGAGAAACTCTATAAGGAGGTTTATTAGGCGGTGAACTTCCTGGAAGAAGTTCAATTGCATGGTCATCATTACCTCGTTTAGGAGGTAACTCATAAGGGATGTCGTCAATAAAAACATCTTGAAACCCCTTGAGAAAATTGGATAACTCTAATTCCTTTTGGTTGCTTTTATTTTCTTTTGCTAAAGCATTAGGTTCATTTTGAGAGTCTTTAACAAAAATCATGTACACGGAAATAGAGCTCTTTATTGACTTGTTGAAAGCTGGTGTATGTACAATGGGGATGGTGTTACCCATTTCCTTAGCATCTATATACATGTCTTTTTCCCTGAACTTAAAGGAGATTCTCCTTTCAGGAAATTTAACATCGGCAGCCAGGCGGTCAAACCATGGTGCCCCTAGGATTACATCCTCATGCTTGAGAGGAGAGATAAAGAAGTCCTCTTTGTCCACATAGCCTTGGACATGAAGCCTCAATTTCCCGATTAAGGGAGTGACTGAAGCTTCTTGCCCCTTGAAGGCACTATCTGCGAGTAGGACATCTCCCATCTCGTAGGATTGTATTCCTAGCTTGGTGGCCAACTTTATAGATATAAAATTGTGAGTAGAACCAGGGTCAAAGAGAATAAAAGCATCATGTTCTCTTACCTTTCCCCAAGCATGGCATAGAGGAGATCCTTTGTGGTGAGTTTGGTGAGTCTCCTCCTCTTGGATTTCAACCAAGGAAGGTCTAGGAGGATCTTGGCGGTTGTTCTTTTGGGGACAAGTGCGGTACGCATGCCCTTGTTCGCCGCACTTGAAACACCGGTTATCTTTACGATAACGCTCAAGCTCTTCAGGAGAGAGTTTATTCTTACCTTTATAAACTCCCTTCTCTTTAGCTTTGTTGAAATTGCCCTTAGGAGACTTTTGGACATTGTCCTTCCCCTTAGGCTCATTGGAACCCTTGTTTTCCGGGGGTTTATTATTTCTTTTAACCCCCGTTTTGAAATTGATTTGAGAGGCCACCATAGTATGGTGTATTACCGCCGATATGGTGCGTGGCCTTTGGGAGTTGACATACTCCGCCATTTCTTCGGTTAAGCCCGCACAAAATTGTTGCTTTTTCTCTCCAAAATCCAACCTTTTGAAGACAGTGGCTTTGAGTTGTAGGTCCCAAAACTTGTCTACATATTTGTGGATGGATTCATTGGGAGAGAGCTTTAAGCTTCGCCATTCAGTGAGTACTTTGTCTTTGGCATCGGTGGCCAAAAATTGCTTCATAATGGAAGCTCTTAAAGCCTTCCATGTTCGTGGAGCTTCACCGTTGGCTTGTAGGCTAGACCACCATTGTCTAGCGGACTTTTGAAAGTGCATAGCTACATGGCGTTGCTTAGAGGACTCCGTGAAGCCCTCATCTCCAAACGCCGCATCGAATTGCTGGATAAAGGCCAAGACTTTGTCCGTAGCACCAAAGGTACCATCATAGGTAAGGAAAGATATACTCTTCCCTCCCTCTTTGAATTTCTTCAGCTTGGACGACCTCTTCCATGCGGCATAAGATTTCCTATGGCCTCTTCTTTTTTATGGTTCAAAGGTTGCACCATCACTTTCTTCAGAGGGTGAAGAATTTGAAGAAGGTGGAGAAGAGGGTGACCTCTTTCTTGCCTTTTTCTTGTCTTGATCCTTGTCATCTGCACCATAGCTTTCATAAGAGGAAGAGGATGAAGAAGATGGAGAAGTGGGTGTCCTCTTTCTCACCTTTTTCTTCTCTTGCTTTTTATCATCCCTCTTCGAATTGTGGTGGGGAGAAGAATATGATGGTCTTCTCCGCTTTGGTGGTGATGGAGAGCGTTTAGCCCGCCGTCTTCGTGGAGCCATCTCCGCCGAGGTGGCGGGAGACTCGCTTCTTTCTCGTTCCTTCGGTGGAGGCTCTTGAGTTCTCGAGATACATCATCAAGAAGTAAATTCTTGAGCCCTTCATAAGGATTCTCTTCTTCTTCCCGAATCGGGGAGAGACCTCTTTTGGTAGTCTCACAATGAGGCTTCCTAGGTGTTCTCTCGTCATGGTGATTAGCTTGAAGAATCCCATGAGCATGGAGCTGCCGTTGCACTTCACTTTGGAGACATGGATTGCCCATGGCTTGTTGAAGCCTAGAAACAAGATAGTTAACAAGCATTGAAGCATCATTAGTAGCTTGCTCATGAGCAAAATCAAAGTTATCAACATTAATTTCACTCTCTTTACTATTGTCAGCCATTCTAACAACTTTTAGGTATAAACTTTTTAGGTGTACTTTAGCACTTCAAGCCCTAGTTGCAACTCCTCTTTACCCCTTTAGAAAAAACACTCAATCTACTATACCTGCGGCTCGAATACCATTAATTACAAGGAATAGAAAAGAGGGTCTTTCGACACCAAAACAGCACCGGCTCCTGTCAAGCTTCTAATAGCTCAATAGTGGTTAAGCCGTAGGCAAGCCCCGTAGGACTCCACTATTAAGACCATAGCTCTCGAAGGTGATGCCCCGTTAACTACACGAAGGTAGGCGCACTGGAAGGCTGAAAAATCCCTATTCTACTTACTCACAGGCAATTAATAATACCAACCATTTGTAGCTATCTTGAGGACCTCCCTTCTTGAGCAAGAAAAGACAAACCTTGAGCTCTGATACCAATGTAACATTTAATGGCCTAATAACTTATGTGTAGTGGAAATTAGCATGAACATAGTGGGCATTTCATTAGAATAGATTCCTAATGAGAATTACAAGAGTGCTTGGGTGGAGAGAGCAACAAAAAGCATAACACCTAGTTAGATAGCATCAACAATACTTTCAAAAGAGAGAGAAATTAAGCTATTGACAACAGTTGAGGACCGGATTTGCATGGAGCTGGTCCCCCCTCCAAAAGGCTTTGTATTATGGTTTCTCCCATCAAGAGAGACATTGTACAATACAATTCTTTGTGTTCCTTCAAGACTAGCTAGTGCAATGAAGATGGAAGCTTCATGCACTAAGCAAAACACTTAATCAAACACAACTTGAATTATCCCCGTTCTCAGACCCAAGACCTCACACACCTTCGAAGATGGTGAGACCTAGCAGGGTATGAGAGTAGATTGAGAGGAAGAAGGAGTATCTTACGAGAAAGATGTACATCTCCTCACATAATCACTCATATTAGCATATCTTAGCTTAGTAATTAGCTTGGTAGAGAAGATGAGCATGCATTGAAGCTTGGCTCTTGGTTGGATTTGCATCCACATGCCAAGAGAGTGTTGATGTAGGCTTCTATCTCACAAGCTTGGAGTAGGTGATGAGCTCTCCATTAAAGCTTGGGAGGAGATAGAGTATTCTTTCTTCACACATGGTCAAGTGTGAGTGTGTGTGTGTGTCAATGCCAAGCAAAAATCAGCCCCCTCTTTCTCTTGGACGAGCCCTTCCTGCTAAATTGGTCTTGCTTTTGCCTCATTGGACCTCCCCAAGTCAAGCCAATGGGTGTTAAGCAGCATAAGTGATAGCCTTCTGGCATGTGTCCCCCTTTCCCCTTTTGTGAGAGATTTAGGTAATTAAATAATTAAACTAAACTCTCATTGGACCCCTTTGCCTCCTGGCCAATAGGAATTAGGCAAGCCATTGGGCTCCTGAATGCTCATTGGACCCCTTGGGAGACTGCCCAATAGTCTTCTAGGAGACTTAATTCTCATTGGTTTCTTTTATTAAATGTTTTTAAATTAATTAAAGTAGATTTACTCTAGCTTAATTCTCATTGGTCCACTTCAAGTGTCTTCCAATAGGAATTGAGCACACCTTGTCGGCATCTGGCCTAGGGAGCTGACATGTGTCCCTAATTCCCTTTGTGTAAAGGGAGCCTGTGTGTGTGTGTGTGGCTTTCTATCTCATCCCCTACTAAATGGGCTCACCCCCTCCTTTGTAGGCTTTGAAGAAGACTTTTGTACACACACTAAGCATCCAATTTTCCCTAGGGTTGACCTTTGGACACAACTTTTTGGAACCTTAGCATTTTGGAAGTCTTAATGGGCTGAACCTTAAGGTCTTTTTAGCCCATTGTTGCACATGGCTCTTTTGCAGATGGCCCCCCCTTTTGATCCCTATTTTCTCTCCTTTGGATCCCTACTATGGCCGGTCTGCTAGCTTAACCAATATTCTAGCTTTTTCTCCCCTGGTACCTCCCCACATTAAATGATCAGTTTAATATGAGAAAATCATTTAGGAGAATTAGATATTGATTATTATGACACCACGTTATTTCTAGCAAATTGCAAAATGGCTTGCCCCATAACAAGAGTGATAGGAGATGAGGAATTCTTAGAAATGTTTGAGGTAGTTCTAAGGAAGATGCTAGCACCTTGTTTTCCTCTCTATATCAGGAGGTTAAGGGAAACTATAACGAAGTCATTGATCATTTCAAGTGATACTTCTTTGACCCCCAAAACACTCAAAAGCTATGACAAGGCCTTTTTTTCACAAACAAAAAGACTTAGATGACCACTACATGTACAGACAAGAGTTTCTACATCTTTGGGATTTATGGGTGAGAAATGTTGCTAACCCTGGTGATGGTGCAAAGTTCCTTAAGAAGGAGAGATTCATAGCCGGTCTCTTTCTCACACATAAAAGTTGAGGTGGGTGCACCTGCAATCTTTAATGCAGTTGAAACTAGGGCTGTTGAGAAGTGTAGAAAACGCAAGTGCCTAAGAGGAGAGGTTCCAATAGAGGGTCCTAGACCCAAGGGGAAGTTGCAAGCATCAACATCTAGAGATATTCTTGAGGTAAGAGCTGAGGTGATTGAGAAGCTAAATGAGTCCTTGAGCAACTTGTCAATTCACCTTACACAAGCTATAGGTCCCAAGGGACAAACAAAGAAATCTGAGGAGCGAGAGCCATGACCTAGGCAACTTTTGCAATGTTGGAATTGCAGAGAATCTGGACATGGGATGTATAATTGTCCTTGGCCCCGTGGGAAGCTTGGGATACCTAACTTGAATTATCTAGTGATGAATGTAGGGGAAGGAACTAGTCAACAACTGATGCTTCTGCAAAGAGCAAATGGGGCAGGACCACCTCCACGAGGAGTGGAAGGAGTTCCACCTTTGCCAGATCCAATTGTGCATGTGGTAGAGGTGACAAATTCAAAAGAGTTTGACATGGAAGCAAATGGCATTAAGTGTGGCCGAGGAAAAGGTAAGGAGAAAGAAGGAGTCATGTCACAAAGTGACCATGGAAAAGAAAAGAAGGTGAAGGAGACCAAGGAAGCCAAGAGGACTCTACACCATATCAACCTCCAAGACTTCCCTCTTGGACATGGTATGGCTCCATACAACCTTTGGAAGACATGAGAGGTAAGGGCCCTGATATCTCATGGCCTCAGTTTCTTGCATTATGTCTACAAGCTAGGAGGAATTTTAACAAAGGCAATTAGCACTAGGAGAAAGGTAAAAGAGAGTGTGTCTATTGTAAAAATTGTACAAGCTAAAATGAATGAGGATATTACACATGCGCTAGACTGTTACATAAAATAAAGGTTAGTTAGCAAAGGTCTAGTGAATGGCGGTGCACAAATTTGCATCATGGCACCTGAAACCAAAGTAAAAATGGAAAACAATAGCAAGGCTAGGTGCATAGGCATTTATAAAAATATTTTTGTGGAGGCGTTTGGCATTAAGAAGGCAGTGGATTTCTTAGGCGCCAAAAATCTCACCAAAAAGCCTATTTTTTATGGCTACAAGAGTCTTCTAGTGGCCCCTCCTTGTTGAATTTTCACAATGCATCCAAGAGTGAGCCTCTCCATGGGTCATATCATGATACAAAGCATCCAAGTTATCTTTACACATGCATGGAGGAGGATCGTTGGTGAATAAAGAAATATATACATGGTGGGACTAGTGTATGGACTATTCATGGATTTTAGCTCAATGAGCACATGGTGTTAGAATAATGAGTACATAATAAAAAGTAATGGAAGAATTATGGATATGAAAAGAGATGTTGGAATCATATGATATGGTCCCTCTTTTGTATTATTTTAGGTGAACGAGGAAAAAGTATGCAAGTTAATAAAAATTATATAATAAACGTGACTAGGGGAGTATAAACCGATTTTTTGTTTTCCTAAGGGTGAGGGTGAAAATATGGGGGTGATTTTTTTCTAAAAGAAAAATGTGAGATTAGAGGATATACACATTGACAAAAAAATATACTTATGGTGCAAGAGGATGAAAGAAGGCATACATAGGTTTAATAAAACACACACCTAGTTATAAATATTTAAATAAAATACCAAAATAATAATAATAATAATTTCTATATTAGGCCCTATATACAATGAAATATTTCCACACAAAAAGACCATAATATACTCTTTTTTCGGATGAACTAGCCAACACTAGCTAATTAAGGGTTTTTAAAGAGATATGGGAAAAGTACCCTAACTCACACATGCCTATGTACAGTGAAAGGGTGAGGATAGCCATAGTGTTTGAGTGATTTTGATACGGTGAGGTAGCTCACTATGGTGATTTTGGATAGCCAAAAAAGGGTTATCACTATGTGCATGATTTGATGTTATAATGTGTGAATGATTCAATGAAATTGGTCGTGCACTACCTGTGTTATTCTCTAAAGAAACCTCTTAAGGGAAAACTCTCTCTTTTCATAATTGAATTTCGATGTGATTGCAAGAAAATACTATCCTCTGACATTGGTAGCAGAGCTAAGGTTTCTCTTTTCTTGCCTATGAAGAGAGATGAAATGTTAGAGGTTTCATTGCAATAGGGTAAGTGGAACTTGATTTTATTGTCTCGGTTGGCATGCCTATTTACAAGGTTATGGGGACACCATTCAGAACTATGGACTAATAGTGGAGTCTTTCTAGTCTTACCTATGGCTTGACCATTATTGAGCTTTTAGCCACTGGATAAGAACTGGTGCCATCTTAGCATTGTTATACCCACTCCACTACTCTTTGCAATTAAGAATATTCTAAACCACGGGTGTAGTTACTTGAATGCTTATTTTAAAGGGTTAAGGGGAGTAGTAGACAAGGTTTTGAAAGGTCCAAGGAAAAGGCTAGCACATTCATAAAAGAAACTCTAATCCTGGCACAACATAATCAAGAGAATAGGATTAATATTGACAGATAGATTTAACACATGTTGTAAGAATTGATGATGGTCGAAGAATTGTCAAACTATCTTGTTGGCAAGCTTCAAGAAACCCTAGTTTCAAGCAAAGGTTTAAAGACAAATATAGGTTCTTTAAGATCCTTCATGTATCTGAGAAGAGAGAGGTCTTGTGAGGCCTCCTAGTGGGGTATATGCATGAATAGATGGACTTACTACCTGTGTCTCGGACACCCACTAGCAAGGTGGTAGCTACCTCCCAAATCTAAAGATGTAGGGAAACTTTTGTGAGACTTCAAAAATAGAATTTTCAAAATTTAGCGGTGCCCACCATGATCCAAGGTTGTTACAAGCTTTTTTGGTTCTCTCTCTCTCTCTCTCTCTCTCTCTCTCTCTCTCTCTCTCTCTCTCTCTCTCTCTCTCTCTCTCTCTCTCTCTCTCTCTCTCTCTCTCTCTCTCTCTATATATATATATATATATATATATATATATATATATATATATATATGTGTGTGTGTGTGTGTGTGTGTGTGTGTGTGTGTGTGTGTGTGTGTGTGTGTGTGTGTGTGTGTTACCATATACATGTGGTAGTGATGTGTGTGAACACACTAGGACCGCCGGGGCATTTTTTCCCTCTTTAGAAGGTTTTTTCCCCCGAGAATTGTATATATGCCCATCACTCTAGGGCTATCTATCTTTCCATTGCACACTAAGTAACACACTCTCAATTGTGTGCCTTGAGCTTCCTTCATCTTCTCCAAGCTGTGTGTGTTTCTCTACAACCCTAATTCCAACAATTGGTATCAGAGCAAGTTACATCCTCTCGAGTTTATTCGCTAGCTGCTCCAGCACACGCTTGCTCACTTTCTCTGATTACAGTGAGGTTTGGTGAGCGTTCGTAGGTCGACAAATATTTTGAGAGAACTCGTAGAGCTCAATCTGCTCAGATTTCTGATTTGGGCTCATTTCGGCCTCCGTTTCCACTACAGGCAGGTCTGCAAAGGCAATTTCGTCATTTTGTGCAAAATTTTTGTCAGCGCCATTTTTTGCATAATAGGTGCCTTACAGTCTTCTACGGTTTGTGCTATATAGCACGTGTTGTTCCCGCTCCGTCTCTCCTATTTCTGAGCAGTTTTCACATCAGGTGCAGCATTTACCATGGCTAACAACAACACAGATGTCTTCAAGATGTTTGCTGATGAGGACAAGTTAGCTGGGGACAATTACCCTATGTGGGCTTATATGATGCAACGTGTTCTTGTGTCAAAGGGCATCTAGAATATTGTGTAGGGCATTGATGTACGTCCTAGTTCTGAGGATTATTAGGCGATGTTGAGGATGTGGCAGTTCTTGCTACAAGGATTGATGCTATTAGAGTTGTTTTGCATATGGTAGAACAATATCGTTGGGATTTAAAGGATGCGCAGGCTCATGCATTGATTGCGTTGTCTGTGAAGCGCACCATTGTTCCTCACATCCGTTCAGCAAAATCTGCAAAACAGGCTTGGGATATTTTGGCTGGTCTTTATGCAATTTACATTGAGGCTAAAATTGCTTTGTTGCGTAAAGAGCTGGAGTCGAAGATTATTCATGAGGAAGATGATATGGACACTCTCCTTGCTGGTGTCAAGGATATCAATGAGCAACTTATTTCTGCAGGCGAAGTCATTTCAAACAGTTCCCTTGTGCAGACTGTTCTTGATGCCTTACCAGATTCTTACCAGACTTTTGCTAGTACTTGGAGACTTATGATCCAAGGAATCCATAATTTGTCAAGTTTGATGCATTATGCACATTGTTGTTGCAAGACTCACTTTCTAGAAAAATCAGGACTAGGCAGTGTGCAACTGAACAGGCTTTTATTGCTTATTAGAGAAAGGGTGGTAACAGCAATACAACCACTTCTTATGGTTCTACTGTGAGTGGAAAAAATTTTGTTCCTAATGTTTCTGTTGGTAGCAATCCTTCTGGAAATTCTGGTGATAAGGAAAAAAAGAAAATGTGTTGCCATTATTGTAAATCTAATGATCACTTGATCAAGTCGTGTCCTAAGTTGAAGGCCAAAGAGGCTAAGAAGAAAGAGGGTGGTTCCACTGCAAATGTTGGTTCCACTACAAATGCAGCCATTGTTGAGTCTTTTGTGAAAGGAGACTGTGTTGCTCATGTTGATTCAAAATGGGCTTTTAACGCAGAGTTCACTTACAATCGTGTTGTCCATGATGCATGCTTGTCATTTGCTGCAGATTCACATGTGTGATATTTCGACAGTGGTGCTACAAAGCACATTACCTCACATCGTGAATTGTCTACCTCTCTCGAGTCTGTCCCTCATGGGAATTCAGTCACTTGTGCCAACAATGCCTCTTATCTGGTTCAAGGAGTTAGAAAGATTGTGCTTACTGCTGCAAATGGCAGTTCCTTCACACTTGCTGATGCACTTTATGTACCTGGGATCAAGAAGAATCTCTTGTATGTATCCGCACTTGGTAGACTTGGACTTTTAGTCCAATTTGTGGATGACAGATGTACAATTCATGATCTCAGTTTTGGTGAATGAAATTGTTGCATCTAGCCTTTTGTGTCGTGGGTTGTATAAGCTCACTTTGTATGACAAGTGTGGACAAAATTTTGAAAATGTTGTTGCAGATTCAAGGGCTATTTTAGATGCAAAACTTTGGCATGCACGCTTTGGTCATCTGAATTTTTCCAGTTTGCTGCGTTTGCAGAAATCTGATATGGATGCTTCTTTGCTGCCTCTTGAAGTGTCACACCAAGGGGTCACGGACTCGGCCAAGGGCCGGCTACCAGTGGGAAGGGGTCCGAAAGGGGCTAGGAGCCTATTAAAGGGAGGTTGGGCGGATGGACCAGGGATGGCAGTCCCTTGGTGTTTACAGTGGTATCAAAGCTAAACATAGAACTGAGGCACGTTTTACCTTTTGGGGCTGCATGCTGCATGCATAACCAACAGAGGGAGGAAGAGAGGAGGCCGAAGCCTGCGTGTGCAGCAACCCTTTGTCGGGGCCGAAGCTGTCTGACGACCTGCACCGAATCGGGTGTGGTTGGGCTCAGTAGGAGCGCAAGGTGAAGGGCTGCAATTTTCGTCACTGGCCCGGCCTCAGAAGACCTCGCCATCATGCAGTAGAGCTTCAAGAAGCATAGCGCAGTCGACGGCTCTGTCTGCAGGACAAATTTTTGTCATTTTTTTTTTTCCTCTTCACTTTGGTTACCCTAATGGTCCAATGAAGAGACTTTGCCCACGGTCTTTGGCTTGGCAAGGCGAGCTTACTTCTTCCACTGCCATCTTTTCATCGGTGGGCATACACAACACACACGGGTTGTGGATTCTTGCAAATTTTGCAGTCCGAACCTGTTGCAAACCAGGTTTTGAAGCTTCGACAAACTGCACATTGGTCACCAAGCTTCAACCGCTTTGGTGGTTGCATACGATGCAAGCCACCTCGGCAGTGACTATACATTGATTTGTGTTTTCCACTTCCTCATCGACTGCCCAAATTGTCGGCAACTTTCAAGTTTATTTGGTGTATTGCATACGACGCAAACCAGACTATTGGCAACTCGAATTTTTATGTGCTTTGGAGTGAATCATCCACTGCAGTTTTGCTCGTTGTTGTCAAGCTGGTAGTGGTCTAAGATTGCACTTCGCTTTTGAAGTCGGCGTTCTTTCTTCTCAAAGGCGTAATTATACAGTTCCTTATTGCATACAGCTACGAGGTCTTTGGACGTCAGGTATTCTTCTTTCTTTTCTCGCACAGTACGTCCATAGCATGGATTCGGACATAGATATGCATCATGCATTTGATTTCGAGCAGTCCGCACCCGTTTTGTCTGCCGATGCCATGCGGACGATTCCTCTCACGGAGAGTAATCGTGCCCCAACGGCAACAAACGATGCGTATGAGTTGCTGGACATGCAAGATTTCCATGCATTGCAAACACGCATGACTATGCTTGAAACGAATTTTGCACAATTAAATCAGAATGTCACAGCATTATCCGATTTGATTAAGTTGCATATGCGGAAGCAGGCCACGAGCCCTACTAGTCAGCCAATTCAGGAGCAGGGCTCCACACCAGGACAAGGGCTGGCTGCTGGGCAAGGCCCTCCTCCGGGTCCGCTGCACTATCTGACCCAAAAAGAGGTGGACGATTTGTTGAAAAATACAAAGCCACCAATTTTTCGGGGAGAAGAGCGTGAGCGAAACAAGGACACCGTGAATATTTTTCTCAGTAAGTGGGATGGTATTCATGACCTTAGACATACCCCGGATGCAGCCAAAGCGCTGCAGACAAGTTTGACTTTGGACAGCAAGGCGTACAAATGGTGGATGTCTCTCAAGGAGAAGGGCATGCTACCACAGACTTGGGCAGCTTTTGAGACTGTCTTCAGGAAGGAATTTCTACCTACCAATGAGAAGGATAGAAATTGGACCGCCTAGGACGAATGTTCTATGCGCCAGCATAAAACATTATTGGAATATACTTCCCATAATCGGGATGTGATCCTCAAGCTGGAAGGGATGGATACCTTTCAGCAGGTGCGTGGGTTCATCCGTGGGTTAACTCTCGAGCTTAAGAAGCACGTTACAACCCAGGATCCACAAACACTTGAGGACGTAATAGTGCAAGCTCACATCCATGATGATCCCGATTATCGGGCATTGCATAGTTCGCATGTGCCTAGCACTACACCTATTTTAACACGTCCACAGCATGTGCATCATAAAAGAAAAAATGTCTCTACTGCATCAGAGACCTCCAAAAAGCCCAAGGGGTCTAGGGGTCCTCTCTCAACAGAAGAGTTTGAGAAAGCCAAAAAAAAAAAGTTGTGCTTTAAATGTTTGGGAGCTGGACATAGCAAAAATGATTGTCCCAAGGGGAAATCTGCTGCTCAAGACAAGGGGAAGGAAAAATCAATACACATGGTGCAGCTTTTACCTCTTGAGTCCTCTTCCCAGTTTGCTAATGTGGAAGTAACACACACCGAGGCGGTGCATGAGTGTTGTATCACGGCCTCCATGTGGCAGCAGACTTTCGGACCACATGAGTTGGTGCGTATGCATGGCTCTATCCAAGGGCACAGGGTGCGGATCTTGGTAGACGATGGTGCGTCGCACAATTTCATCAATTATAAATTGGTGAAACGACTCAAACTTCCCCAAACCCCAAGTTTCCATCGCTATAAGGTAGCAATGATTAACGGCCATGATGCTGAGATATGGGAAACTCAGGTTAAAGATGTACCTCTGGAAATTCCAGGATACCATACCTCTTTGGATTTCCAAGTCATGAATATGGAGAGGGCGGATGTGGTTCTTAGTCGTGAATGGTTGCATAGTTTAGGATCATCCCTTAGACTTAGCTATGAGCATAATAGTCTAATGTTCGAATCCAATGGTGTGCACGTGCTGTTGTTGGGGGAGAAGGATGTACCTTCCTCACCACTTATTTGTACAACTGAGCTTATAAAGCTCGCTTCTGATGATGAAATAGAAGAACTCTTTTTGTGTTACTCACTGTGCCATTTTATTTCCAATGTGGATGATGTTTTTAATGATGCTAAAGTTTTGAATAAAACTTCCTCAACGCCGCATTCTTCTCTCTCTCCTCTTCCAGCTATGTCTACTAATTCAAAACAAGCAAATGTTGCTAATGAATTGAAGGAACTTTTAAGGGAATTCAAGGATGTGTACCCAGATGATTTGCCACCAGGGCTACCGCCGACACGTTCAGTGCAGCATGGCATAGACGTGGTTGCAGGCAGTGAGGCGGTCCGAGGCAGGCAACAAGAAGAGCGGCCTCTAAACACCCTTCGAGGCTCCCGTGCTGCTCAATTGGGGCTAGGGCAAGCACAATCAAAGACAACAACAACCCACAGCCAGAAACCAAACAAGAAAAGGGGCACCACCTAGTTTTAGATGCGAACTAGGAGGCACGTGATATCTCCTTGTACTCAAACGCACAAAGAGAGGGGAATGTAAGATAGCCACACATACCAAACACAAACATTCACCGCGCCAGAGAGAGGTAAAGAGCACAAATAAACTTGAGCAACTCAGTCTTAGCTTTAAAGACTAGATGCACACAAAGCTTGATGAGAAATAGAGAGACAACACAAAACTTGACCTTGTTGCCAATACACAAATTGTCTTAGGGTCACGGGAGCCCTCTCACCGAGCACCCTCTTACAATTGACCTTTTAGGCAAACAATTCAACAAGCCCTCAAACCACCAAGTATGAAATGGCACAACAAACTTCAAGAACTATATACCTTCAACCACCTGATTAGCCAACTTCTCAAGTCAATTTGGAGAGAAGGTCGTAGTTGCAGCATACAATTGCACCCAAAACTATAAATCTTATTTATGCACAATAGTAGGCTACAAGTGTGGTGAAGAGTATGCCATACAATCCACTCCTCTTGATGGCATAACTAACTTCAAGCGTCTCCATGCACCTATGTGTAATGATGGAATAGAGCACTCACGATGCACACACTCTACACAACTAGGCTTGAAGAGTGGTGTGTTATGTGTTGAGAATGGTGTGGTGTAGTGTGATCATGTGATGATTTACAAGGAAGAGAATGGCTCTATTTATAGGTTTTAGAAGCCCCGATTTGGATTAGGCCTAATCAAGTTTATTTGAAGGAATAAAAGATTATGCATTTTTTATTTTTTTTTAATGAGGGTGGGTCTCTCTTGTCCTTTGAGTCACATGGATGTGGGCTCAAGGGAAGAGAATTATTGAGGATGAAAGGAGAGAGGATTGAGTGAATAATTTGGGAGTGCCTACTCTAGTAGAGGGTGCATTTTACAATAAGGTTAGTGGTTAGTAGTTAGTAATTATCACTAAAAAATATTTACAAAATCATTCACCAAATGGTGAGAAAAGTTAGAGAAGGGATGAGCTTGTAAAGAGAGGTTGAAGCTTTGGAGAAGTTGACATTCACCTCTTTACAGCACCGATAGAAGAAGCGGTCAGCATGGCGAAGTAACGTGTGTCGATGAAGCTACGTTATCTTCAAACCTTGGAAAATTCATGATAAAGCCTTCATTTACAGAGGTTATCCTTGGATTTTTGCTGATTTTTTTGAAGTTCTTTACAAAGCTGAAGAGAGTATGGTAATATGGACATATATGTAGAGAGAAAGGGGGACACCTAGGGTGTAGAAATGGAGGATGAAGGCTATGGAGGTGTGAGAGAAGTGGCAATGGTGAAGAGGGTGAATTAGGACATGGGAGTTGCAGGTTTGGGAGTGGGAAGGAGAGGGAGGAGTGTGTGTGCAAGAGGAAAATGATAAAGTGGAAGAGGGAGTGTGGCTGCATAGCATGGGCAAACTGGGGTCCACCAATAAAATCATAGCTCACAGCTCGTAGCTCAAAAAAATGTGAAAAAAAGTTCAGCTCACGAGCTACAACTTTTGTTTGTATCACCTTTTCAAATTCGGGGAGCATGTGATCTTTAAAAATTAAGCAAAACCGACTATTTTTTCCACTGCACAAGGTCCTTGTGAGGTCCTTCTTTGGATGATTCTTTTGAATACCTCCAAGAGTGAGCTCCCCATGGTGCATGCATGCATTCCACATACCCTTGACCTTATTTGGTAGCTTTGTAATTTAAGATATTGTTGAGATCATGATATAAGTGAATAATACAACTAAGAAAATCAAATATTGAGGGGTCTAAAAAAATATGTACATGTCAAATATAAATAATATAGTTGGAAAAAATATAAAGGCGTCAAAATAAATCTCTCTCATTATAAGTCTACCATAAAAAGATGAATATTTTTGGTGGTCTAATTTATGAGAGTAATAGAGAATAGATGTAGGAAGGAAAAATCACAATAGTGAAAAAATATACACATAAATAAAACTAGT
Source organism: Adiantum capillus-veneris (assembly GCF_014529385.1). NCBI lineage: Eukaryota > Viridiplantae > Streptophyta > Polypodiopsida > Polypodiales > Pteridaceae > Adiantum > Adiantum capillus-veneris. The sequence goes on from NC_140948.1 coordinate 76,772,205, forward strand.
TTTTTTTTTTTTGGGGATGGAGTTACACCAAAAATAAGAGAAGCTTGCATGAAATTATTTTTGTATGGAATAAAGAGTATGAAAAATGGTAAGAAAAAATATGGTAATGGTGAGTCAATGTACATAGCATAAATAACACACCATAGGTAGAAATATTTAAATAAATACCAAAATAATCATGAAAAATCCTTTTAGTAAGGCCCTATATACAATGAAATATTTACACACAAATGGGCCATAATATACTTATATTTTTTATTTTTTTTATTTTTTTGGTTCAACTAACTGAGTGACTAGCTAATTAAGGGTTTTTAAGAAGATATGGGAAAAGTCTCGTAGCTCACACACACCTATATACAGTGAAATGGTGGGGATAGCCACAGTGTTTGGATGATTTTGGTAGGGTGGGTTAACTCACTATGGCAATTACGGAGTGCCGAAAAACGGCTATCATTAGTCCTCCCCCAGGATGGTGGTATATTCATGTACCATCATAGAGCATCTTTTCCAAAGAGAGTGCTTCAGAGTCCTTGATGAGGTCTTCATTGTTTGGCCCCTCAGAATTTTGGTTTGAGTTACACTCATGCTTCACGGAACAGTACCTACATGAGATAGCTGCCTTATGACAGATCTTTGGTAGATTCTTTGGTAGAAGGCGACTCAAATAAGGCTTCAAGCGATACCCGTTTACCTTCTTGGAGTGCTCTCTCCCATTCAAGTCCATAAGTTGATAGTAACTTGAATTGAAAGCCTTCTTAACTATGTATGGCCCTTGCCATCTAGTTTCAAATTTGGCATCAAAACGATTCTCGAGTCGATTGTCATACCTTAGCACAAGATCTCCTTCATTGATGCCTTTGTCCTTTAGTTTCTTGTCAAGCTTCTCCTTCGCCTACGTAGCTTTCCTCTTGTAGCACTCGTATGCTGCTTCTCTTTTCCACTCAAGCTCAGCTAAGGTAAGAAGTCGATCCATCCATGCTTCTTGATCATCTTGTACTGCTTTTCCATGAAGTCGTATTGTTGGGATGTTGAGCTCAATTGGTTGTAAAGCCTCTTGACCATAGACCAAGTGAAATGGTGTAAACTCCGTGGCTTTCCTATATGTGGTTCGATACGCCCACAAGGCACCATCCAAGAAGTCATCCCACAACTTTGTCTTGTTTTTCACCATCTTTCTAATGATGCCTGCAATGACACCATTAGCTTTTTCTACCAAACCATTTGATTGGGGATAGTAGGGTATACTATGACGATGTAGAATGTGAAGTTCTTCACAGACTTCTGTGAGCAAACCCTTTCTAAACCCTGGACCATTATTAGAAACAATCTCCAAAGGTGTGCCAAATCTGCAACAAATGTGACTGTACACAAACTTGCTAATTGTCTTCTCATTCACTCTTGCCACACTTTGAGATTCTACCCACCTAGTCATGTAGTCTATGGCCACCAAGATATACAATTTTCTATTTTTAGTCCTAGGCAATGGACCCATAGCATCAATGCCCCATTTTTCAAACGGACCATTTGCAAGGACTAGCCGACGTGGACCATGTAACAGACGCTTGTTTCCATTAATCTGACAATTGTGGTATCTTTTACACCAATGTTGAACATCAATGTGCAAGCTTGTCCAAACATATCCGGCAAGCAAAATATTTTTTGCAGTGAGTTCCTGTGCAAAATGACCACCACACGCTTCCTCATGCAAACCTTTTAGAATGGCTGGGATTTCCTCAATAGTAGGTACTCTTTTGCACACTTGATCCTTCCCTCTTTGATAGAGGGATCCTTCTAAGAAGATATACGCGCTTGCCTTTTTCATGAGTCTCCTCTTCTGAGCCTTCGTGAAGTCTTGTGGAAACTCACCCTCCAAAATGTAGCTAATAATGGGAGTCAATGACTCCAATCCCTAGTATCTCGGTTGCTTGACAGTTGCTGCCACCATGATGACCTGCACTTCTTTCTCAACACATGTAACTGCTTGTTGTGCAAGTAAATCAGCATCTTCATTTTGTTTCCTAGGAATATGATATAGTTGCACTTCTTCAAACTGATTAAACATCCTACGAATGGCATGAACTTTTGTCCTTAGGCTTTCATTCTTGCATGCCCAAATGCCTAAAATTTGCTTCACGATGAGAAGTGCATCCCCTTTTACCATGAGACGTTGTATACCTTGGCCAATGCATATCTTTAAACCATGAAGTAGTGTGTCATATTCTGCTTCATTGTTGCTAGTTGAACCTAGTAGATTGACCTTCTCTTTCATGACCACCTCTCCCCTTGGGTTGAGCAATACTAGCCCTCCCCTGCTTTTCCTGTGGCTCGTCGAAAAGCTCCATCAAACAACAAGGTAAAAGCATTAGAAATACTTTTAGGTGGTGGCAATGGTAGGGTCTTTACTTCAGGCACCTTAATCTCCTTCTCATGTACCCTATAAGTAAGGATCCCTGCCAATTGTGCACGCACACTATCTTCTACTTTGAAAGAGTATTGAAACTCTTGGAACTCCATAATCCACTTTGAGATCCTGGTGCTAAGATTCATTTGAGATGACACCCAAGGAAATCAATTTTCTGCAGTGAGAATTACAAAAGGTTTTGGTAGCAAGTAGGATCTAAACTTTCTCACCGCAAACATGAGAGAAAGCATCATGAGTTCTGCCTCTGTGTAGCCTCTCTCTACAACATTCATGACCCTACTAGCAAAGTAGATGGGTCGCATTCTGGTACTGTGGGGATTTTGTTGTAGCAAAACCACACCAATTGTTTCTTTCCCAACACTAGAGCTAACAAAGAATGTGTACTCCCAACAAGGAGGCATGAGTGTTGGTAGCTCTGACAAAATGACTTTAATGTTACAAAAGTACTCTTCAAGCTCATCAGACCATGCAAATTCTACTTGTTGTGTCAACTTTTGCAAAGGATGAAGCAACTTCGAAGCTAAGTGAATAAAGCGTGACATATTTACTTCACCTTTTGAATGAATGAGATTACCTCTTTGAGATTCTTGGGTGATGGGAGCTCGATAAGAGCCTTTGTCTTTGAAGGATCCACCTCAATGCCTTTATAGGAAACCTTGTGACCAAGCAAGATCACTTCATCCTCACCTATGTGACATTTGTGGGGGTTGAGTTGACCTCCCATGTCATAGAGCTTCTTTAAACCTTCTTCTACCCTTTGTAGATGCAATGATTTTGGGCTATAAATGCAAAAATCATCAATAAAAACCCTAATGGACTTTCCAAAGAATGTTTGAAACACCATGTTCATGAAGCGTTGGAAAGTTGCAGGAGAATTTGTCAGGCCAAATGGCATGACTCTAAAAGCATAACAACCCCAAGGAGTGATGAAGGTTGTTTTCAATTGATCTTCCAATGCGATACCTATTTGAAAGTAACCCGAGTAGCCATCACACACAGTGTACTTCTCATGACCAGCTACTTCATTTAGTATCTCATCCTGAAATGGGAGGGGAACATGATCTCTTTTAGTTGCCTCATTAAGTGGACGGTAATCCACACACACCCTCCACTTGCCGTTTTTCTTAGGAGTGACAACAACGGGAGAGACCCACTCTGAATTCTCCACTGGATAAATGAAACCTGGTGCTAGAAGCTTTCTTACCTCCTTGAGTAAAGCTTGCTCCTTGATGACTCCTAGCCTTCGTATCTTTTGAGCCTTAGGTGTGGCCTCTAGCTTCAACTCAATTTTGTGTTGAACAGCATCTACTCCATGCACATTGGTGTAGTCTTTAGAAAAAAGCCTCGGAAATTTCCCTAGCACACATTTGAACTCCTCTCTTTCGCCCTTTGTAAGTGTTGTATACAACATACCTTCTAACATTCCTTCATCTTGCACATTTTGGTTCTCTTGAGTACCCACCTCTTCCAAACCTCGAGAAGAGGTCTCCTGGTTGTTTGGCTTAAACCTTACCCCCATGACTTCAATGGAAGACTCCTCTTCAGTAATGCTGCCGCTACTTTCTCCTTCTGAAGTGCTATCGGTCCAGCCTTCCTCCGTTTCACTTTGATATGATTCTTCATGGAGCTCCTCTTGGCGTTGCTCCTTCATGTCAAAGACAACCTTCTTATGATTGTCATTCCTGCAAATTAGCTTTCCACTCTCCCAATCCTGTAAAGCTCGCATTTTCATTAGCCATGGTCTCCCTAGGATAAATGGGTAACCATTTCCTTTGGTAGACATAACATAAAAATCCACCGCCTTCTTAATGCCAAAGGCCTCTACAAAAACATTTTTACAAATGCCTACACACCTAGCTTTGCTATTGTTTGCCATCTTGACTTTAATTTCAGGTGTCTCATGGATGTGCATGCCTAGTTTTTGCATGAGTCCCTCTGTCATGATGCAAATTTGTGCACCCCCAACCACTAGACCTTTCCTAACCAATTTCCTTTGATGTTACAATCTAGCACAGGTGTAATATCCTCATTCATTTCAGCATGAGCAATTTTTACAAAAGGCACACTCTCTTTTACCTTTCTCCTAGTGCTAACTGCCTTTATTAAATCCCTCCTAACTTGTGGGCATAATGCAAGAAACTGAGGCCATGTGATATCAGGACCCTTACCTCTCATGTCTTCCAACAAGTTGTATGGAGCCATACCATGTCCAAGAGGGAAGTCTTGGAGATTGATACGACGTCGAGTCCTCTAAGCTTCCTTGGTCTCCTTTGCCTTGTTTTCTCGTCCATGGTCACTTTGTGATGTAACCCTTTCTTTCTCCTTACCTTTCCTCGGCCACGCTTAATGCCATTTGCTTCCATGTCAACCTCATTTGAGTTTGTCACCTCTACCACATGCACATTTGGGTCTGGCAAAGGTGGAACTCCTTCCACTCCTTGTGGAGGTGGTCTTGCTCCATTTGGCCTTTGTAGAAGTCGTGGTTGCTGACTAGTTCCTTCACCTGCATTCATCACTGGGTAATTCAAGTTAGGTCTCCCTGGCTCCCCACGGGGCCAAGGACAATTATACATCCCATGTCCAGACTCTCCGCAATTCCAACATTGCAAGACTCTCCTAGGTCGTGGATCTTGCTCTTCAGACTTCTTTGCTTGTCCCTTTGGACCTACAGCTTGTGCAAGGTGAATTGACAAGCTACTTAAAGATTCATTTAACTTCTCAATCACTTCCGCCATTACCTCAGGAAGCTCCCTAGATGTTGATGCTTGTGACTTACCTTTGGGTCTAAGACCTTCTATTGGAGCCTCCCCCCTTAAGCACTTGAGTTTCCTATATTTATCAGCATCCCTAGTTTCAGCTACTTCAAAGGTAGCAGATGCACCAGCCTCAACTTTTATCTTAAGGTCAGGAAAGAGTCCGACTATGAACCTCTCCTTCTTTAGGAACTCTGCACCATCACCAGGGTTAGCAACATTCCTCACCCATACAGCCCAAAGACGTAGAAACTCTTGCTTGTACAAGTAGTAGTCATCTAAGTCTTTTTGCTTATGAGAAACAATGTCTTGCCATAGCTTTTGAGTGTTTTGGGGATCAAAGAAGTATCTCTTGAAATGATTCACAACTTCCGTGTAATTCCCTTTAACTTCCTCAGGCAAAGAGTCAAACCAAGTGCTAGCATCTTTCCTAAGGACCACCTCAAACATCTCTACACGTTCTTGATCAGTTACTATCCTCTTGATACGACAAGACATCTTGAAATTTGCTAAAAATAATTCTGCATCCTCTCTGGGCTCTCCAAAGAAAAGAGGATATCCGGACATTTGGCGTTGGGCCTCCATTGAATCGGTTTCAAAGTGACAACACGTTTTTGTTTTTCTTTCTTAAAAAATTTACACAATAATGTTTTCTAAATTGCAATCTATTCTACAACAAAATAAAAATATTCATATCAAATGACCTATGATAATCAATAAGAGGCAGGATGACAGGGTTTGGTGATGCGAGAATTTCTCCTACTCTTTGGGCACCAAACATGAACACCATGCGTTGTTGAAAATGGATTTTTCTACTAATTGCAATGTTTATTCTAATGTGTGGAGTGAAATGAAAGGGGAAAACCTCTATTCTTGGGCCATTATCCATGGTCTATGCATGACCTAATTCTTAAAACAAAACAGAAATATAGACGTCCAAACTAAGGTCGTACCTAATGAGAGGCAAAATAAAAGGATTTACTGATGCGTTTATCCCTGCCAACTTAAGAGGACCTAAAATTCTATGAATTACACGTTGAAATTGCAACTTAGTACTAACAATTATGTGTACCTTTTGCCTTGCAATGGGAATGAAGGGATCACACAAATTCTCGTGATTCATGCAAGCTACTTGATTATGCTAAAGGTTGAGCCTTCACAAAAATACACAAGCCGTTCCTCAGTGGGGGCACCAATTTGAGGCGGTCCAGGGCAGGCAACAAGAAGAGAGGCCTCTAAACACCCTTCGATGCTCCCGTGCTGCTCAATTGGGGCAGGGGCAAGCACAATCAGAGACAACAACAACCCACATCCAAAAACCAAACAAGAAAAGGGGCACCACCTAGTTGTAGATGCGAACTAGGACGCACGTGATCTCTCCTTGTACTCAAACGCATAAAGAGAGGGGAATGTAAGATAGCCACACATACCAAACACAAACATTCACCACGCCAGAGAGAGGTAAAGAGCACAAATCAACTTGAGCAACTCAGTCTTAGCTTTAAAGACTAGATGCACACAAAGCTTGATGAGAAATAGAGAGACAACACAAAACTTGACCTTGTTGCCAATACACAAATTGTCTTAGGGTCACGGGAGCCCTCTCACCGAGCACCCTCTTACAATTGACCTTTTAGGCAAACAATTCAAGAAGCCCTTCTACCACCAAGTATGAAATGGCACAACAAACTTCAAGGATAATATACCTTCAACCACCTGATTAGCCAACTTGTCAAGTCAATTTGGAGAGAAGAGTCGTAGTTCCATCATACAATTGCACCCAAAACTATAAATCTTATTTATGCACAAGAGTAGGCTACAAGTGTGGTGAAGAGTATATGGCATACAATCCACTCCTCTTGATGGCATAATTAACTTCAAGCTTCTCCATGCACCTATATGTAATGATGGAATAGAGCACTCACGATGCACACACTCTACACAACTAGGCTTGAAGAGTGGTGTGTTATGTGTTGAGAATGGTGTCGTATAGTGTGATCATGTGATGATTTCCAAGGAAGAGAATGGCTCTATTTATAGGTTTCAGAAGCCCCGATTTGGATTAGGCCTAATCAAGTTTATTTGAAGGAATAAAAGATTATGCATATTTTATTTTATTTTAATGAGAGTGGGTCTCTCTTGTCCTTTGAGTCACATGGATGTGGGATCAAGGGAAGAGAATTATTGAGGATGAAAGGAGAGAGGATTGAGTGAATAATTTGGGAGTGCCTACTCTAGTAGAGGGTGCATTTTACAATAAGGTTAGTGGTTAGTAGTTAGTAATTATGACTAAAAAATATTTATAAAATCATTCACCAAATGGTGAGAAAAGTTAGAGAAGAGATGAGCTTGTAAAGAGAGGTTGAAGCTTTGGAGAAGTTGACATTCACCTCTTTACAGCATCGATAGAAGAAGCGGTCAGCATGGCGAAGTAACGCGTGTCGATGAAGCTACGTTATCTTCAAACCTTGGAAAATTCATGATAAAGCCTTCATTTGCAGAGGTTATTCTTGGATTTTTGCTGATTTTTTTGAAGTTCTTTACAAAGCTGAAGAGAGTATGGTAATATGGACATATATGTAGAGAGAAAGGGGGACACCTAGGGTGTAGAAAGGGAGGATGAAGGCTATGGAGGTGTGAGAGAAGTGGCAATGGTGAAGAGGGTGAATTAGGACATGGGAGTTGCAGGTTTGGGAGTGGGAAGGAGAGGGAGGAGTGTGTGTGAAAGAGGAAAATGATAAAGTGGAAGAGGGAGTGTGGCTGCATAGCATGGGCAAACTGGGGTCCACCAATAAAATCATAGCTCACAGCTCGTAGCTCAAAAAAATATGAAAAAAAGTTCAGCTCACGAGCTACAACTTTTGTTTGTATCAACTTTTCAAATTCGGGGAGCATGTGATCTTTAAAAATTAAGCAAAACCGACTGTTTTTTCCACTGCACAAGGTCCTTGTGAGGTCCTTCTTTGGATGATTCTTTTGAATACCTCCAAGAGTGAGCTCCCCATGGTGCATGCATGCATTCCACATACCCTTGACCTTATTTGGTAGCTCTGTAATTGAAGATATTGTTGAGATCATGATATAAGTGAATAATACAACTAAGAAAATCAAATATTGAGGGGTCTAAAAAAATATGTACATGTCAAATATAAATAATATAGTTGGAAAAAATATAAAGGGGTCAAAATAAATCTCTCTCATTATAACTCTACCATAAAAACATGAATATTTTTTGTGGTCTAATTTATGAGAGTAATAGAGAATAGATGTAGGAAGGAAAAATCACAATAGTGAAAAAATATACACATAAATAAAACTAGTTTTTTTTTTTTTTTTTGGGATGGAGTTACACCAAAAATAAGAGAAGCTTGCATGAAACTATTTTTATATGGAATAAAGAGTATGCAAAATGGTAAGAAAAAATATGGTAATGGTGAGTCAATGCACATAGCATAAATAACACACCATAGGTAGAAATATTTAAATAAATACCAAAATAATTATGAAAAATCCTTTTATTTAGGCCTTATATACAATGAAATATTTACACACAAATGGGCCATAATATACTTATATTTTGTATTTTTGTTATTTTTTTGGCTCAACTAGCCCAGTGACTGGCTAATTAAGGGTTTTTAAGAAGATATGGGAAAAGTCCCCTAACTCACACACACCTATATACAGTGAAATGGTGGGGATAGCCACAGTGTTTGGATGATTTTGGTAGGGTGGATTAACTTACTATGGCAATTACGGAGAGCCGAAAAACGTCTATTAGCAGTAAGCCAGTGAGTAAACCGCCTTACCGAATGAGTCATTCGGAGGTTGCTGAGGTGGAACGTCAGCTTGCTGACTATCTCAGTAGAGGGTTTATTCAACCACGTTCTTCACCATGGGCCTCTCCCATTCTCTTGGTGAAGAAAAAGGACGGTAGTATGCGCATGTGCGTAGATTACCGTGGATTAAATGCGGTTACTGTTAAGAACAAGTACCCATTGCCACAAGTAGATGTACTGTTTTATAAACTCACCCACGCTCGTCTATTTTCAAAGATTGATTTACGATCTTGGTATCATCAAGTACACATCAGGCTTGCGGATATACCCAAAACAGTGTTCCGAACAAGGTTTGGACATTATGAGTTTTTGGTAATGCCCTTTGGGTTAACCAATGCTCCAGCTACGTTCATGACACTCATGGATAGTGTCTTGAGACCATACTTGGAAAAGTTTGTTATCGTTTTCCTCGATGACATTCTTGTATATAGTGCATCTGAGGAAGAGCACTTAGTACATTTGAAACAAGTGTTTCATTTGTTACGCCAAAATCAACTATATGCCAAGGAATCCAAATGTGATTTCGTCAAGGAGGAAATTCACTACTTGGGGCATGTTATTTCGGCTGCAGGGTTACACATGGATCAATCCAAGGTGGATGCCATTCGGAGGTGGCCCTCTCCCAAAAATTTGGAAGAGCTCCATATTTTTTTAGGCTTTGCAGGTTTTTATCATCGATTCATTAAAAACTATGCCTATATTGTTGTTCCCATGACAGATCAACTAAAAGCCAAGGGCAAGTCCTTTCAATGGGGATTAGAACAACAGCAAAGTTTTGACAAACTTAAGGACACATTAGCCACAGCTCTTGTTTTGGCTATTGTGGATCCCTTAAAGCTATTTGTTTTGGAAACGGATGCTAGTAATCGTGCGATTGGAGCAGTCCTTCTGCAGGAGGGAAGGCCAATTGCATTTGAAAGCAAGAAGCTAGATTCAGCACAGCAGAATTACTCTGCTTACGAACGAGATCTCTATGCAATAGTGTCTGCTTTAAAGACATGGCGACATTATTTGTATGGTGCATAGTTCGAGATTGTGTTTGACCATGAAAGTATCAAGTGGTTTACACAACACAGTGATTTGAAGGGTCGCAAGGCCAGGTGGGCTGAGATTCTTCAGGAATATGACACCAAGCTACGATATCGTATAGGGCGGTACAATGTAGTGGTGATGCTCTCAGCCGAATGCCAGAGATCAACTCTCTCCTTTTCACGAAATTGCGGAGTGAGTTTTTGGAATCTCTCAAAGGTAAGTGCAAGCATGATACTGCATACTCCAAGGTATGGAGCTATGTTAGAAAGAGGGATCCTTCTCACTCCAATGTTGGTAGTGGTTTTGTTTCCTCCACACCCAGTTCTCCTCTTTCGAGTGATGAACTGCAGAGATGGAAGAATTTTTCCATAGATGATGGGTACCTACTCCACAAGGGGAGAGTTTGTGTACCAACGGACGCAGACATTCGGCGCCAAATTCTTTATGAATGTCACGACAGTCCAAGTGCAGGGCACCCGGGAATTAAGAAAACTTATGCACTCGTAAGACGACAGTTTTACTGGCCAGGTTTGCATGGGTATTTTCAAGACTATGTCTTGCATTGCCAAAAATGTCAAGTTAATAAAGCAGAGTGCCTGAAAAGCAAGAGGACTCTTACATCCTTTAGAGATTCCCAATGGTAAATGGGAAAGTATCTCCATGGATTTTATTGTGGGTTTACCAACCACTAGTCGAGGACATGACTCAATATGGGTGGTCGTAGACCGGTTGACTAAACTTTGTCGGTTTATTCCAACCAAGTCAACCATTAAGACTCCAGAATTAGCTAAGTTATTTGTGGACAATCTTTACCGATTGTATGGATTGCCAAGTAACATTGTGAGTGATCGTGATCCCAAGTTTAAGAGTCATTTTTGGAGGGTTGTTTTTAAACGATTGGGTACACAACTTAATTTAAGTACGGCTGATCACCCTGAAACAGATGGTCAGACAGAACGAGTCAACCAAGTGCTAGAGGATATGCTACGAGCATACGTTAGCAAGAAGAAATCAGATTGGGAAGATTATCTTCCTATTCTTGAGTTTGCATATAATAGTGCTAAGCATGTTACAACTGGTTTTAGTCCATTCATGCTTATGTATGGTTTTCAACCTAGACCACCAGTGACGGTGGGGTTGGCAACTGAGAAGCTCCAACAGGTTAAGGAGTTTCTCCAAGATCATATGGAAATGTTGAGACTTGCTCGTCAAAATGTTCGACAAGCACAAGATCGGTACAAGAAGTATGCTGATGAGAAACGTTGGCAAGTTACCTTCACCGAAGGTGAAGAGGTATTTTTGCGTGTGCCAGAGCATTCAGAAAGCTGAAGACTGGACCCACACCCAAATTATCTCCACATTATTGTGGGCCATTCAAGATACTCAAGCGAGTTGGTGATAGGGCCTACAAACTTGAGTTACCTGCGCACTCGCGTGTCCATCCGGTATTTCATGTAAGTCGTTTACGTAAACGCTTGCATGGGGACGACAATGTTATCGGCCAACAGATATTGGTTGATTTCACTGAACCTCCCACTCAGTTGCATGAACCTGAACGCATTTTAGATTTTCATGAACTCCGTACTCGTCATCATGTATGTAGTCAAGCTTTAGTCAAGTGGAAAGATCGCCCTAAAGAGGGTGCCACTTGGGAAAACATTAGTGTTCTTAAGAAGAAATACCCCACTTTTGTTTTCGAGGACGAAAACGCTTCTCCAAGGGGGGAGTAATGTTAGGCCAAGGGCCAAACCAAGGGGTCACGGACTCGGCCAAGGGCCGAGTCGCCGGCTGCCAGTGGGAAGGGGTCCGAAAGGGGCTAGGAGCCTATTAAAGGGAGGTTGGGCGGATGGACCAGGGATGGCAGTCCCTTGGTGTTTACATGAAGCACGTGTCATACATGTTTGTGAAGGCTGTATTTTGGGTAAGATGCAGCATTCTAAGTTTCCAAAGGATGGTTCAGTTCGGGCCACATGCAGGTTGCAGCTTGTGCATAGTGATGTTTGTGGGCCCATGCAAAATCCGTCCTTGGGCAATTACCTTTACTTTGTGACTTTCATTAGTGATTACTCTAGGCATGCATGGGTATTTCCAGTTAAAGCAAAGTCCGAAGTTTTTATGTGCTTCCAAAATCTCTGGCTATGGCTAAAAATGTCTCGAAATGTACTATGGGCACCCTCCATTCCGATCGAGGGGGAAAGTATATGTCTCATGAATTCAGTGTATTTCTGGCTAGTCGTGGGATAAAACACCAATGTACAGTGCCTTATACACCTCAGCAAAATGGTGTTGCTGAGAGGAAAAACAGGTCACTTAAAAAAATGGCACGATGTATGGTCAAAACTCAAGCTTTGCCGAATTCTTTTTGGCTGGAGGCCATCGTGCATGCCACTTATGTACTAAACAGGTGTCCTACAAAATCTTTGTAGTGTATTACTCCATATGAAGCATAGCATGATAGAAAGCCTTCTATTGAGCACATGCGTGTTTTTTGCTGTTTGGTATATGCTTTGGTGCCACAAACACAGCGCAAAAAATTGGATGATAAGGCTGTCAAATGTATTTTTGTTGGTTATAGTGCTGAAAGTAAAGGTTACAGTTTGTATCATCCGCAAACAAAACGTATTCTGGTTTCACGGGATTTAGCGTTTGTGGAAGATTCTATTCAACCCTTGCTGTCATGTACTAGAGACAGTAATGTAAGCTCATAGGACATTTATGACACTTTGTTTCCTCTTACGAATGTAAGTTCTAATGAGGCAAATGTATAGCCTATGGAGGTTTCTCAAAATGTTACAGATCAGCCTATTATTGATGCAGATGTACATGATGTACTTGATGAGGAAAGGGTTGAAAATGAGCACGCTAGAGGTATGCCAAAATGGTTGGTGCACACTTTGCATGATAGTAAATTGGATGCACCTTTGTCTAGGCGTACTCGTTCAGGCTCTCACCATGCATCTTATGCATCAAATTGTTATGCTTAGGCTATGTCTAGCTTGCATGATGTTGAGGAGCCTCTGTCTTTTGATGAAGCACAGAATTCAAAAAATTGGATGGATGCCATGCAATCAGAATATGATGCACTTATAGAAAATGACACATGGACTTTATGTGATTTGCCTCCTAGCAAAAAGGCCATTGGTACAAAGTGGGTTTACAAGTTGAAACACAAGCCGGATGCTGAGATCGATCGCCATAAGGCTCGACTTGTTGCAAAGGGTTATGCACAGCAAAAAGGCATAGATTATAAAGAGACTTTTGCACCCACTTGTCGTATGACTACTGTGAATTTTTTATGTGCATTGGAAGCTCATTTTGGTTGGTATGTACATCAATCAGACATTGTTACTACTTTCTTGAATGGTGACATGTTTGAGGAAGTTTATGTAATGCAGCCTCGCAGTTTTGTCATAAAAGGACAAGAGGACAAAGTGTGCAGATGTAAGAAGGCTTTGTATGGGTTGAAGCAATCTCCTCATTCTTAGTATGAGAAAGTTGACACTCATTTGGTCAAACGAGGCTTTTTTAACAGTCCAACAGAAAGCACATTGTATGTAAAGCGTGAGAGTGATGTACTTCTCATTGTGGTTCTTTCTGTCGATGATTTGCTGATCACTGGACCAAATGAGAGACATATTGCTGAATTTAAGGCTGATTTGAATGCTACGTTCAAGATGAACTATTTGGGGCTATTGCATCATTAGTTGGGTATGCAGTGTGATGGTGGTATTGCCTTGTGTCAAAAAAGTTACATAGAGACATTGTTTTGTAAGTTTGGACTTGAGGATTGCAAACCTATTGCCACTCCCATAGTAACAGGTTTGAAGTTGAGTCTACATGCTGCTGGCAATCCTGTTGATGTCACTCTTTATCAAAGTGTTGTTGGCTGCCTCATTTATGTATGCAACACGAGGCCAGATATTCAGTTTGCAGTCTCACAGGTCAGTAGATTTATGCATAGCCCAGGGTCTAAGCATTGGCACGCTTTCAAGAATATTTTCCGCTACCTTAGTGGCACTTTTCATCTTGTCTTGTTTTATCCCAAGGGGGGATCATTGCCGCCAGACGTACATGCTTTTTCGGACTCAGATTGGGCTAGTTGTTTTGACACGTGAGTGTCCACAAGTGGTTTTTGGTTCATGCTTGGCAGTTTATGTAGATCATGGTTGAGCAAGAAGCAACCTATTGTGGCCACTTTGAGTTGTGAGGCTGAGTACAGGGCAGTCTTCACACCTACGGTTGAGTGTGTCTCACTGGTCAGCAGATTTATGCATATCCCAGGGTCTAAGCATTGGTAGGTTGTCAAGAGTATTTTCCGCTACTTTAGTGGCACTTTACATCTTGGCTTTTTTTATCCCAAGGGGGGATCATTGCCGCCAGACTTACATGCTTTTTCGGACTCAGATTGGGCTGGTTGTTTTGGCAGTTCATGTATATCATGGTTGAGCGAGAAGCAACCTACTGTGGCCACTTTGAGTTGTGAGGCTGAGTACAGGGCAGTCTTCACAGATATGGTTGAGTGTGTATGGCTCAGACACCTTATGGTTGATTTAAGTGTTGGATAGGACACTGCCAACACTATCTACACTGACAATCAGAGCGCATTGGCAGTTGTGAGGAACCCAGTTTTTCATGCTCACACAAAGCACATTGAGGTGCATTAACACTATTTCAGGGAGAGTCTCTCTGTAGGAGAGATCAGCTTGGCTTATGTGCCAACACAGAACAACCTTGCAGATCTTTTCACAAAGGCATTGTCTCGTGAGAAGCTTGAAGCTTTCAGTAAAGCTTTGGGCTTACTCCCCTTTGTGAACTGATCATGTCCTCAGGGCATGGCACTTCCCTTTACTCATGTGCCAGCTCTCATTCACCGCATCACTCCAGGGGTGATTTGTTACCATATACATGTGGTAGTGATGTGTGTGAACACACTAGGACCGCCAGGGCATTTTTTCCCTCTTTAGGAGGTTTTTTTCCCCAAGCATTGTATATACGCCCATCACTCTAGGGCTATATATCTTTCCATTGCACACTAAGTAACATACTCTCAATTGTGTGCCTTGAGCTTCCTTCGTCTTCTCCAAGCTGTGTGTGTTTCTCTGCAACCCTAATTCCAACATGTGTGTGTGTGTGTGTGTGTGTGTGTGTGTGTGTGTGTGTGTGTGTGTGTGTGTGTGTGTGTGTGTGTGTGTGTGTGTGTGTGTGTGTGTGTGTGTGTGTGTGTGTGTGTGTGTGTGTGTGTGTGTGTGTGTGTGTGTGTGTGTGTTGAAGCCTATACCTATGTAGATCTTGTCTCAATAGCTTCTTTCGTCTCCCCCTAACCCACTACAAGAGGTTATGTGCACTTGTGACAGCTGTAGCGACAAAAATACAATGGGTTTTTTCACCCCCCGAGCATTGCTACAAGCGTTGCTAAAAGCGTCACAACGGGAACGTCGCTATATGTGTCTCTAAATAACGACGCTCATAGCGACGCATACATTTCCTAATTTAGAGACTCATATAGAGATGCTATAGAACCTTATATAAAGACGCCTATAGCAATGCCCGCGAATTAAAAAAATTGGGTGACAGGGCAATGAATGCCCCACCACCCATCAACCATTTTGAACATTGTTTCCAGAATAAAGATGCAAAACTGACAAAAGTATTTTGACAAAAGTGAATTGACAAAAGTAATCCAATGACAAAATTATACACATCATAGGAAAATTCACTTGATTGTTAATAGTTACAATACAATTGTCATTATTGAGAAAATACGTCGTTGACCAATACTTTCAAATGACGTACACACATCATCTCATTATACATGCTATGACAAAAGAAAACTAGTGCTATTTGGCTACGGCTAGATTGACGTCATCTAATCAGATGTCTCATCATGTCAAAGTGGCGTATCTGTTGGATTTTGCAGAAAAAACAATAAGACTTTCTGTAAGTATAAACATATAATTACAAAATAGTCTATTTTTTAGCTTATCATTAAAATCCAACAAATGTAAGAGAGTAAAGTGAGATACTAACCATGCCGGAGCGAGAACTGAGAATGTCCATAAGGGCGTTGAAGCCCTTTTTTCCCACATACTTGCGCTTGTATGGTGTGGGGTCACGTCCTGTCATCGACCACTATTCAAAACATACGAAGAATACTTTATGTTAGAATTTAAAATTACAATTATCCATAACTACAAACTTAAAGGACAATGCAAAAACGCTTATAAAGTTATCCTCAAATGATGTATACTCGTTGCTCCCTGCCTCTACTCGCGCTTTGACTGCCTCCTTTTGTTGCTTCCACTTGTCAAAATCTCGCGCGCTGCTCGCTTTGCATTCTTCCAATCTTCCTTGGCCAGCCAATCTGCCCTGTTCCACCCATGCTTTATTGCTTTTTGCACTTTAGAATACTTGTGCTTGCAGTATTCACGCATCGACACCTTCATCAAGTCTTCATTGAAGCGCTTATCTCGACTTGACACGAGAAACTCGTCATGCAGCATGCTGATGATCTGTCTTTTAATTCATTTGGCACTTCACTCGAGGTGTTTAGTATGTAGTGTCAAAACACTTGAGAGCAAAGGCCGTGCATGCACGAGATCACCTTCTTGTCGTTGTCATCCAAGATGATGATGCTGTTGATGTGGATCGAGTACGGCAAGCCCACTCTCTTGTGACACGTGAACTTGGGTGTCTCGGTAGGGGTCTTGAGTGGCATGTCGATTGGCATCTTGATGGGAGTATGGATGACATGGGTCTCCACTAGAGTCTGGGCCTCGAAGCCAGGAGTTTTGATTGGGGTGAGTCCCAGAGGAGTAGCGAGTGGTGTGTAGCTAGGAACAGCCGATAGTCATGCAAAACCTGGAGTAGATGGCGAAGCCATGGTTGGTGTGGGGGCGGGCAAATAATGGGAAAGTAAGGAGCCTCGTTGACTACGAGGCGGTGTTGAAGCATCAGCGGCGGAATCTCCATAGCAACCACCAAAGCGTCGGTGCCTAGAAGAGTGTGAGATCGTCTAGTCGACACTGAAATCTTGGAGCGTGTTGATCGCTCCAAAACAGAGGGTGACACTGAAGGAGTGGAAGGACACGATGGTTCTCTAGAGCGATAACGCTCCTCGTACCACCTCCTCTACTCGAGTGACAAGGAAGAAAGAAATTGATCATCATCCATACCTGCATTAAATACATGAACATTAAATCTTAGTGATGAATGGAGAAAAAAATATGAACAAGTTATAATTTGATTAATCACAATTTAAATTTCTCAAGTATAGCATATAGACAAGAATGCACAAAACTCCACGTGAATACAATATATATTATAAAAAGGAGCAAAATTTCTCAAATACAATGTTTATGGCTTTAAGAGTTCTCTCTCTCATCCTCGCATAACTCAGCATAACTCCCTATGTCTACATAGAGATCTCCATTTAGGCATATGTTCTCCATTTCATTTTGTAGGTCCTCTGCATGCATCCCATAGAGAGTAGCAGCACCAGGCAAACTGGTAAAATAAACTGCAAATTACGTCTAGCAATGATAATAAAGTCCACACACTAATATGTTACACAATTTCCACTATGATATATTCCACTTCAAACATACTAGACACATTTTATGCCAGTTGTTGTGAGACTTGAAACCAGTAAGTTTCCCTTCTTTAGTCAAACATGTTCGGAGTGAGTGCATTACGTCAGTGGGCATCCTTACGGGTCGAATGATCTCTTTTACTTTGTGTTCTTTGCCTACTGTCAAAATCCATGGTACTTTAGGAAGTTTTATCGATCCATCGAGGTGTTGTTTGCGACCAATATTGCTCCATATGATCCACATTTTTAATGTCAGTTTTGGACCCCAACGTATCTTTCTTGCTGATGAGATGGTCCCATAGCAGATTACCCACACTCTTGAATATGTGCATTGGATCGAGCAAGTGATTGATGATGAGTCTGGGCCAATATGGTAACTTGTACCATAGAGAGAGTCTCTTCATACCAACGGGAAAACCGTTATCACACATCTCCTTTTGCTCTAACCTTTCTTGAGCAGACATTTTTGGTGGCTCTCTTCTCAAAAAACCATCGTGTAACTCGTGATTCTTTGGAAGATGCGCTTGATGACCTTTGTAGATTCGCTTCTTCAGTGAGGGCGCCCGATGTGCATTGAGTCTAGGTCCACATGTGACACATGCTCTGTATCCACTTGTTTGAATCCCTGCATGTATACACATGACAATAGATAAGCTTGAGAAAAACCAAGGTTTATAGTGTTTGAGTTTGAGTATATATCACCTGAGCATTCTGGTAGTCTGGGATAGTCATGCATGGTCCACATTGAATGCCTCTGATCAAAGCATTGCATCGACTTATGTGTCGGCTCATATCCACCACTTCTATGCCAATCCACTATTGTTATAGCTCTTACAATAGTGGACGAAGATACACATCAACATTCTTCACTTTATACCACTCCAGCACAATCACTCTCCTCTCTCTCTCTCTCTCTCTCTCTCTCTCTCTCTCTCTCTCTCTCTCTCTCTCTCTCTCTCTCTCAGACACACACTCACAGACACGACACACAATAAACGTAACAATTGCTTAATTAAAAGTCTCCTTAGGGTTACAAACTTTGGCTTTTATACATTCCTCTTGAGAGGTACATTATCTTTAAAAATAGTCTCCTAAATCTATCATAATTAAATGTTACAAAAAATGGGTGATTCTTCTCAAAGTTCCTCCAGCCAACACTCCCCCCCTCCACGTCCATGTTGTCCCTGACATGACTGTTCCATGTTTTTGTTTGGTCTTTGTTCAATAGCACCCCGGTGTCTTAATCATCTTCAAGAAAGATTCATATCTGATGTTGTTGATGCTCACCATTGGTCCAAATATTTTTCTATCATATGTGAAAAATCATGTGTAGAAAGCCTCTTCAAACACTTGCATATGGAAGCTAGGTAAAAACATCAACCATTGGTAGAAGTGGTGTAGCACTTGTGGTGAGGGTTGAGTGGATAGGTCGTAGGCCAATTTGAGGAGAGTGTCACCCATTGATAGTAGACTTGAGTCCATAGATTTTTGCGGCACAAACACGTCGATATAGGCTAGCAATGTCTTGCAAATATT
This sequence comes from Adiantum capillus-veneris, assembly GCF_014529385.1. Lineage (NCBI taxonomy): Eukaryota > Viridiplantae > Streptophyta > Polypodiopsida > Polypodiales > Pteridaceae > Adiantum > Adiantum capillus-veneris. The sequence goes on from NC_140948.1 coordinate 76,791,372, forward strand.
CTTGAGCATCACGCACGTCAAATTAGGAGAGCCAATGAAGATTTTAATGGTGCTTGTTAGGGTTTTCACCCTGTACGTCCCACTTTCCTTCTTTGGGTGGTGGAAGCTTAGGGTAATTCAACCATGTTAGATGCTTCTCCAAAAGCCTCGTAAGGTCCTTCCATGTTCGCATCCTTGGTACTGGGCAGAAGGAGACATCATCTTTGACAGACTTCGGAGCATCGACTAGACATACTAGGTATGTTGGGTACTTTTTTGTAAGCCAGCCTTTTCTTCACTTTGGCTATGAGTCTACTATTCTCTTGGAGACTGCTTGATCTTTTATGTAAGCTTCAAAGAGTGGTGTCATCTCCTCTACCTGAATTCTTTTCTTCATGGTGAGCACTTCATACTTGAGAAAAGGGTAAGGGAGGGATGGTTGCATCCACTCTTCGCTGATCACATTTGTATCCAGCCTTAGCACCCCCACAGAGAGTGCAACATCCTTTACTCTCAGTCTATGGATGCTCTAACACTCTCTTCAGTGGCTTGCTCTATCAAATTTTGGAGGAGGGCCTCCTCCTCTGCCATCAACACTTGCCCTTCTTCTTGAATTTGTGGAGGTATCTCCACAAGTATGGGTTCCTCAGAGCTTTATGGAATCTCCATTGGCTCTTATGACTCCGGGGTCACTTGGACCCAGATCAGTAGCTTGACCTCTTACTCTCTCCACCTCTTGTCTTAATTCTTCTAGTTCTTGTTGTATCAGCTTGTCTCTTCCTGTGGCTTCTTCTGTATTATTGACTAACAACTCTTGCAGTGTTCTAATTGACGCTTCAGTTGGTTATTCTCTTCTTGGAGCTCTTGTTGTTGTTCCTTGAGTCTTTCTTCAACTACCAATGAGGCCTTTTGCAATGTGAACTCTTTGTCTTTGCTCTAACTTCAGCTCTTTTTAAAGTCTTGTGATTTGAGCTTCTAAGGCCTGTATGGCCTAGACCAGGTTGTCCGCTCCTGACTTGCTCTTGCAGCCCTTGGAATTTTTCTTAGCCTTTGTATGGTCAATTCCTGGAGTTCTAATTTGTTTTTAAGCTCTATTATCTCATCACAAGCTGATTCCAGCTCATCTTTTGTCTTTTGTTTCCCGTATTGTAAATTGGCAATCTCTTTGGATACCTCAGCCATCTGGAGGGTGAAGGTGGGTATCCCTTTCAGCTTCTACTTCTTTCAAGATTTGGCCTTGTGATTCCTGCTCTCTGTCTACACTCTCTGCCCTCTAAATATCTCTTTGCAGTTCTTTGGTGAGATTGTCATGCTCTTCTATATGAGCATGTTGTTTTCCTCAACCATAGTCAGAGACCTCGTTCTGATTCTATCTAGTATTTGGTGGGTAGCTCTCACATCTGCTTCATTTTCTGCTACCACACTTTTTGCCGCTGGCCTGGGCAGTGGTCCAGCCAGGGAAACTTGGTGGCCCATACTTAGTAGAACTTCCACTGGAGGAGGATGCCATGGGTTGTCTAGAGGCCTCCATCTTGGCACCGGTGGGATTGGTACCAATCCCGGTACTCCAGGTGATTATAAATGCAATTCAGATTCCCTTCTTTGAGTACCCTAGTCTTGTGGCTTTTCCTCGGATTTTTCTTCTTTCTTTGCAGTCCATGGAGGGATCGAGGTGCCATATACAGCCTTGAAAGAATCTTTAGATGTATATCCAGCTTTGATGAGATTGTCATAGGTGCATCTTTTGGCCTTTTCCTTGTCCTCCAACATTGGCTCAGTTTCTGATGCCTTATTCGGTGAATCTTTTTGTTGAGATGTTGATGATTTTGGGCTTGGAGGTTGTTGGGTGGATCTCGGGGGAGATGTTGGTGGTGTTGTGCTACCTCCCTCCACCTTGGACTCTCTTTCTTGTTCTCCCTATGCTTCAAATTGCTCTTGTAGCTTCCTCTTGATATCATGCACTTCCTCAGTAGTGAAGGCCTCTAGAATTTATTGTTCTATCACCCTCTCAAACTCTTCATATGCTCGAATATAATGATCAAATTCATCCTCTACTGGTCTCGAGGAGCTGCCATCCCTATTCTTTTGGATCTAGCACCCAATACTCCTCAAAATCACCCTTTGTGCTCTCTCGGCCTTGAATTTCTCGATCAGTCTCTCGATGCGGGCCACCTTTTGACTTGTGGTTTGTTTTAGTTTCTCTTCCTGGTCATTATAGTCTTTCCTTTATTCTTTGGTGGCTCTTCCATCTTTTCTTCTTGTAGCTTCTCCAACTTTCTTTTGAGCCTTCGAGACAAGCGGTGCTACTGGTGGTTCATCTTTTGCATCCTCTTTAAGCCTTAGCCACTCGTTCTAAGTTGGCAATTATGGCCACTGTCCTCCTGCTCCAATAGCTTCACATGCAATTTTGGTTAACATTTCTGCTCCACCAATGTACTTGGGCTTATCCATTCCCGAGCCCACTACTTTTTCTTGTATATACTGAGCATAATTCACATCCTTTGGCACACTACTTCTCAGAGCCCAAGTGAAGGTGGTGGCAATGGCATGAGGTGGTGTAGTGTACTTTTGTGGTCTCTTGTTGCAAATATGGAAAAATTGGTTGTACAATTTACATATTCTGATGGCTCTTGGGTCCACCATGTCATCAAAGATGGGGTTGGTTTTCTTTTGAGAGTATACCTCCACCGCGTCTCTTCTTTCTCTGATTGAGTTGCTATCATTGTGTACACCCAAAGCATGTTCTATGAGCTGAGGTGTAATTGTTACTTCTTTACTCTCTCCCTCAAGAGTACTGAGGGCTGTTTTGTCATCTTTCTTGATTGTAGTAGTCAGCTCATAGACTCTTTGAAAGTCAACGCCTGCAGGCACTGATGTAAAATATCCATGTAGATCCACCCTTTCTAGGTGATTGCTTATGCCTTCTTTGTTTGCATATTCAATGATCTCCCTTGGAATCATTGGTACATCCACTGTATTGCCTTGTGGATCTTGGAAGGTCCCTTGGTAAAGCTTTATGCCTTCCATTTCTAGAGTTGCTTCAGCCATCCATGCTTTTGTCGGCTTCAATGTTTCATTGGGATTTGTGAAGGGATCTGCCGTTGCAATAATTTCTTTCAAGGAGAGTTTTTTCTTCTTTACTGGTGATTTACTGGCTTCTATTGATCTGCATGCACTCTAAGTCCAAAAGTTATTTGAATCACAAGCTAATTAGGGCCTAAGGATGCTATGCAAGTTGACAAAAGTGCAATTGAATGTTGAATTTATGATGTGAGACATCATTTGCGTATGATGTTTATGTGCTTAGAATAGGGTGAAAGTTTACAAGTACATGCTTATAGCATGTACATCACACGCATATGCCTGGAATGGGATTTGAACATGTAATGAGCAAGATTTTGGCTTATAATCTCTTTTCAGACTCCAAAATGGTAGAATGGCTAGAATTGGGGTATATGGGGTTCAAATGGCTTGAAGCTTGGGGCATGGACTCATGAGCATATAGTAAGAGCATTGGATAGGTCAAAACCACCTTGGATTGCCAATTTGACACTTTGGGACATCATACGTGTATGATGTCTCTTGTCTCCAAATAGCTTGAAACTCATATGATAGGATGTCCACAACATGTATATAGTGCCTATAGCATCATAATTGAATTTTAGCTTCGAACCCGGGGGATTCACCATGAAAAACTTACCACACTACGTAAGTGCAAGGGAGGGGGTTTTTTTACAAGTTACATAAGCGTATAAGTTAGGGACATCCCCCCAATAGTTCATCTCCCAAGCTTAAAAATAAGGGAGTGGGGTATCATATTTAGGGGGGGGGGGGGGGGGGGGGGGGGATCTGACCCTGGTTGATTACTTGTCATAATTGGTCACCGGCGTGCACTAGAACTCTGATGAATTTTGGGGAAGTTTTTATCAGGTAACATGTCAAATTTTGCATCAAGCCAATCATAGATACGTTTTGTATATAGAGTGAATCCCTCGGGACTTGGAAATGGAGGTCAAAAGCTAAGAATGGAATTTGTACACTTACATTTTCTCCATATGGTTAAAAATAGGTTCAATGATATCCAAATATGATGAAAATTTGATGGCAAGCTAATGAAAATGTGATAATGGCACTAGAGGTCTCAAAAACACTACATTATGTAAAAATAAGGAGCCTAGACATCATACGCGTATAATGTCTAGGTTGTATTTTTTGGCTCAAGCTTTATATATAGCTTGCTCATGATGTATGCATACTCTAATGTGTTCAAAATTGAATTTGGACAAGTATCCATGTGCTCAAGGACATAATAGGTTGGCTTTTTTTGCTCAAGCTTGATGTATAGCTTGCTCATGATGTGTGCACCACTCTGATGTGTTCAAAATTGAAGGACAAGTATTCATGTGCTCAAGCACTTGAATTAGGAAAATGAGGTGTATAATGACCAAACATGCCCAAACTTGGTGTAGAGGCTATATGTGACATGATAATGAATTTTGGATAATCAAAATGCTAATAGAGTCTCTATTCAGTATGATGTCTATTCTTGGAAAATTGATATATGAGCATTGGGGTATAATTTTTATGCTATGTGCATGCCTTGTGTCAAGTTTCCCAAAGTTTGGAGCATTCTTTCTATTGATAAATCCATATTTTGCTTGAGGACTCCAACTTAGCAGTTTCTGACCAAATGGTGTCTTTATGTGGTCCAATTTTCATAAGACTTGGTATGTGAGCTATAGTTAGCATGATAAAGAGTCCAGTGTGGAAAAAGTATCCTCTACATGTGTAAAAAGATCCACCAGACATCATACATGTATGATGTCTAGGATGAGAAATTTTAGTTTTAATGCCTGGGAAAGATCTGTGCTAGTGCCCTAAGCCCTTTTAGCTTTGGTTCAACTTTCAAATTCATTAGTTACCAAGCTTGTTGCCAGTGTGTTCATGCTAGCTGTAGAGTTTTTACTACCTTATGGCACTGTAACCATGGCGTGCCGAGCAGACCACTTGGCACTCTTCACCGAGGCCCACTTGTGCAATTTTCACCATCTTTCTATGAGTGGTGTCACGCACACATGCTGTGATAGATGACTTCACGGATCCCAGTAAGTTCTTAACCATTTCTCCACAAATTTCATGGTAAATATTGGTGTGTTTTTGTTTTGTACATTAACCATATTGTAGGTCAAGACCTTGTTGTTGGCCATGTTCACACGTAAAATTGAAGGACTTCCAATGATTCCATTATATGATCATCAGGCAAGAGATGTGGTAGCAAACAACGATGAGTTTGATATTGATAGTGACACAATCCGAGAGCCACTATGGACCTACCATGGACACTAGATGCCCTTGGAGCACCATTTTGGCCTGGAGTTGGGTACCTTCACAAAGGTTGGGGATGCAGTTTTGAATTGTCTTGCAGGATGTGGCGGCTTCGCAATGAAGTGCGATCGTATACAATGAATTTGCATCAACATTGACCAATATTGCAAATTATTTTTGGCACGTATTCAACAGCAGTAGTGACTTCCTTGTGGTCTAGGATCGAGTCTTCATGTGGGCGAGGTATCACGGTCAACAAAGTCACAACCACCTCCATCGCCTTTACGATGTCAGCAGGAGTCGATTGTTCTGTCTTCTCCTCCCTCGAGTAAACCTCCAATTGTAGTCAAAGAAATGTTCAACCGCTCTATCGGCCACTATTTCCCACACTACCCATGGGATCCCCACCTGCACATGCCCTAGTAGCACAACGGCCACAAGAACTGTAGCCACCGGGAACCTAAATTCCAATTTTGTATTGATTACTCCATATGAACTTATTCTCTATGTAATGGCACACCAAAACTTACTAGTTGTTTATACTATGTTTTAGTTTTTAATGAGCAATATTTGCTATGTGCTTGCCACTATATTTTAATTTTTGTAACTATGTTTTAATTTTTAAAGGCAAGTCAATCGAAGGTGGTTAATCTTTTAGTGAGATTTTTTCCACTTTTATTTTATCTAAAAACTTTACAAAGAACATGGTATGAGAGATCTTTGAAGTTAAGTCATTGGAGGTTCTTTATAAATAGCCAGAAAACCAATAGTTTCATTCATTCACAAGTTTCTCTAGGTTTCTATTTTCAAAAGCTAATCCTTTAGTTTTCTCTCCTTCACATATTTACCATGCCAAGTGGAAATCACAGACAACGCGATGAGCATGAACCACCTGCACGACACGGAAATGGCCCTCAACATGTCCCCCCCCAACCCACCCCATCAACAATGTGCATGCTAGTTACATTCTCAACAATGGGTATGCTATGAATGATTTATGCACAACACAGAGAGCACGCAACTAGATAGAGGCTTTCTGTGCAGTCAACGATGCCACAAAGTCCATATTCAATGCCATGCATGGCCTTGATCTCAATGCACATCCAACCAAAGTAGATATTGAGCAAGTTGCTGCTCTTGCCAACAATGCAATCATGATTTGTGGGGAGCATGGTTTTTGCACCCCATAGGTGTGTGCAGGCTTTGAATGACATGTGGAGGTTGGGTAGAAGTGTGGATGACATACATTGATGTGCAAGGACAAGCTAATGGAGCCAACAATGACAACAACAAAGCCAACAATGACACTAGCAATGAGGACAACTAGATTTCACCTTTATTCGCTAGTGTTTGAGAAATAAGTCCATAACACCATATGAGCATATTGTACTATTTTGTGTTGGTCCATATCTATCTTATTGTAGTTGTTGTTTTAAGATGTGTACTTTCAACACCTTTAATATTAGTCTATGTGGTTTTTTTATAGCAGTCTTTAAATGTTATTCAATGTTTTCTAAAGTCTTATGGACTGTTAACCGTTGAAATTGGTTTGTTGCGAACAATTTTTGTGCACGTATCATTGTCCGATTGATGGCTAATCTTGTTGCATGGTGTATATCATGATGTTTGACAAGAGTGTATGTGCTCTAATCAGGGTATATTTTTTGTGTTTGTATATAAGTATGCATGTGTGTATGAGTGCACACAAGTGTGACAGAATAGAGAGACACTTATCAAGTTGGTTGTTAAGCTTGTTGCCCAACATATATGATGATGTTAGAAGACTACGTGTGCAATGATTCGAGTGCATTTATGTGCTTGTATGAGTGTACATGAGAGAGGCGAGAGAGAGAGAGAGAGAGAGAGATTTATAAATGATGCATGTTTGATCGAAGTGTGTTTGCTAAGAGATAAATTCCATGTGTGTGTGTGTGTGTGTGCGTGTGTGTGTGTGTGTGTGTGTGTGTGTGTGTGTGTGTGTGTGTGTGTGTGTGTGTGTGTGTGTGTGTGTGTGTGTGAGAGAGAGAGAGAGAGAGAGAGAGAGAGAGAGAGAAGAAGAAGAAGAAGAAGAAGAAGAAGAAGAAGAAGATTGTTTAAACATTGTAGGAAACTATCCCAAGAGACCTTGGAGATCTATCCGATGAGGAGAGTTGAAATCAAGACAGGTTAGGGTAAAGAGGCCATATTTACCACCTTTAAGAAGGCACTAGGCGCAATTTTTGTGTTTTGCATTGTTTCACTCATGGACATGCACAATGGACACTGATACTCAAGATCTAGTTGCAACCTAAATCTTGGGTCAATTGAGCATGCACAAGTCGATATCAGGCACATTCTCCAAAATCGCGTGTATCAAAAAGAGGGCCCAACATCAGGAATGGCAAGGGCCAGTTCATGGACACTGCTGCTAGCACGATTCGAGCCGGCATCCGATGATTGAGATTTATCTTCAGCTACATTGACCACAAAGGATCTCATGCTTGGATGTCATTGGCGCTTGCCTGTGCCCCCGTACCCTATTCAAGATGGAACTGGCATAACCAATCTACCACACTTGGGCAATAGAATCTTTTTTTAACACACATACAACCACCGGCAAAGCATACACACACCTAAGAGAGAGAGAGAGAGAGAGAGAGAATCTTTTTGGAATCTACGTAGCGGGTTCCAAAAAAGCACTTGCCAAAAAATGCTCGCCAAGAAATTACGTACCTAACAATGCATGTCTCTTTAGCATGCAATAAAGAATCCAATTTTAACCTTATTTGTCCACTTAGTTAATATTTATTAATTAAAACTAAGCTCATCAATACTTTTTTAATCATAAGGACAATGCTTGATTATAATATTAATGATGTATTATGGTTAACAAGAGCATAAATATCATTTTTAATTAGGCAATTGGCCTTAGTAATGCATAATCTACTAAACTTGATTAGCAGAATCACTCTCATTTAGGCAAACAAAGTGAGTACTTAATATGATTTTTATACAAATTCGTGAGAGAGAGAGAGAGAGAGAGAGAGAGAGAGAGAGAGAGAGAGAGAGAGAGAGTCGGCATAGAGAAACATATTTAGGAGGTCAAGTCATCAAAAGAGGCCTAAAAATCAAGTAAAATTTGCCAAAAACAAATAGATGAGCAAAAACCACCATATAGACCAAAGAACTTGGGTTTGACCCATAAAAAGAGGTTCATATAGGAAAAGGTTGTGGAAATATCTTTTAGACATAGAGTATGACCAATTGCTTAAGAGTTCAAGTCTAGATGTTGAGAAACATGGATCCTATTCCACTGTTGATAGCAATTTGATAGAAGACCTAAATCACTAGTGTCTAGACATAATGCATAGTCACCTATTGCGATACTAATGTTGGATCGTGCAATCCATTATTTTCAACAATTTGAAATGTAGTTTATATGGTAGATAGCCCTAGTGTCTAAGAATCCATTGGTGTTTTTGAATCTAAATTTGGACGAGTATAAGTGTGTAATCCAAGCTAAGATATAGAATCAATTAGTCTGATAAAAAATGTTGACATTATGGGAAAGCAAAAGAGATCCAAATTGAACAAAAAGTTTCCAAGGGATATAGCTCATCATTGAAAACAATTTTGTGTTATCAAATTCCTCATGAAAAATGGATGGATCGCAATACATGACATTCTTTATAGTGGGGATATCTGACTTGCTAAGCTAGTAGATATACTTGAGTACATCCTATATTTCAAGTTTGGGCCAAAAATACCCTTTGGAGACTAGGCCACAAGGAAAACCGTCTCCTTTTGCTTGGTCTTCAAACTGTTTTGAGTGTTCATTCAAGTGCAATTCACCAAAATTGATTTAACTTTTGATACACACCTCCAAATTTAGTAAGGTATAGCTAGGAAAAAAGGTCGTTAGCAATAATAGGACACACTAGTCATTTTTAAAAAGGATTCCCAACCAAACTTTTAGCGTGTCCAAAATAGTGGGTTTTAGTATCTTGCAACACCTTCAATAGTGGGTTTGAGAGCAAACAAAGAGACATATATATCATAGTGTGCCACACCTCAAGGTTTGGCTTATGGATCTTTGCGAGTGGCCATCCAGCTCATGTGGATCCATATCAACCACTACATACATCAAGTCAAATGTGTGTGCTAGAAGGAACGAAAGAAAAAGTTGATGAAAGCCAAAGGAGAAACCTCCTCTAATCAACAAACCTAATGTAAGGTTCATCAAAACAAAGGAAACAATGAGAGTCTTGATGGTTTATGTTTCAGGTTCATAAATGAAGATAAAATAACCTCTATAGATACAAAGAGCCCAATACTAGATAGTTGATAGACCATATTAAGAACCTCTATGTATTCAAGTATACAAATTCTCAAGGTGTACAATGTCAGGACAACGGCAAGACCGGACTAGACAAGGGCAAAGCCGGGCTAGGCAGTGTGGAAAGGAAGTCCAACTAGGGCAAAGGGCTGGGAGCCATGCTATATAGTGGGGTGGTTGGGAGGTGGACTCCTAGGTTCTAGTTCCCCTTGTCTAACATTGGTATCAAGAGCAAGGTTACTATTTTTTTAAAATGCATAGTCGTGGAGGAGGAGAGCCACACAATTCTTACATGCTTTTGCATGTCGGGGTCACTGAGGCCATGGAGCTCACCCCCCTGTGAGGAGGACGAGGAAGACAACGGTGTGGGCAACACCTCTTGCAAGGGGAAGCAGCCGACAAGCGACCTGCACGAAATTGCACCCTCTCGGGCTTGATGGCATCGCACGGGTGCACTGAGTGTTTCCCGTGCCTGACACAAAGGCTCTTGACCACCATCGAAGGGAGGCTGAGCAAATATCCCCGCTCGCGCTATCTGCGGGCCGCCATAGCCGGTGAGCAATGTTTTTTTCACACCCAATGGCCGCCAAAACCATTGGGGTTAGTGGCCACGATTTTTTTTCACCAACTAAGGGACGGTACCCACAATGGGGTACCCCCCTCCTCCCTCTTGTGAAGCTTTGGACGAAGCTAGGCATCCCGATAGGGACAGCAAGTACATACACCCACCCAAATTTTATGCGTACTATCTGCAGAAAATCAGAGATTTAATAAAGCATCTCAAGGGGAGTCAGAAGTGACGTTATTTTTCAAAATCGATTGCAAGCGAAAGCAATTCTACTCATACTCGGTTCGGCTACAATGGGTTAAGGATTTCCCTACATGGCTGCCATTTGAGATCGCTTTCGACTTGGACAATATCGATTTTGCCACGATTAGCAAGGCTAATTAACCTTTGCGGTTCTCATCAATATCACGTATTTTTTTGACTATTCCTTTCACTGCACGGTGTCTCCATGGATTCAGATATCAATATGACTTTTGATTTCGAGCAAAATACGCATGATCCTGTCCATGATGGCTCGCGGCCGGATGCTCTCACGGAGAGTGCCCGCAATGCTACAGCAGGTGACGACACCTATGAATTGCTCGACGTTCAAGATTTTGTGCACTTCAAACACGCATATCATTCATGGAAGGAAATTTTGAATCTTTAAATGAAAACATCACTAAATTATCCACGTTAGTGATCCAATTAATGCAGCAACAGTTCAAGGGTCCTGCTGACACTCACATGCCTGAGCACATTGCTACACAGGGGCAAGGCCCTTCTAATCAAGGGGAAGGCCCAACTGTTGATACTTTGCACGCTCTCATTGCTGGATGAGTTGTTGAAAAACACCAAACCACCGACTTTTAAGGGAGAAGACCGTGATCACAATAAGGATGCAGTAAATATCTTTCTCAGCAAGTGGGATGGAATTCACGCCTTACGGCGTACTCCGGATGCAGTCAGAGCACTGCAAACGAGCTTAACTCTGGAAGGCAAGGCCTACAAATGGTGGATGTCTCTCAAGGAGAAGAATATCATACCACACAGTTGGGCAGCTTTTGAAGCTATATTTCGTAAAGAATTTTTGCCTACTAATGAGGCAGATCAGAATTGGACGGCTTGGGACACGTGTTCCATGCGCCAATACCCATCATTACTTGAACACTATCGGGACGTTATCCTCAAGTTGGAAGGCTTAGATAACTTTCAGCAACTACGGGGATTTATATGAGGTCTGACACCAGAGCTTAAGAAGCACATCAAGAGCCAAGACCCTAAAACACTTGAAGAAGCCATAGTGAAAGCACATATTCACGATGATCCAGATGAAAAGAAAGCACATAATAATCACGTGCCTGGTAATACACATGGTAATACACACACATAGTATGGTCACAATAAAAGGAAATTTATAGTAGCCAATTCAGAAGCATCTAAAAAACCCAAGGGGTCCAGAAGTCCTCTCTCTCCTGAGGACTTTGATAAAGCTAAGAAAGAGAAATTATATTTTCAATGTTTAGAAAGATGTCATGGCAAAAGGATTGTTCCAAGGGGAAATCTGTTGCTCATGGCAAGGAGAAAGCAGTGCACACGGTGCAACTCCTGCCTCTTGAGTCTTGCTCACGATTCTCTACAGTGAAAGTAACACACACCGAGGTGGTGCATGAATGTTGTCTCACAACTTCCATGTGGCAACAGACCTTTGGACCACATGAGTTAGTACATATGCACGAATCTCTGCAAGGGCACAAGGTGCGCATCTTGGTAGATGACGGTGCTACTCACAATTTTATCAATTATGGATTGGTGAAAAAACTCAAATTCCCTCAAACTCCAAGTACCCACCGCTACAAGGTAGCAATGATGCATGGACATGATACCAAAATCTGGGATACTCAAGTCCGAGTTGTTCCATTGGAAGTACAAGGTTACTCCACATCCTTGGATTTTCAGGTTCTGAATATGGAGAGGGTAGACATGGTCCTTGGTAGGGAATGGTTGCATAGCCTAGGACCATCACTGAAGTGTAGCTATGAGCACAACAGCTTGATTTTCGAACCCATGGCGCACATGTGTTGTTGTTAGGAGGGAAGGATGTACCTTCTTTACCATTGATATGTATAGTTGAGCTTATGTAGCTCATTTCTGATAATGAAATAGATCAAGTTTTCTTGTGTTACTCATTGTCTCATTTTCTCTCTAACATTGAATCTGTTGAACATTCCTCAACGCTGCATTCTTATCTCTCATCTCTTCCACCAATGGCTACTTCCAAACAAGTAAATGTTGATAGTGCGTTACAAAAATTATTGAAGGAATTTTAAGATGTTTTTCCTAATGATTTTCCACCAGGATTACCGCCGACACGATTGGTGCAACATAGCATCGATGTGGTTGCAAGCAGTAAAGTTGTCAGTAAACCTCCCTACCGTATGAGTTACTCTGAAGCTGCTGAAGTGGAACGTCGGCTTGCTGACTACCTTAGCAAAGGGTTTATCCAACCCAGTTCTTCACCATGGGCTTCTCCTATCCTATTAGTGAAGAAAAAAGACAGTAGTATGTGCATGTGAGTAGACTACCGTGGCTTAAATGCGGTTACGGTTAAGAACAAGTACCCATTGCCACGAGTGGATGATTTGTTCGACAAACTCACTCATGCTCGCATTTTTACGAAAATAGACTTGCGATCAGGTTATCACCAAGTCCGTATTCGACTTGCTGATATACCCAAAACTGCATTCCGAACAAGGTTTGGACACTATGAGTTCTCGATGATGCCCTTTGGGTTAACCAATGCGCCGACAACATTCATGACACTTATGGATAGTGTTTTGAAGCCGTACTTGGGCAAATTTGTCATCATTTTTCTTGATGACATTTTAGTCTACAGTGCTTCTGAAGAAGAACACTTACAACATCTCAGGCAGGTGTTTGAATTGTTACGAACAAATAAATTATATGTCAAGGAATCTAAGCGTGATTTTCTCAAAGAAGAAATTCACTATCTAGGGCATGTTATTTCAACTAATGGGCTATATATGGCTCAATCCAAAGTGGATACAATCCGGAAATGGCCTTCTCCTAAAAATCTGGAAGAGTTACAGATTTTTTTAGGATTTGCAAGTTTTTACCGCAGGTTCGTTAAAAATCGTGCTAATATTGATGTTCCCATGACGAATCAATTGAAAGGCAAAGGCAAAGCTTTTCAGTGGGGACCCGCTCAACAGCACAGTTTTGATATGCTCAAGGATGCATTAGCTATAGCTCCCATACTAGCTATTGTAGATCCTTTGAAACCATTCGTTTTGGAAACGGACGCCAGTGACCGTGCTATTGGAGCAGTCTTGTTAGAAGACGGACGGCCAATTGCATTTGAAAGCAAGAAGCTTGATGCAGCTCAGCAGAACTACTCTACTTATGTGCGCGAACTCTATGCAATAGTGTCTGCCTTAAAGACATGGCGGCATTATTTGTATGGTGCGTAGTTTGAGATTCTGTTTGACCATGAAAGCATCAAATGGTTTACACAACAAACAGATTTGAAGGGTCAGAAAGCAAGTCGATCGAGATTCTTTAGAAATATGATGCCAAGCTTCGATATCGTAAAGTTCGATACAATGTGGTGGCTGACGCTCTAAGTCATATGCCGGAGATTAATTCTCTCTTGTTCACGGAACTTCGAATTGAATTTTTGATTCTCTCCAAGGCAAATATGAGCATGATGAAGCATATTCCAAAGTGTGGAACCATGTACAAATGAGGGATCCTTCTCACTCCAATGATGGTAGTGTAATGTTAACCTCCACACACGGTTCTCCTCTATCGAGTGATGAACTACAGTGATGGAAGCATTTTACCATCGACAATGGGTACCTACTCCATAAGGGGAGAGTTTGTGTACCAATGGACACAGACATTCGGTGTCAAATTCTTTATGAATGTCATGATAGTCCAAGTGCAGGGCACCCGGGTATTGAAAATACTTATGCTCTCATACAATGACAGTTTTATAGGCCAGGTATACATGGCTTTGTTTATGCTTGTGTCTTGCATTGCCAAAAATGTCAAGTTAACAAAGCAGAGTGCCTGAAATCAGGAGGACTCTTACATCCTTTAGAGATTCCTAATGGAAAATGGGTATCTCTATGGACTTTATTGTGGGTTTACCAACCACTGTACGAGGTCATGACTCAGTATGGGTGGTCGTAGATCGGTTGACTAAACTATGTAAGTTTATTCCAACCAAATCAACGGTTAAGACACCAGAACAAGCCAAGTTATTTATGACCAATCTATACAAGTTGTATGGTTTGCCAAGTAACATTGTCAGTGATCGTGATCCCAAGTTTAACAGTCGTTTTTGGAGGGCTGTGTTCAAACGATTGGGTACACAACTAAACCTCAGTACAGCCGCAGAAACAGATGGTCAGACTAAACGAGTTAACCAAGTGCTAGAGGATATGCTAAGAGCATACGTCAGCAAAAAACAGTCAGACTGGGAAGAACACTTACCTATTCTTGAGTTTGCCTACAATAGTGCTAAGCATGTCACAACTGGATTTAGTCCTTTCATGCTCATGTATGGGTTTCGACCTAGGTCACCTGTTACGATGGGGTTGGCAACCGAAAAACTCCAACAGGTTAAGGATTTTCTCTAAGACCACATGGTATGCTGAAACTCGCTCGTCAGAGTGTCCGGCAAGCGCAAGATCGGTATAGGAAGTATGCTGATCAGAAACGTCGGCAAGTTACCTTCGAGGAAGGGGAGGAAGTATTCTTACGTGAGCCAAAAAATTCAGAAAGTTTGAAAACTGGGCCAACACCTAAATTATCTCCCCGATATTGTGGACCTTTCAAAATACTCAAGTGAGTAGGTGATCGTGCCTACAAATTATTGCTACCTACACATTCTCGTATTCATCCGGTGTTCCATGTAAGCGGTTACATGGGGACGACAATGTCATTGACCAACAGATTTTGGTTGATTTTGTTGAACCTCCTACCTTACTGCATGAACCTGAACGTAGTCTCGACTATCATGAGTTACGCACGCATCATCATGTACATCAACAAGCCTTAATCAAGTGGAAAGATCGACCTGAGAAGGTGCCATGTGAGGTCCCCAACCCGCCGTTTCCAATGGTGGATCTGATGGTGAACCTGGTGGCCACTAGATGTATTGTGGAAGCAAACAAAATGGTTCAGGGTTTGTCTAGCGGACGATCTCTCATCACAAAGTGAGTCGAGTTCGAGCCTACTAGCAGGGATATCTAGCTCCACCTCGCAGGGGAAGCGTACTCGAACTATCTAGCGATCCTAAGACCCACCTTCCAAGAGGAGAGAAACCCCGAGCGCCTTTTTTCCCATGTTTCAGAGACACGTACACTCGAGATTTCACTGCTCTAGGGGCAATGAGTATTACTAATATCGAAGTAAGCACAATGGGACAGAGAGTTCCAGACCAATCGGGACCACCCATCTCGTAGGCATTCGCAACCTGAGCCAAGCCCCCACTTTCCACCCCCACACTCACACTTCCTTGTGTGACCTAATTACTACCACAAAGGTTGTTCAGCATAAAGATTCCTTGTTTAATTCTGAATCACATTGTTCGTTAATACAGCCCTTCAACCAGTATTGCAAACAACACCAAGACAGAATTCTAGTAAAAATTCTACTCAAACTTATTCGTAAAAGTTCCAATGTTTTGGAGGTACAACATTTTCCCTTCAGCGAGAGTTCACTCCTCCCGTTGTCGCCTAGCTTCCCATACAACTAGGTATGTCCACCGCATAGAAAGCACGTCATAGACACTCCCACCCCATAGAAAGCAAGACGTGGGTTCCCACCGAATAGAAAGCAAGTCGTGGGTATCCACCGCATAGAAAGCAAGTCGTGGATTCAAGAGCCCTTAACGAGGAACTCTGCCCCCTGTGATCAGTACGGGGGTCATCACTGATTCAATATTGGAAATAAAATAAACATGTCGAGCTAAATTTTCCCTAGCAGACATTCTTTCCTAATTGCAACCAGCATACCCATCAATCATTTCCTTCCTACTTTAGAACTTAATGTATAATGAATTCAATGCCGAGGTTTCCGTCGGATTTCTCCAACATGTTTCGAGATATTTTCATTCCTAACTAATCGTGTGCAATGTTAAATTAAACAACTTGAATGAAATTATGATCTACCTCTTCCATTTCTTCATCGATGGCCCGTGAGATGGCCGGTACTTGTTCTTCCATGGGAGCTTTTCCCTTTCCGTTCACCTTGCTCGTTCCTGCTTCATAGTCGTGGGCTCCACCCAAGCAAGTCCTCTTAAGCGGGGCCATTTTAAACTCACTACTTTAAGTAATTAACTTGGGGAAAAGAGCTAATGTCCGTAAGCGTCATAACAAGCCAAATGATATATTAGCAACATCAAACGATGCCTGCTACATGAGAGGTTTAGATTTTCCATATAGCATTCATTATGGATGACACATAATCCTATGGGAACCGTCTCTAAAGATAATTACTCGGCTTACATGATTAAGAATAATAGGATTTCACTAATGGAATTACCAGAGAGATGAATTAAGCATGATTAATCTCTTTCCTAGCAATTAGAGGGTGCAGAATCACCGCATGCATAGGTGTGAGAAAAACCACCTCTTAGAGACTTAATGACAGATTAATCTTACCTTAATTATATCTTAATGCATAACAGAGATGGATATAAATCAGCTACAATATTAATGCGTGATAGTAAGAGTGATTCTCATCAATCTACACAATTACCAGCTTATCGATTAATTTCTATGCTACCTAGAGAGAGAAAATTCTAATAATCGTGCACTAATCATTAATTAAGAGTGATGAATGGTTGATAATTTAGCTATGGGATGATGATTACATAATAGAATATGGTTAAGGAGAATTTAGAGAGTAATTATAGAGAATTACGACTAGGAATAAGCATAATAGACGAGAAATTTAGATGGTAATGAAAAGGATTTGCAGAAGACATTAATTAAACCATGGTTACCGTGATTAAGGGCTGATAATCCTCTCTATTATCTGATCTAATCGAGCTTCTTGAGGCGAGAATTCGACAACACCTCCCTCCTTGCTTCTCCTTCAAAAGATGTGTGTTCCGGTAGCACCTTCCCAGAGTGTGTGTAGGTGTGTGTGTGCATTGTGTGTGTGTGAGAGAATATGTGTGTCTGTGTGTGTGTCTGCAGGTCTTTAAATAGGCTCCTACAAGCTGAAAATAGATTTGTGCTGCTATAAGCATCTGAGTGAGCACTCAGTCTCTGCATTGGCAAGTTCAGTTCCCCTACCCACCAAGTGTCCGGTTGGTTTAGTTAACTGGTTCTCACACTTAGTTGCAAGCTTGGAAACTTTCCAAAGACTCCCACAAGGGAAGAGGGCGCCCCCTAGCTGCTAAAGCTGGTCTAGAGTGGCCTGGAACCTATTCCCACACAGTCCCGGGCTCCGGTGCCTCCCCGCTCAATTTTTGGAAAAATTGATTTTAGGCTAAAACGGGTCATACGAGTCGGATTTTGATGCCGTAAATTGCTATAGCAAGCTCTAACTAAGGCGTACTGGCCCGAGTACCTGCCATATTTAGCAGCCCCTGGGGTCCGAAATTGCATTTTTTCAAATTCGAGGTACGGGTGTAGTTTTTCGAGACGGTCAAAACTGGACGGGTCGGGTGACCAAAAACTTATTATTTTTGGAATTTTTTTACAAAAATTATTTTAATTCACGTTTCGAAGCTTTAAAACATTCTATTCATCATGGAACTGACAGAATTTGGAAAATTGCTAAAAATAGTAACTTTTTCCATTATGTTCATTTCATGGTACAAGGGTGCTCTTTTTGATCGGGGTCAGAGACCTTATAACCTTCCCAACGTGAAAAATTGAGATGTACTCATCTCAAGAATGTGCTTGGGTAATCCTTTATGAGCGGCTCTTCGTCCTCCCAAGTTGCATCTTCTTCAGGGTAATCCTTCCACTTTACCAGATGCTCCGTGATAGTTCTGTTGCGTAACTTCCTTTCCCTTGTTTCCAGTACGTAGTCAGGTTGGAGCTCGAGAACTCCCTGTGTTGGCATGAATATCTGATTTGAGTCCAAGAATTGATCAGGGTTAGGAATATAGGGTTTGAGTAAGCTGACGTGGAATACATCATGAACTTTCAAGTTTGCAGGTAACTTTAACTTGTAAGCTTGGTCACTCACAACCTTAATGATCTCGAATGGTCCACAATACCTTGGGCTTAGCTTCTTATATCTGCCTAGAGATAAGTTGCTTTTCTTTGGTCGGGCTCGCAGAAAAACCTTATCTCCTTCTTTGAAAGTTCTTTCCGAACGGTTATGATTCGCATAGTGCTTCTGTCTATCCTGAGCGGCCTGAATGTCCTGGCGAATAGCTCTAGTCTGTGCTTCCATATCCTCTAACATCTTTCTAGAGGCTTCTAGCCTGATGGTTGGATCAGAGAAGTTCAGTGGTGCTAAACAGTTCTGTCCATAAAGAGCTTTGAAAGGTGACATTCCAATGCTTTTGTGTTTGGAAGAGTTGTAAGCATACTCCACCAAAGGTAGATATTGTAACCACTTCTTTGGCTCTTGCGAACAATAGGCTCTGAGAATGTCCTCGATGACTTGATTAACTCTCTCAGTTTGCCCATCTGTCTGTGGATGATACGCTGTACTGAAGGCTAATTGTGACCCAATAGATTGGAAAAGAGAAGTCCAAAATTTTGTTGTAAACTTGGCATCTCTATCACTGACGATACGCTTGGGTACACCATGTAACCTAAAAATCTCCTTGATGAATACCCGACTAGCATCTGAAGCAGTAAAGGTTGTCTTTACGGGTATTAGATGAGCCACTTTTGTGAGCATATCAACAACCACAAAAACAGAATCATAACCTCTTGTAGAAGGTAATCCTGTAACAAAATCCATACTGATGCATTCCCATTTCATCTAGGGTATGTCAAGAGGTTGAAGTTGCCCTGGTAACTTGATTCTTTCGGCCTTTATCCGCTGACAAGAAAGACATTGCCTCACATAGCGAAGTATGTCCCCTTTCATTCCAGACCAAAAATAACTCCTCCTGATAGCATGAAGAGTCTTAGCATAGCCTGGATGTCCGGATGTAGGGCTATCGTGCGCTTCATATAAAATGGCCTTCTTTAAGGCTGGATCTCTGGGTACACAGAGTCTATGTCTGTAGTAAAGACATCCTCCCATAAAAGAGTAATCTTTAGCTCCAGGCATCTTATTCTGCTGGACTAGAGATACTATACGTTGGTACTCTGGATCTACCAAAGATGCTTCTTTGATTCTATCCCAGATAGGGTTATTTGGAATAGAGATAGCTCCGAGAAAGGATTTTCGGCTAAGACCATCTACAACTGCATTTTCCTTTCCTGGTCTATACTTTATGTCAAGGTCATATTCCTGTAATAGCTCTATCCATCGTCGTTGTCGCATATTGAGAATAGGTTGAGTAAAAATCCATTTTAAGCTCTTGTGGTCTGTAACCAGCTGAAACTTGCATCCGAGAAGATAATGTCTCCATAACTTCAACGCATGAATAACTGCTAGAAGTTCCAAATCATGAGTAGGATAATTCTTCTCATGATCTCTCAGCTTTCGCGAAGTATACGCCACTGGTCTTCCTTCTTGAGTAAGAACTCTGCCTAGAGAGAATTTACTAGCGTCGGTCGCTACTTCAAATTCCTTACTGAAATCTGGAAGCTTTAAAATAGGAGCTGAGACCAAGAATTCTTTTAGCTTAGCAAACCTAGACTTGTGCTCGGTCTTCCATTCGATCCTCATTCCTTTCTTCAGGAGTTCCGTCAAAGGTGCAGCAATACGTGCATAATCCTTGATAAAAATCATGTACCATCCCGTTATTCCAAGAAATCCTCTTACTTCGCTGACGGTGGATGGTTGAGGTCAATCAACGATGTCCTTGACCTTGTCTGGGTCCACTGAAATCCCCTCAGCCGATATGACAAATCCAAGATAGTTGACCTTTGGTGAGCAAAAAGTGCACTTGCTCTCTTTAGCGTAAAGTTGGTGTTCCCGAAGAAGATCAAGTACTTTGCGAACATGTTCTTCGTGATCTGCCTCGTTCTTAGAATAGATCAGAATGTCATCAAAGAAAACCAAAACAAAATCATCTAAGTAAGGTCTGAAAATATCCTGCATAAGTCGATTGAAGCTTGGAGGAGCGTTTGTTAGACCAAAAGACATTACTGTGAAGTCGTAGTGCCCATACCTAGTATTGAAAGCTATCTTTGGAATATCTGATTCCTTGATCCTGATTTGGTAATATCCTGACCTTAGATCTATCTTTGTAAATATTTTGGCACCGTGGAGTCTGTCCAAAAGTTCGTCAATCCTTGGAATTGGATACTTGTTCTTGACAGTTACTTGGTTCAGTCCCCGATAGTCTATGCATAGCCTTAAGGTCCCATCCTTCTTCTTCTGAAAAAGAACTGGAGCACCCCAAGGAGAAGTACTGGGTCGAATGAATCCTTGCTCAATGAGTTGCCTAAGCTGTTCTTTGAGTTCGATGGCCTCTGGAAGTGACATTTTATAAGGTCTTTTTGAGATAGGTTCACATCCAGGAATAGTCTCAATCTCATGATCTACCTCTCTGCGTGGCGGAAGATTCGTAAGGTCTTCTGGGAACACATCCTCATATTCCCTCAACCAGTTTGGTCGAAGTGAGATATCTGATTGGTCCACTTTGTTGAGTTTAACCGCATAAATTTGCTGACCCTTCCTTAGTCCCTTCAAAAGTCTGTTGGCCTTAACTAGAGTAGCCTTAGGTCTCCCATTTTCCCCCTGGATTAAGGCTTCATTACCCAAGTTATCTGTAAAAGTAAAGTTCCCTTGTGCACAATGTATGTGGGCCCTATTTTTCTTTAGCCAGTCCATCCCTAGTATCCTATCAAAGAATCCTAAGGGTAGGGTTCGAAATTGGGCAGAAGTTGGGTGTCCCCCTAAATCAAAGTCGATTTTTCTTGCAGAATGTTGAGATATTACTTCCTTGTCTTTTGCTAACTCTACAACTAGCTTGCTTGTTGGATACTTATCTAGCTTTAGCTTCCTCATGCATCGGGGTGAAAGAAATGAAAGAGTACTACCACAATCTATAAGGAAGTTAACTCGTTCACCTCTGAGAGATCCTGGCGTATGAATGACTGCGTATTGCTCGCAACCATTGGGATTGTCAATTGCAGCATGTAGGGTTGCTCTCTCCACCGCTTCGTCACCCACAGTTGGTTTTACCACTGCGGCATTCACTCTGGCGGTAGCTCCGCGCCCTCGCCATTTGTTTATTCTTCCTCGTCCTCCTCTTCCATTAGCTTGGCCACGCCCACGGGTATTCAAGGGTATGGCATTGGCATTGGTTGCCTGAATATTCCTGGGGCAATTTGATCTGTAATGTCCATGCTCACCGCAACCATAGCATTCAACATCAGGGAACTCCATGGTTGTGGTGGTAGCCACAATAGGGCGCTGGTTATACGCTTGGTTGGCTGGTCTGTTATCCCAAGCAGTCGTCCTTGCCCTCTTTTCCCAATGATTCCTCCTGTTCTGATTAGCCTTTTGTACTTCGAGAGCTAGAGGTTTGGCCCTCAACAAGGCATCCTGTAGCGTCGTCGGCCTGAGAGCTTCCAACCGAGTATTCAGGGGGTCGATTAGTCCTTGGCAGAACCTTGCCACCTGTTGTTCCAAGGTCATCTTAGGAGCATATCTCCGAAGAGTGACAAACTTTGCATAGTATTCTTCGACAGATGGATTCAGTTGCCGAAGTGAAAAGAATTCATTCATCCTCAAGGTTCTATAGGCAGGCGGTAAATATCGCCCCATTATTGCAGCTTTGATGTCTTCCCAGGACTAAGAAGATCCCTTAATATCCATGTCCCTGCAATGTTGCTTCCACCATACCTTGGCATCGCCACTCAATTGGAACATCGCAAGCATGGTCTGATTTACAGGTTGGGTCCCCGCAGCTTCAAAGTAATCGTCCATGGCTTCCATCCATACTTCTGCATCTCTCTCCACATTTGCCCCCTCACCCTTAAAGATCAGAGGTTGGGCTTGCTTAAGGAGGAGCTTCTTCTCTTGCGTTGCCGAGTACAGAGCAACAGGCGGTACCTACATGGATTATGCGAATTCTTGATACATTACTTGGATTTCAAAATAGACACGAGACTTTAAATAAAATTCAAGATTCTACTTTATCAAGAGACAGAGATTCAGAGACAAAAAGCACTTTATTGATGAAAATTTATTACAATTGAAACCCCTCAAGGTTTAGGATAACTGATGATCAGCTTATTACATGGCTTTATGGATTTGTGTATAACATACGCCTAGGAGATGGTATTGACATGATGCACTACTTCATTCGTGTAATAGTTCCTATACTCATTCTTGAGTGGATAATAAGCTAAAGATATCGAGCCGGAGTTCCGCTTTCAGTAATCCAAATGTTTTGACTCGGTTCGCTAGGATCACATTGGTGACCTTCTCCAAGAGCCAGTCGTTGATGGCTTGATTGGAGTTGTCTGAAACAGTCTGGTCCAATCGTGTAGGCACCAAGTAGAATATCTCTATTACTCTCAACTCTTCTCCGCAACGTATCTTCTTCAAGTCGGTAGCCAGGCATCCTAGCTTCCGAGCGTTGATGTAGTAAACCCCTCCTGGAAATGTCCAATCAAGTTCCCATCCTCTATCAATGCGAGTGGAGTGTGGCGTATAAGCCTTCAACAGTATCTCCATGATATCTCGCCTGAACTTGTAAACTGGGGATCTTCGAGCTTGCTCATAAATAAGCTCAAACACTTGGAACTTCCGATATTCGAGCACAGGGTCTTCCTGAAACACCAATGCAAGGAATTCGGATCAACTACCTACATACTTTCAGTTCCTTTTAAATGTTCAAACAATACGACTTTATTTCCCAGCCTAACCTAGGCTCTGATACCAGGTGTGAGGTCCCCACCCCACCGTTTCCAATGGCAGATCTGATGGTGAACCCGGTGGCCACTAGATCTATTGCGGAAGCAAACAAAATGGTTCAGGGTTCGACTAGCGGACGATCTCTCATCACAAAGTGAGTCGAGTTCGAGCCTACTAGCAGGGAGATCTAGCTCTAGCTCGCAGGGGAAGCGTACTCGAACTATCTAGCGATCCTAAGACCCACCTTCCAAGAGGAGAGAAACCCCGAGCGGCTTTTTCCCCATGTTTCAGAGGCACGTACACTCGAGATTTCACCGCTCTAGGGGCAATGAGTATTACTAATATCGAAGTAAGCACAATGGGGACAGAGAGTTCTCGACCAATCAGGACCACCCATCTCGTAGGCATTCACAACCTGAGCCAAGCCCCCACTTTCCACCCCCACACTCACACTTCCTTGTGTGATCTAATTACTACCACAAAGGTTGTTCAACATAAAGATTC